>NC_083240.1:41449886-41764172 GCF_032191835.1 Heteronotia binoei
TCACTGTCCAACTTTCACATCCCTGCATGGTAACGGGGAATCCTGTGGCACGATTTAACTTGATCTTGGCCGCCAACGACGCATCCTCACACTTGAGAATCTCTTCTGGCTCCTGAGTTCAGTTATGCATTCTGTCATGAAGCTCTCAGAATGATCTTGGGCCAGGACAGTCTGTCAGCCTAACCTACCTTACAGGGTGGTTGTGAGTATAAAATGGAGGAGGATAGAACTGTATACTTCAATGAGATTTTTGAAGAACGAGCAAGATTTTTAAAGTGTGATGGACAGGATACAAGCTTGTTTGTCTTCAGTACTGCATTATAAAAATGCTATATTTGCCCAGCCTTCACTGCAAAATTAAGTTATTTGGCAGCTCAGAAAAAAGGAAGGGAAAATCTGTTATCATTTTAAATTTACGGTATGGGCAGCTCAATATTACATTTTTTCAAATCCTACCTTTCCTCCAAAGAAGAAAAGGCAGCATACATAGTGATCTTCTGTTCCAAGAACCCTATGAAATAGGTCGGGTTGAGCATCTAGCTGAGTGAGATTTGAACTAGGGCCTGCTGTCTTAATCCCACCATTATACAACTCTCACTCAACTAAATGGATGGTTGTAACAAGAGCAAAATCTTCTTTTCCTTTTCAAATAATATGGATTTTGTTTCCTGAAACTCCTAGCAAATAAAACGGATATATTTAGTGCTGCAGAAGAGGACCTGTATTTTGGCTAGTTTAATGGGTTGTCAGTTTTGTTCATATTCAGAAAAGGGGTTGTAGAAAATTTTAGTCTCTCGTGCTCTGTACATTAATTTGGAGGCAGCAGGAGGTGCTGTTGGTTTTCAAATGCAATTTTGTTTTCAAACCACGCACAAACCAAGAGTCTTTGAGGCTTCCCAGAGCTTCCATGGTTAGCAACAATAAACCACAACTTGGTGATATTTATATGTACAGCAGTTTAGCCTGTAAACAAGCTCCTGAATTATAAAGCATACGGAAAAGAAACTCGTCCCCTGAGGCAATTAGTTGGTTCTGCTTTGAACTAGCAGTTTATTAGTACAGTTTCTTTTCATGAACCTGATTGTACCAATTATTAGTTAAATCGCCTTTTGAAATGGCAAACAAACTTCCAGAGAGCTGCATGTGTGGGTGGCTGTTTGCATTTTCCTGATAGAAATCATAGCTTTGAAAAATGAGAGTAAGGAAAAATATCCCTTGGAGCAGGCCTGAAGACAGCATTGTGCACTGAGCTTTTTTTTGTAGAAGAAACTCTTTTGCATATTAGGCCACACGCCCCTGATGTAGCCAATCCTCCAAGAGCTTACAGGGCTCATAGTACAGGGCCTACTGTAAGCGCCAGGAGGATTGGTTACATCAGGGGTGTGTGGCCTAATATGCAAAGGAGTTCCCGCTATTAAAAAAAGCCCTGATTGTGCACAAATAATGGAGAAGGAGACAGAGTGTGACACGGGCAGGAGCTCACTTACCAAGCAAGAAGCAACCATTTGTTTATGGGTGAACTTTTAGAAACTTTGTAGAGTGGATGTCGTGATGCAGCAGAAGAGAGCTCACTCAATGCACAGCAGCCAAGAAGGTCAGAGCGCCTGCTCCGGCTGCAACGCCACTGAGGATGTTCTCCGCAGCCGAGAACGAAACGTCTGGAAGAAAAACTTTCTCCAATAGAACACGGCACTTGAGCCCGAAAGATTCTACAAACCCTATTGATGTTACTAGCCGTGAAAACCTGAAATCTTTGACAGAGAGGAAAGTGTTCATTTCTTTCCATTATCGTCCATTTTTTTTACACTTCTTGTCCCACTCTTCTTAGCATCCACAACGATGATAATAATTGCAGAGCTGGTTGTGTTAGGGGCAGCTCTGTACAAATTTTCTCACTGCGCTCAAAGTTCTTATTGGCAGTCTTCCTTTCGAGAGTGGGGCGAATAAGCTTAGCAAATACAGGAGATGATTTTAGAGTTAATCATACTTTTGTTTTTTTGTGGTTAAGTAACTGGCACCTTTTCTTCAGGGCTCTCCCAAGTCCCGATCCTTGTGAGCCAGCCTGCCCCACTCAGCCAGAGAAACAGAGAGTGGAGCTTCAGGAGCTGTCTAGTGGGGGTCTGCAAGATGGAGGGAGGAATAGGTAGACCTTGGCACAACCTCACATGAGCGCTGGCGCTTAGAAGGGGGGTGGGGGGAAGCACTGAAGGCAACTATTCTTGTTTATTGCTTGTAGATCACCCCTCTGTTATTTAGTATTAAATGTATTTATTTATTTATTCAAATATATATTCCGCTAGTGGGCTCAGGGCAGATAACAACATTATATATATATATATAATCAGTATAAATAGCAATTGACGTCAATAAAACAATATAAATTCCTTTAAAACACAGGTTTTCCAGCAGGACTCAGTTGATCTCCATTGCATAAACTGGGCTGCATACAATAATAGGTGCCACTTCAGTAGTATCAACAATATCAGCAGGATGTGCTCACTTCGGCAGCACATATACTAAAATTGGAACAGTACAGAGATTAGCAATATCAGCAGTATCAGCATTTTTGGGGGCTAAGACCTTCCTGAACACCGAGTTGCCTTAGCCAAAGACCTGGTGGAACAGCTCTGTTTTACAGGCCCTGCAGGATGGCAATAAATCCTGCAGGGCCCTGATCTCTGCTGGGAACATGTTCCACCAGGTTGGGACCAAAGCCAAAATAGCCCTGGCCCTGGCTGAGGCTAGGAGGACATCCTTTGAACTGGGGACTATTGTTCCAGAGTGCAAGGCCCTCTGGGGCACATTCGGGGAGAGGTGGTCAAGTATGTCGATCCCAGCCACCATGGAATTCAAGGGGTCATTTACACTATTCCTGGCAAATCTCTCATCCAGGCACTTAATAGACCCAACTTTCAACAAGGTTGCTTTGTCAGGTGTCTTCTAGCTATCCCCAGAAGTGGAATTCTAGCAGGAGCTTCTTTGCATATTAGGCCACACCCCCCTGATGTAGCCAATCTGTCAAGCATGCATATTTCGGTGTGCCATGATGGTTCCTTAGACAAAGAGCAGGTCACCAGTCTCCACCAACCCCCCTCTCCTTTCAACCTTTGGGCAAGTAATAAATCCATCCAGTCCAAGGATGTTTATGCTGCAGCCTAGCTAGTAAAGCTGTGATGTGCCTCTCTCCCAGATTCACACAGACAGTCCTTATCTGGTCTCAGGCCTCCAAGCAACCAGCTGTCATCTGCTTCCTTCTCTCTACATCTTGCTTCCTTCTGCATAACAGCTCGCTTTGCAAGGCTTGCTCAATTGTACAGGAGCTACAGAGCAAAGCCTCTGTTTTCTCCATTGGCTGAGGGAGGAAGAGGGGGGGGAGTCAGAGCTTGTTTTTCCAGGCTCTCTCCATCGCACAGCAGAGCTACTGAGCCAAGCCTCTCTTCCTTCTATTGGCTGAGGCCCCCCCCCCCAGTCCCCTGCGGAAGGAAGGAAAGAGTCAGAACTTCCTTTGCCCAGTTCCCTGGATCCCATGAGAGAAATACAAATAATGCACCTTTAAGACCAATGAGTGCTAACGTTTTAAGCATGTTATAAGTTTTTAAAATATATATATTTGTGTTTACGTCCTTTATAAAGTTTATATCTCTGCTACCTAATCTGAAATAGGTACACACATGGCCTGGCCTGACATGGCCCGGCCTGACAAGTTATCATTTATGTCAGATCATTATGTCAGATGAGTTCAACGCCCCTGGGCTGGAGGCTACTCCACTTGATGAGCAGCTTGGTGTAGGGGATCTTTAAATGTTCTCATTTCAAGAATACCAAGTTTTTGCTCAGATAGAAAATTCTGAATGTTTCAGATGAAGCCGCAGAGACATAAAATACGCGTAGCCTTGAAAAACGATTTAATCCTTTCCTTTGTCCAACAAAAACTCTACAACTAAATGGCTCGAGCAGTATAACAATCTGAAATTTCATTTATAATCACTATTTAGTTCCCAAAAGAGAAAAGGGATAACTTTGTTTTGCAGCATCCAAGGTTATATTAAGATTTTTGTCTGAGAACCGGAAGGGGACCGCCCTGCTTGGATTAAAATTACTGACATTCACCAGCCACGGTAACATAAAATGGCATCTTAAATTAGAATATAGGGAGCATTCCTGTCAAATATGAGAGACTGAATCTGATTTATCAAAGGAGCAAGTGCAAATTCTATCAGAGTAAGGAAGATGCAAAAAGCAGCCTCTCGTAACCACTGTTGAATGGGCATTCATTCTAGCAACAAGAGCAAAAGCTCTGAATAGCTCAGATGAGGTCAGATGATATGTAAGAGGGAAGAGAGTCAGGGGGGAAGTATTAAAAAAAAAACTGTGAAGAACAGATTGGTCATGCACGAAGAAGAGAACTGTTGTAATCAATCAGCCTAATGAATTAAACAAATAAGCTATTGTAATCAATCTGCCTGAAACGGCTTAATGAAAACATCTTGTTTCTCCAGTTGTCCGCGTAACAGCTTCCAGCAAAAATGTAATTTTTTGAAAATCAATTTGGAAGTAAACAGCCTCAAGCAAGCCCATATTTATTCATGGTATACCTGCACAAATCATCATCATCATCACTGACTTGGTTGCCGTTATTATTTTATCACTCTGATGTTTGGTGCTGGAAGAGGGGGTGTTGAACATTGTCCTGAGTATTCTCACCCCATACACTGTTGTGGTGAACCTGAAGAGTGTGGCAGCGTTGTTTTCCCTTGCTAATGGGGTTGCAGGTCCGTGGCAAAGGATAGATTTGAATCAGGGTCTTCCCTGCTCCCATTCTTAGTCACTGTGCTATACTCATTCTCAATGTCAAGGGACACATGAGAAGTATTTATGGTGAAGGTGGAATGTTTGGTTTGCAGATTGTATCCAAGGTTGCGTGTGTACTGGTAATAGGTCAGAAAAAGCAGAGAGCATGGCACTTCTGATATTCTCTGTGTTTGTTTATTGGATTTTGTGAGCCAGTGTGGTATAATGGTTGATAGTGTTGACCTAGTATCCAGAAGACCCGGGTCTAGGGAGTGGAATTCTAGCAGGAGCTCCTTTGCATATTAGGCCACACACCCCTGATGTTGCCAATGCTCCAAGAGTTTACAAGGCTCTTTTTTGTAAGGTCTTGGAGGATTGGCTACGTCAGGTGAGTGTGGTCTAATATGCAAAGGAGCTCCTGCTAGAATTCCACCCCTGCCTGGGTCTGAATCCCCACTCGTGCCATGGAAGCTTGGTTGGTGACCCTGGGTCAGGTATCCTCTCTCAGCCTAACCTACCTCACAAGGTTGTTGTGAAGATAAAATGGAGGAGAGGTCGATGTAGAGATCTCCACCATTGGGGAGAATAGTGGGGCACAAATGAAATAAATAAATACATTTCTACCCCAGCTTTTGATCCAGGAAGAGGCCCAAATCAAGTAAAATACAGTTAAATAAGGGTTGCTTCTGTTTGTGGTGCCATACACCTTTGCTTTGGAGGCCCCCTCCCCCAGTCACAGATCATTTTAGATGGTCACAGATGTGCCCATCCTCTTAAATACTACCCCACTTCCTTCAGTGCTTAACCTTGGCTGGTGCGTCCTTGTGAATTGCTGCTGTGTTCACTATCTGAGAACCAAGCCAGGCATCTTTTGTGCTCAGGGCTTTTTTTTTTTGTAGCAGGAACTTCTTTGCATATTAGGCCACACCCCTCTTATGTAGCCAATCCTCCAAGAGCTTACAGGGCTTTTATTGCAGGGCTTACTTTAAGCTCTTGAAGGATTGGCTACATCAGGGGTGTATGGTCTAATATGCAAAGGAATTCCTGCTACAAAACAAGGCCTGTTTGTGCTTTAAAAGTAATTTTCTAGCCCTCATAACTAGGGGGAAAGGCTCAAAAGTGAAAAATGCCTGTGAAATCTCAAAAGCCAGATCTGTGGCTGAACAATATTTAATATTGTTGAGCCTGGGGCTGGAGTGGCCTCCATAAACCCTTGCCCCTCCTTGTGAGAGCAAACCCAGAATAGAGGATGAAAAATTAAATAATTACGCAACAGTTTCCTTGAACCTGTTTGTGGCCAGTTGTAAGGGGCATGATTAACTGCTCATTTCCGTTGTCTGTGTGAGCCCAGTTGTGGGGGGGGCGGGGTCTGCCTGCTCCATTAAAGGCGCTTGTTCTAATGTGCACACTTCACAAAGGTCAGGGCCAACATTCCTCTTTGTGGACACTGTACTTTAAGCAACCTGCAAGCAAAATATGCAACATAACAAGCTAGCCTTGTTACCTTTTCCAGACTTGAAAGATCACAAGACTCGGGTTTCAAAATCCGTTTAAAGTGATTGCGGACTAATGAAAAAGTTAATTATAACCTCGTTCTTACTCATCTCCTTCGATATAAAGGGCTTAATTATTTCAGGATGCTACTACAGGAGACATGAGAGCAAATAGATTGCACTTAATTAGGCCGATGATGTTTTGAAGATGAAGCCCCGCAATGAGCCGTCTAAAGTCGATAGCTTATGCAGGCCTGAAGATGGGGTGGTACAAGCTGTTTCTGGGCCTCTTGAACCCATAGACCAGCTTCTGAAATCAAAATAGTCTAGGGGGTTTTATGGACAGCCTAAGCCCTGTCACTTATATACTTGGCCCCCTTGCTTTTCAATATTGTGTTTGTTTGTGTACTTTGTTTACAGCCGGCCTTTCTTGATGAGACTTGAGGCAGATGACAGAATTAGAAAACAGTGCAATAAAAGGGTGGCATAACCTATGCAGCAAGCAGTGCAATGAAACTGGATTGCAGAATCGGAGAACAGTGGAATAAGAACAACATAATCTGCCCAATAAACAATACAGTGGGAGAAAAACCCTACATTTTTGAATGTTTAAACTACAGTCCTATTGCTTTTATAAGAAGAGCCCTTTTTGGGCAGTTCTGTTTCAGTCTCCATTTCAAACTTGATCTAAACTAGAAGAGGAATTAGAATTTGACAGTGTCAGTAGCATCCTTGAATCTCCTGGTCTGCCTGTGTTTAACCCTTTCCCTGCACCGCTTTCCCAATGCGGCGTTCTGTGGGACCTGTTTCTTTCCATTGCTAGGCAAGTGGTAGCTTCATAGGGAAAATCCCCTCTCCCCAGTCCTGTTGCTAATGGATGCTCCTCCCCCACAGTTTAAATCGTTAGAAAATATTTTTAAAATGAATGGTCGATTGGCAGGTTTCCTGCCAAAGAATCTTAGCCTGCCCAAGAAATTTAGAGGTTCGCTAAGGTTTTCCTTCTTCCCCATTATGGGGGTGAGTCTCTTAGCACAGGAGGGGAGAATGGCACTGGGGAAACCTTGCCTGTGAAGCAGTGTGTGTGTAAGAGGTAAGAAAGGGGCAAGGAAACAAAATAGGTGTTGCTTAACACAAGAGCCACATAGAATAAATGTCAGAGGATGGAGAGCCACAAGGAAGGAAGGAAGGAAGGAAGGAAGGAAAATAGATTGAGGGAGAGTAGAAAGAAAGGAACTTTAAATGTGTTCTCCAAACTGCCAGCTGGCTTGGCTTGGCAAAGTGATTTAAAGAGAGAAATGCCCTCTCCAAGCCAACCAATGGGGCAGTGGGGGCTTCAAGAGCCACAGAATGTGTGTGAAAGAGCCACATGTGGCTCCTGAGCCATAGCTTTGCCACCCCTGGAGTAGGTGTTTTCATATGAGCTTCTATCCTAAATGTATATTTTAAAAATTATATTAAAAAATTAAGCATGAAATAAGTCCAGTACAGGTGTATGAATTGTACTTTTGGCTGCAAGCCAGTATTGATTTTTTGGAAGACCTGAGTCAGTCCTTAGCTGCAGTATTTTGGGAGGAATCTCTCTCTCTCTCTCTCTCTGGCTTCTATGCTTTCTGCTTTGGTAAATAAACATCTGCAAAGGATGTTTATTGTCGATACTGGGCAAGGATCACACACACATATATATATAAAAATCCCTTTAAAAACTTTAGAGAGAGATATTGCGAACATTTCCTCTGGGCACTGATGCTAACCTCATTTTGTCCTTGAAATGAGCAGCTTCTGGGAAGAGAAATCTCAAGCACCCCTCGCAGCTTGAAAGAAGAGAGGAAGGCGAGCAGCTTGAGCGAATGCTTCCCTCTTGTTATATTTTGATTGCGCAGAGTAGCCGAGCCTTTTACCTGCGCAGTGTTTGTTGACAATGTGTCCCTTAATGGATTTTTTTTGTTTTCCTTATGCTAGCATTGTACTACAGAAACTGGAACCTTTTGAACGGACATGCAAACACACACACGGACATTATGTTTGTGCATATTGGTTTTAGAGATTGTATTTAGCTGAAGTCCACAATGAATGTATTTCCATCAGAACAACTGAAGATTGTTTACCGTAGACACTAAGCATTGCTTGGGTATGAAGGGGACAGAGGAAGGGATAGAGCAGGGAACCTGGAGATCTACATTTTTTTTAAAGGAATTGCATTTACATTTAACAGTAAAAGAACTGAACATTTTGCTTGAACCTGACCTTTTATCTTAAAAGGATGGCTGTTTTAAAGGGGGACCTATTGTGTGCAAGTAGTGATTGGCATTTCTGGGGAAGGCAAGACTTCAGCACAAGTTCAATAAAAATAGCACAGCCACACATACTTTGGCTGACTTTCAGAAAAGTTCAGAAGCTCCTAGCCTTCAGTGTGTTTTTTTTTCTACCAGCTCCAGTTGTCAATACGTACCTGTGTTTGTTGCTCATGGTACAACCATGGCCTGCAAAGGAAAACAGAAAGCTAGCTGTGATTCTTTCTAGTCAAAGGCAAGTAGTGCAGGGCTTTTTTTTGTAGCAGGAACTCCTTGCATATTAGGCCACAGACCCCTGATGTAGCCAATCCTCCAAGTTTACTGTAGGCTCTGTACAAAGAGCCCTGTAAGCGCCAGGAAGATTGGCTACATCGGGCGTGTGTGGCCTAATATGCAAACGAGTTCCTGCTACAAAAAAAAAAGCCCTGGATTTTGTACTATGTTTATGCGGACTTTCAGAATTTGTAGACCTTCATCGAAAGACCAACCATATAAGCCAGTTCTTGCGTACATTGACTGCTTTGTTGCCTTAGAGTTGCATTGCTTTCTAGCAGCTTTGAGTCTCTGATTCAGGGAGAAAGGCAGGGTATAAATCTGCAAATCGTCTTCTTCTAAATCATTTAAAATTCCCGAAGTGGCTTTTCAGAGTCGCATCCCTGCCTGCTCGAGCCTATCAGGAAGGCTCTACGGAGCGTTTTATTATTTCACAAAATGCACGAAACAGAAATGTTTGGGGGGGCACTTCTATAAAGGGGTCCGTCTGAGAGGCTGCTTCTATTGTATTGCGTTGCAGTGCTCATTACATGGTTCTTTACATTTTACTACAGTTCAACCAGTGTTTTTTACTAGTGCCCTTTTTCACTACAGTATGCAAAACCGTAGAGAGCTTTTTTGCCTTAGGCAGTTCTTGTGTGCATTGACTGCTTCGTTGCCTTAGAGTTGCATTGCTTTCTAGCTCTTCATTCCTAGCCCTGTATCCCGTCCTCCCCAAATGGGCTCAAGGTGACTAACAACAGTTAAAACAGCATAATTTTTTTTTAAAAAAAAAAGCCAGATATACAATAAAATCAAAATTCTGATCAAAATTTTATATTGTAATCCACCTTGAGTCACAGTGGGAAAGGTGAGCTATAAATAAAGGTGATGATGCTAATGAATTGCAGCCAAACTCTTTTTTTTTTATCATGTCCTGCATTTTTTTTTGCTACTTGCTTCTGTAATGTAATGAGCAGCCCCATGATGCAGAGTGACAAAGCTGCAGTACTGCAGTCTTAAACTCTGCTCACAACCTGAGTTCGATCCTGGCGGAAGATGGGTTCAGGTAGCCGGCTCCAGGTTAACTCAGCCTTCCATCCTTCCAAGGTTGGTAAAAAAAGTACCCAGCTTGCTGGGGGGGAGTGTAGATGACTGGGGAAGGCAGTGGCAGACCACCTTGTAAAAAGTCTGCTGTGAAAACATCGTGATGCGACATCACCCCAGAGACAGAAACAATTGGTGCTTGCACAGGGTGCTTGCACCTTTACCTTTCCCCCTGTAATTTCAGAATACTCTCAACCTCTTAATCATTTCTTGTTTTAACAATACAGAATGAAACTGATCTTTTGTTTTTTCACCTGTTACTCGAAGAAGAACCTTACTTAGGGGTGCACAAATCAATTCATTTGTACATGTTTATTAATTCAAGAGAGTGAAACTGCTGCATTAACAGTAAGAAAGCACTTCTGATCAGTCATTCAGTGGAGTACATAAGTCTATTCTCTGTTACTCTTCCCTGTTTGCTTTCTCCTCTTTCATTCTTTGCTCTCTATTCATCCCCTTTCTGTTTAGTATTTCTCACTGAGATTGGCAGCAATAGCAAACAGTTGCAAATTCCGCACTTGGGGAGTTTCAAGCAGAGGAGGCCATGTTGGGTGGTTGTTAAAATTAGGGCCAATTCTGTCATGCACCTCTGAATCCAGAGAGAAGAGGGGCAGCTCTGAACAAAATGTATTATCCTGTCCCCTTTGTTGATAAGCCTATGTGGACCACAGATGCTCCCACAAAGAGGGTGGGGATGTGCTGCAAACTCTAGACCAGGGGTGTCAAACATGTGGCCATGGGCCAAATCAGGCCCCCGGAGGGCTCCTATCAGCCCCTGAGCAACTGGCTCTTGGCTGCTTCCTTCTCCCTGTCTCTTGCTTCCTTCTGCATCTCAACTTGCTTTTCAAGGGTTGCTGAGTCGCACAGGAGTTACAGAACAAAACGTCTATTTTCTCCATTGGTTGAGGCTCCTCTCCCTCCTGGTCCCCTGGGGAGGGAGGGAAAGAGCCAGAGCTTCCTTTGCCCAGTTTCCTGGATCCCATGGGAAAAATGCAAAGAAAGCACGTTTAAGACCAACAAGTGCTAATGTGTTAAGCATGCTGTATTTTAAGGTGTTTTTAAAAAAAATCTTTAGTCGTGTCCTTTAAAAAGTTTATATCTCTGCTACCTAATATTAAATAGGTGCACACATGGCCTGATACGGCCTGGCCCAGCTCGACAAGGTCTCATTTATGTCAGATCCGGCCCTCATAACAAATGAGTTCGGCACCCCTGCTCTAGACATTTGGAATGCTCCAGAGGATTGTAAATCTGGGAACAGACCAGCATTGATCCTCAGGCCTCGTGGCATGCAGGTGTATCCTAACTATTCTGTATTGGCCTTTGTTCTTCGATGGGCAGTCCTCTTTGTACTTGATTCGTTATGACCGTGCTGTCAATGATAATATCATGCTCCATCTTTTCAGTTGTAGGGCTGATGGCAACATTTTCCTCCCCTGTTACACTCACAACAGCCTTGAGAGGCAGGCCACTTTCTTTTCCCCCTTACATAAGACCTTTTTTGTAGCAGGAACTTCTTTGCATATTAGGCCACACACCCCTGATGTAGCCATCTTCCAATAGCCTACAGCGCTCTTAGTACAGGGCCTACTGTAAGCTTTAGGAGGATGGGCTACATCAGGGGTGTGTGGCCTAATATGCAAAGGACTTCCTGCTACAAAAAGTCCTGCCTTACACATAGGGGTGATTGTGACCTGGAGAGGTGACGCTGGTGTGGGAAGCAGTAGGGTCATCCTTCTCATGAAGCCCCACCAGGTCCCAAGCAAAGACCTTAAATTAATTAAGTTACAGCTTAAAAAAAAACATTTGCATGTCCAGGCAAGGAGAGATTTGTGCATTTTCTGCCTGAAGCATTGCAGCCGTCTTCAGGTGGGCCTGCATGATCATTTCACTTACACAACCCTGCTTGGTATTTGAAGAATCTGAAGGTCTTCACTTGTTTTGTGTCTGTTGGTTGGTCTTAACAAAGAGTGTGGAGAAACACCATTTTAGGCCTCTGTTTGGGAGTGGTTGGAGGAGTCTCTCAAACTGGAAGCAGGCTTTGGCCTAGTCTCTTCCTCCTTCCCCCTCCCCTCCTGTCTGGAATCAGTTATTTGGGGGGGGGGAGCCTCCCAGAGAGACGGGAAGTCCTTGAGGCCTGTCTCCCAGAATGCTGCAGGAAGGTAGACCAGTTCCTGGGCAGGAACTGCGTTTGATATAGATTTTGGGCGGGAAACCCTCGGTTAAAAAGTGGGCAGGCAGTCAGTTGAGTTCAGTCTTGGAGTTAAAGCTGGCAGTCAGGCAGTATGGAAACAGTCTGAAGAAGGTATGGTCAGGCTTGCAACAGTCTAAGTAAGGTGTCTGCCCTGTTTGTCATATAGTTAGGGCAAGTATTATACTAGGGAGAGAAGAAGCGTTTTCCCTGCTATGATTTGTTTCTTCTGTTCACTTTTTAAAAAATGCCTGTAAATAGTTGTAAACTTTAAATAAATGTTCTGTTTGTTTAAAGTGGAGTCCCTCTGTGCCACATAGTTCCCCCAGCCACTTGGAATGCTAGGGGTGGGTTGGGAAATCCCTAGGGAGGAGAGAAGTGGCACAGTGGCTGGTTGCCAACTCTCCAGGGTAGCCCCAAAAATCCATGGGAAGGCCCGAGAAGGGTTCTTAGCACATTCAGAGGGAGGTTAGGAGGCTGCCACCCCTAACCAGAGCCCAGAGAGGGACAGTGGTGGCAGCAAATACCCTAAGGCAACAAAATGGAACAGCCCTTTCAGGCTAGCATACCGGGAAGGGCTAGGCAGGGCCAGCTAGCAGACACGGGACTGGTCCGCATGGCTCTTGTTTTTGGATTTTGCTTTGGACCAGTGTGGCTTCCAGTGGTCTCTTCCAGTTGTCACTGAAGAAATGTAGGATCAGTCTACACAGAACTAGCTGCTGTACTGACCCAGCAGTAGATGAATAGATCCTGAATCTATGTCAAAAGGGATATTTAAGAGGCGGCATTGGTTTTCCCCGTGACTGCTGGATCCGAGCCATTTAGAGCTTTAAAAGGTTAAACCAACTTGTAGAAACTAATCCCGCTTTTTTTTTGTTGTTTGCCTTGGCTGGCTGTAATTTTATCAATTTTGTTTTGTTTTACCTTTTTTTTTTTTTAAATGTTGAGGTTGGAACTCTAGATGCTTCCTGCTAGAGAACTGTTTTGAAGATGTGTTTTTTATTGCCCTGTTCTAAATTTTTTAAGGTGTCCCTGGAATCTTTAGATAGGAGTTTTGAATAACTATCTGGTTCTCCAGGAGGTCTTTTCACCACCGGCACAGCATGTTCTCTGCAGTTGACTCTGTCTCAAATCGAAGCATCTGTGTTCTGCACTAATGGCAGCTCCTGAGCTGTCGTCCAAGGACAGTTTCGCACAGAGCATGTTTTGGCCATCAAATTGAGGAGCTCCCAGACTCACAAGCTACTTGCCTGCTCCAGAGCAAAGAAAAAAAAAAGAAACTCAGGATCGAAAGACGGCTCATTTGTGATCCAAAAGCTTTCCCATCCTGAAGTATGGCAGTCAGCCAGACTGTGAATATGAGCAAAGCCCACTTTGACTCTTTCCGTGATACATTTTATTAGAACTGCAGCAGCATCAGACTTCCCAATCCCTCAGTCCTTCCTAGTGCCAACATACCCCTTTTGGAAGAAGAAGACTGCAGCTTTATACCCTGCCCTTCTCTCTGAATCAGAGACACAGAGCGGCTTACAATCACTTGTATCTTCTCTCCCCACAACAGACACCCTGTGAGGTGGGTGGGGCTGAGAGAGCTCTCACAGCAGCTGCCCCTTTCAAGGACAACTCCTATGAGAGCTATGGCTGACCCAAGGCCATTCCAGCAGGTGCAAGTGGAGGAGTGGGGAATCAAACCCGGTTCTGCCAGATAAGAGTCCGCACACTTAACCACTACACCCTACTGGCTCTTTGGAACCAGTACAGAGATTAAAAGCTAGTCTTCAAAATTGGAATTCTTGATGTATAATTTAGTTGTGTGTGGATAAGTATAGAGCAAGGCTGGGGAAAGGGGAGTTTGCTGTTTCCCTGATCAAATATTTGCAACCCCCCCCCCTTTTTAGGCTGCAATAGGGAAAAAGACAGGCACATTATGGATTATTATGTGTCTCTGTTTTCCCCCCTGCTGAAACTTAAACAACTGGGGAGGGGAGGGGGGCTGACGTAGCAAATGGGATTTTGAAGAGGGGGAGTTAAAAGCCATGCTTCCTCAGTGCTTTTTAAGGCCAAGTGACATGTTAGGCGTTCCAGTCCAAGAATTCCAGTGTTGCATGTTTCAACTTGAGCACATCTAATTGGACAGAATGTGACTCCCCCTCTGTTTATTCTCACCTCAGCCTGTTTCCTTTCTGATCTCCCATGTCTCAAAACTTTAGATTGTAAGCTCTTTGGGGCAGTGCCATGCTGTGTTGCACTGTGCAAAAGGCTCTCTTTTGCTGCTCTATAAACGAGGTATGTGCTCTCTCCTGAAACTTATTAGGTTTCTGTTCCCAGGGTTGAGCAGGCTATTAGAACCTTTCCAGTTTCCAGTCTCAGTACACAATGGGCCAGTTTGTAGCCATTTGTTCTTGTAACGACAGAGACTCCATAGACTTTTCCTCTCCTCTTTTCCTTAGAAATAATTTCCTGGACAGCACTTTTCTTCAAAGCAGTGTGATGGAGCCCCATCTCAAAAAGGGGTGTTGAACTCATTTGTGATGAGGGCCAGATTTGACATAAATGAGACCTTATCAGGTCGGGCCACGTTGAGCTGGGTCATGTGTGTTCTATTAAAGATTAGGTAGCAGAAACATAAACTTTATAAAGGACACAAAAACAATTAAACGGTTTTTTTTAAAAAAAATCTTAAAATAAAACATACTTCAACATTAGCACTTGTTGGTCTTAAAGGTGCTTTCTTTTTATTTCTCCCATAGGATTCAGCGTGGGCAATGGAAACGCTGGCTCTTTCCTGGCTCTTTCCTTCCTTCCCCAGGGGACTAGGAGGGGGAGGAGCCTCAGCTAATAGAAGGAAGAGAGAGGCTTGGCTCAGTAGCTCTGCTGTGCGATTGAGAGAGCCTAACAAAGCAAGCTCTGCCTCTCTCCCTCCCTCAAGGGAGGAGCCTCAGCCAATGGAGAAAATACAGGTTTTGCTCTGTAGCTCCTGTGCTATTGAGCAAGCCTGGCAAAGCAAGCTGTTATGCAGACGGAAACAAAAGAGAGGGAGAAGGAAGCAGATGACAGCCAGTTGCTTGGGGGCCTGATAGGAGCCCTCCAAGGGCCTGATTCGTCCCCTGAGCAGCATGTTTGACACCCCTGATTTATAGAATAAAGGCATTATCTGGGGGGTGGGGGGCATGCTATGTTCCTTTGGAAAAGATTTCTTTTGAGGTTTTAGAAGAAGCCCAGTATGGATAGCCTTCCTGGTCTCCCAGGTGAAATTTGTTGTGAAGTGAGGGAACTTCCAAACAGAGTTCTTGGCTTTGGTAGCCTCCGCTGATATTCTCCAGGAGTTCAGCTTCAGTAGAAACGCAGCCCCTCTGATGGGTAGCTGTGTGTTTTTGTGTTCTTCCGCAGATGCTACAGCTTACATTAAAACACTTGGGTTGTTCTCAGCATCCTCCTTCATCAGGGTTAGGGGAACAAGACCTCATTCGGAATTCCAGTACTGGTTTATAAAACGGAGGGAAGCGCTACCATTGAAGAAGAAGAAGAAGATATTGGATTTATATCCCGCCCTCCACTCCGAAGAGTCTCAGAGCGGCTCACAATCTCCTTTGCCTTCCTCCCCCACAACAGACACCCTGTGAGGTGGGTGGGGCTGGAGAGGGCTCTCACAGCAGCTGCCCTTTCAAGGACAACCTCTGCCAGGGCTATGGCTGACCCAAGGCCATTCCAGCAGCTGCAAGTGGAGGAGTGGGGAATCAAACCCGGTTCTCCCAGATAAGAGTCCGCACACTTAACCACTACACCAAACTGGCTCTCCAAACTGGCTCTGAGGTAGTCTCTTGATTAATTCTGCACCAAACTGGCTCTGAGGTAGTCTCTTGATTAATTCTGCTAAAGCACATACTTTTTCTTTTCTTTTTTTAAAAAGAAGTGGGGTAGCTGTGTTAAGGAATCCCCCACTTACACTAGGTAAAGAAAGTAAACAGTAAATGGAGAGTAGTGTAACAAACACTTGGAGTATCAAGGAACAGCTGTGAAAAGGATCTGTCTTAATGTGCGAGCCCACTGCAGTTTAACATATTGCTTACAACCTTCACAATAGGGTTTGAGTGACTTCAGTTACACATTCCAGGAGACTGGCGGTCTGTTACAATCAGAGTGTGGGCTCTCGGACAGGCTAACTTACCACCGATGGGATGAAGAAAGTTGCGGATTTGTATTACACCCTCTCACCTGACACCGTATCCGATCCCTTCCCTCGGCTGATTGACGTCCTGAATGAGCTCTTTGAAGCAAGCTCTAGCTTAATTAAAACGTTTGCTTGGTTAGCGGTGATCTGTGAAAGCCGGTGATAAATATTGAATCGGGTTCACCTGCTGGTGACTGTAAGTGGATAAACAGCTGCTTTGTGCAGTTTAATCAAGAAGCTGAAGACTACCGCCTTTTTTAAAGAAAGAAGGTTTGGTGAGGGGGGAGGAGATGCGGTGGAGGAAAGAAGAGTTGAAAAGTTTCAACAATGCCACTTCAGTTATCTTGGCAGGGTGCACTTGTGTGAGATTTCGCACAGTAGGCATTTGCCACCAAGCCGGCTTTGTTTCCAGTGATATGTAGATGGGGGATATCATGGGAGCTCTTATCGCGTCTTATGTCAAGGATCATAACCCTGCTGTTTGTTTAGCCTTATTTTGGATTCAATTTTGCTTTCCATTTCTGATGTTTCATTTCTGCGCCTTTATAATCGTTGACCTCCTAAACCAGCTTATCTCGGGCAACCCTGTGCTTTGGAACAGAGGCGGCTACAGTACTGCATCGACCATGAAATCTATCCACACTCAAATGTTTTCCTTCTGATCGCCCGTCAGCTGCTTGGGAGACTGCCGTTGCTGGCGGCGGGGAAGATCTCCATTTGGCAGCTCTAGTGTTGCACCACTATGGTTACATGAATGTTTCTCAAGATGGAATAAGATTGGGCAAAAATCCTGGCAATTTTATTTCCTCTCTGGGGGCATGGCCTTTAATTCTGTTCTTTGTTTTTCTTCTTCCTGCTAATGTCTTCTAATTTTTAGGGAACCTTTCAACGACTCATTCTATTAACTATCCTGGGAAGCAAAAGAGAGCAAGGCGTATAAGATGAGGAGACTCCTGCAGAATTCTTTGTATCTTTTTGGGAAACTTTGGACCACACTCTTACCCATCCTCAGACCTGGCCCGTCTCCACATCACTAATTGGCCAAAAGGGCAGCTTTGGTTCTCAGTTGTTGAACTTCCATATGGGAGTTGGGCCCCATAACTTTGTGACCCCACTAACTTCTGGTTCTGATGGTAGGAGTCATATGCTACAAAAACGGGGGTCACAAGCAGTGTTCCCTCTAAGCTGAGTGAGCATGAGCGAGCTCACAGATTTTTAGCCTCCAGCTCACGCATTTTTTGTCTCAGCTCAGGAAAAATGGCCCCAGAGCACAATAATTTATGCAGTAGCTCACAACTTTAATATCAGTAGCTCACAAAGTAGAATTTTTCCTCACAAGACTGCAGCTTAGAAGGAACATTGGTTACGAGAGAATGATAAGGAGAATTTTAGCCTGTTTTAAAATATCAAGGGTCTCTACATTCAGTATACTAACCAGACTGCAAATAAGTCGTAATTTGGTCAGCTATATTTCCATCCCATTTTTAAATGACAGTTCCACAGTGTGTGTGGGGGGGGCTTCTTCATGAATGTCACTCTTGCGGTTGGCATTGAGGATTAAACTTTGGCAGATCTATTTATTATTTTGTTTACTTGAATGCTGCCAAATTCAAGGCAGATAACAATAAATACAGCAAACTGCTCCTCGCACCCAAGACACTAAAACAACAAAGAGGATTGGATAAAATGTTATGGGATCAGATAACAAATCATAATAATCTTATACAAGAAACAGCTAGTTTTGGCCCCTCCCTCGTTTCCTGTAACAAGCAGCACTGACAGTAAATGGAAGGCTGGTTTCCTTTGGCCATGACACTAGCGAAGGGGCCCACCATCAAGCCTACAGAGGGGCATGTCCCCCTGGGGGATGTGAGGCGGAGCTCTGCCTGCATGTCAGCAGTGATCTCTGGCCAGTGAGAGGCCAAGATCAGAGCATCTGTGTCTGGGGAAAAAAGTTGAAAGAAGTCGTTTCCGACTCTGGGGTGACGTCACATCATAATGTTTTCACAGCAGACTTTTTACGGCGGGGTGGTTTGCCATTGCCTTCCCCAGTCATCTACACTCCCCCCCCCCCCAGCAAGCTGGGGACACATTTTACCAACCTTGGAAGGATGGAAGGCTGAGTCAACCTCGGCTACCTGAACCCAGCTTCCGCCGGGATCGAACTCAGGTCGTGAGCAGAGAGCTTGGACTGCGGTACTGCAGCTTTACCGCTCTGCGCCACGGGGCTTCTCTGTGTCTGGAAGGGTCTACTAAATCAGTCTACAGATAGACCCAAATAGTTGGGCAAAAATATGACTGGTGGCTCCCATGGTGGGAAAGATGTGGTAATAAACTTAACACTTTTCATGCCTTGTAATGGTATTCCAGAATGTGTTGCCTGTGGGGGGGGGGTGGTGACCTTACCCTGCTAACAGCAGGGCCAACCCTTGGGCTCCTGTCAGCCTTTTGGTGGTCCGCTAATAGCTTCTGCTGAGTTGGCAACAGCGTGGTCCCACGGGGGAAGAGGGGAGAACCTTACGGACAGATTGTTCTGAAACCACTCTTCTTGTTGGCCCCATACACTAACATCTTTCTTTTATTACAACACTAAAGTGGATGCATAAGCCAAGCACTTTGTAGGTGGCTTTTTTTTATTACCCAGACCAAAGTTAGAGCATGCCCTGAAACAATTCTGCATTAAATTTCCTAGGCAGCTTCATAAAGTTGTACTGGTTAACATGCTTGGGAAATGCTGGCTGTAAGCGTGTTTGTGTGTGTTTTGAAATTCTTGAAATAATATTTTATTTTTTTCCTTAGAAGTGAGTTGGTTCCTAAAGCTTCTTTAGTACTTGAATACTCAGTTTTTTTGGGAGATCTAGAAAAATAGTGTGTGGGGGTGGGTGAGAATTTTAAGTCAAAAGTAGAATTAAAGTTGCAACTTTTTGCTGTTTTGTCTTCACATACTGGGAAGCCAAGCATAACGCAAAAACTGCTCATAATTATCAGGTGTACTTAATTAAGCTGACTTGGACAAATTCACACAAAATTGATTTCAGTAGAGCTAAGAGACTGAGCTGATCAGAGACAGCAGTTATTATTTGCGTTAGCCTGAATTCATGAGGAATTGTGCATAGCCCTTTCCCTCCTCAACTATTCTGAATTATGTGAAATTATTCCACTCCCTAAATATGAGATTCTAAACCACATTGATTTTAACAATCTTGAATGTATCCAGGCACAGTCATTTGCACTTCGCTGTGAATCTTGTCTCTCCATCTCTCCCTCCCCACAATTATCTAATCCCAACCCTATCCCAGAAACCTGAAATGACTTCCCAGATAGGAGCAGTAGATAGGCTAAAATTGCCATGCACCGTCTTTCATTTAGCCGTTATACAGAAAGTTTGCAGCCGTTCACAGTGCAGCCGAATGGGCATTCCTTTCTGCAACACGTGCAGATCCCAGGATGGAGACCGGCTGCAATCGAGAGGCCTCGATTTTTAGCCTTGTTTTGCAATAGCCTTTAATTCTCCTCATTTACAGGATCTTCCTGCCCTACAAAAGACATTTTCTTCTTTCTGGTCTGAGGATTCAAATTCAACATTCCTACCCTCCAAAACTACTTTTTTTTTTTTTTGAGATTATGAGATTGTTAGAGCTGGGGAAAACTAAAATAATTGGGGGGGGGGGGTTGTTTTGCTTTTTTTTTTACTCTAGTTTACCCCGCACCACTTCTTAGAAGGGTAGAAAATACTTTTCTTCCTTTCTGTTTTCTTTACAGGAAGTCTCATCTCGGTTGTGTTTGTCTGTTTTATCCTGGCAAAGTGTGGATAGTCCATCAGTTCATTGCATCAGTAGGGCCGAAGGAAAATGTCAAGAGGTTTAATGCTGCCAAGTGCAATTGTGTATCTTGTAATATTGTTTTGCTTTAATTATTAAATACAGAGTTGGAAATTGCTAATGCCTAAAGCCCCAGTAATTCACAGGGCAATGAGGGAAGTGATAGTGAATCATAAGAAGTAAGTAAAAGACTCTTGTGGGTACATAGCCACATGGGAGTATACCCACAAGTCCTCCTTCTGGCCTTATTTTCTTCCAGTGAGCCTTCGTTGTAGGTATGCAATTCTACTGCTACTGCTGTTGGCTGTCTGTGAATCATTAACTCACTCCTGATTATAGAGAAACAGAAGACTTCAACTCTACGAACACTTAATGTTTTCAAGTGTCACAGCGAAGTATGTTACCAGTTTTAATTTAGGAAAGCAAAAGCATGTCTCAGACGTGTTTTTTAATCTACATAGCAGTTTCTGTTTTAAGAATTAGGACATTAACAAAACCTCCCAACAATATGAATTATTTTTCAGCAAGCTCATACTAATTGACTTCATTAGCTACTGCTCTTCACTGGCTAGAAAAACCCCGTTTTTCTAAATCTGTTGCTTAAGCTGGACACGGCAGTGCTCAAACAAAGGTGTTAGTCTGGCTTGCCAGAAAACGTGGGCAAACTCTGATTATAACCTTTCCACACATTATGGACACAAATCCCAAAGTACAAACTTTCCATTAAAAATTATGAATGGGAGGCAGCTCTGTGCTTCAGTTAATTTTTTTAATGTAATATGCTCTTTATTTTAGTGTACCTTAAAACGCATATAACTTTTGTCCTCAAAGGCTGTGTTTGTAAAAGACTGATTTCTGCAAGAAAAAAAAAGTTTAAAGGGAGAAATTCCTGCCTAATAACTTAAATAAAACAGACCTCAATTGCTAAAGTTATAATTGTAACTGTTTTTCATATATTTCTCTCTCTCCTACCCCAAGTTAGGCCCACACCTTCTTAAAGGTTTTAGTTTTTTGCTGGTGGCGTCTGTGGCTTTGAGAAATGTTATGACTACTGCAGAGCGGTTCTATACTATTTTACTGGTTACTATAAAATCAGCCCCAGTTTACTACTTTCCTTATGTTGGTTTTTTAGTAAAAGGTAACATTTTTAAAGCTGCAGTAGAGGGTGAAGTACTTATTAAAGGTAGTATTATACCAATTTCAAACCTTTTAAGAAAAACGTTTTAAGGCCACCTGTAAAATACTGTATTTTTAAAAAAAATGCTCAGCTTTTGCTCTCTCTATTTTATATTTTATATACCTTCCAGAAAGACAAGTTAATGCCAAATGGGTTTTAAAAAAGAATACTAAAATCTGGCTGTGGAGGACATTCATGTTCTTCATAGTGTAATAATTAAATTTTCTAAGGATTTTTACTGGATGATAGTTTCATGACCCGTAGTTTTGGTGTGGTTTATTTGTCTGATACAGGCGCAAACAACTTGAAGGCCCCAAGACAAATCTGGCTTGCCAAGGTGCATGTTGGTGCCAGCTCAGAGACAAGACCTGGGGCCATTCAGTTGCACTCCCGGAAACAAGAAAGGCATGCAGTGGAAGTGGTGCTAGATCTTTCTGATAGACCACTTTGAGGGAGGTCTACTCCACATCCACAAGTGATGCTACCGCCATATGCCACCCCACATGTGACGCTATTACAAAACTAGTTGGTCCATTTGATAATTGCCCTCCCGATACAACTGCCAGAATATTTTTATCAGTTGATATTCCCAAATCTAAGAAGAGTTTTTACTTTGGCAAGAATGAACACTCTTCCTTTGGCGGTTTTGGAGGGCAGATATAATAGCGTATCATACTCTAATGAACATGCAGATGCTTATATGATACAATCGAAACTATCAAGTGTATGATTATGGAGTGCCCTATATTCAATGAGTTGAGGGCTAATTTAGTCACCCCTTTACTTAAAAATACAGAATTGCTAAATGTGCGAGCCGAGGTGTCATGGCTACTATCAGATACAAATGATTATGTTGCCCTCTCATTGGCAAAATTCATAGATGCAATAATAAGATATAAGAGAAATAATACTGAGTAAGGTCTTTTAAAATAATTTTTTGTTCTCACTTTTGCTTAAGGTGGTGACTGTATGAGCAGTACTAGATAGTTCGATAGAACCAGTTGATGAGTAGCGCACGCTAATATTAGTTTTCTTTAGGCAAGATGCTATCACTGGTATGCTAAACTAATGATTTTGCATAATCTCTTGGAGAAAGACACCTGAATTAACATGGCATAAAACATACCACTTGTAAATTGGGAGTGCTGCTCAGTTTTTATCCGTTTGTTGCATTTTTATCCTGCCCTACATCCAAAGATAAAGTATATGCTGTTCTCCGTGTCTCCATTTTACCCTCACAATACCCCTAGAAGGTAGGTTAGGCTGAGAGATTATAGCTGGCCCTAGATCACTTATTGAGTTCCATAGCTGTGTCTTCCACATTACAGGTCCTCCCAGGTCAAGTCCCTTATTTTGATAAATGTTATCTTCACTGATTTTCTTTCCCACCCCCCTTTTTTCCTTTTCCAAAAGGCAAAATGGAGCATGGGCACAAATACCACGATATTATCCAAATTCCAGTTTTTTGCTGCGACTATAAACTGAGGCTGTTGTTGCTGCGTATGTAATGTACACCGCGCATCAGCTGTTTCCTGCTTTACCGCTGACAAAAGCTCCATTCATAACTCTTCCTTTTATCCTTTTGGTGAATAAGTAATTATTCAATATAGAAGGCAGGATATTTGCAACTGGCTATTTAATGTGGCAGCACACCGTAATGAAATCTGCTGTTACTGGCAACCTGAGAGAGGAATGTAACAATTCTAGTGCGGCTGGTAACTTTATCTCCTTTGACGGCCTGTTTATTTGGCACGTCATTGAACCTTTTATCCCAGTGAGTGACAGCTCTTGAAGGGTCGCATTTACTTCCATTCTATCATGTATTGTAATATTTAATGGTGGACAAGCTTGAGTGGGACCGAGGGTAACTTGAATCCGCTTTTCCACGGAGTGGAGGCCAAGAGACAGTTGATCCCTGGTATTGTGGCATAACACGCACAGTGACTTAGCGTTTGCTTATGCAGGATAATCTTACTGATTACAATTAAGAGGAGGGCTACACAAATATTCTTGAAGCTAACAAGAATACTGGCTTTGGATCCCTGTGTCGTCGTGCCATTATTTTAATGTAAAAAAAATTTGAGTGCTATTTTTTGCTGCAGTGCAGATTGGGAGCTGTTTTCACAGCTTTCCGATCCCCCTTTCCCTCTTAAATATCTGCTTTCTCCTAATTAAAATCTTATAGCAGGCTTCTACGTAAGTGTGCAAGTGTTGAGAGTTCCTTAGTGACAAAGTAATTAGAGCGGAACAAAGGAAGCCAAGTTATCCTGTTACTGCACAGCGAATTTTATCCAGGATTCGTTTTGTGTTAGTCAAATGTTGCAGAGCTGTTGGGAGGAAGACTGGGAAGGAGGAAGAGCAGAAAACAAGGGGGGATAGTCACCCCTCATAATTTTGTTAGACTTCAGGGTGCATTCTTTTGCTGATGTTGTGCAACAAACTAACACAGCTACCCTTCTAGAATCAGTACCACCTTATGGCATATATTTTTATAAAAACCAATCAAGTGTCCTTTAGTTTGTAGCATAAAGGAACCAGATCTCAAATGTCCATGTGCTTGTCTTTTAATGTATGATACATAAAATGCTTAACTGAACCCTTGGGATGGATTACAAGGAAACATTTTAGCAGGTGCTTCACTGTCATCAGGTGAGGAAAGTATTGTCAGCATCGCCTGTGTTCATCTTTGGTCAGATGAACTGCTTTCAGTTCAGAGCGCTGAGAGGTATCGGGCCTCTAACAAGAAGGAAAAG
The DNA here is from genome assembly GCF_032191835.1 of Heteronotia binoei. Taxonomy (NCBI): domain Eukaryota; kingdom Metazoa; phylum Chordata; class Lepidosauria; order Squamata; family Gekkonidae; genus Heteronotia; species Heteronotia binoei. The sequence continues at coordinate 41,473,934 of NC_083240.1, forward strand.
CTATAGCTCAGTCTTTTAAGGAGCCGAATAGGATATTACCCTTCCCTCTTTTTAGCCCTGGAATTGAAAAAAGGCAGGCACCCTCTCAAGTCTGGGATGGGAACAGGTTTGACTGACAACTATGTGGGGATGGAAGGGTTAAATGCCTTCTCCTCCTGCACTGGAGCCTGAATCAGGACCCCGTTGCATCTGCTGTTTGCCTTTTGAAATCGCTGGGAAGATCCATTCACAAATCTCCTAATTTCAGGTCTAGCTTGATGCGCAGTTCTTGGGTATTTCGGATGTAGTGCTGGCAAGCATTTTTCAGTGGAGGACTTGAATGTATTTGCTCACAACTTTTTTTACCTGATTTCCCTGCTGTAATATGTCTTGCTAACTGTTTTGTTTTGTTTATAAAAGAGTGAAGATTTAATATGGCATTGTGGTAGCACTTTAAATAAAAAATAAAGTGTTGGAACTTTTCTGGGTTCTGGCTGCTCTACAGAAGGTAGTTGATTTGTGTGCCGAACGTGATGGAAGTTATAAAAATTCCTTTGTTATATTCTGACTAGCATGTTTTCTCTGAGTTTTTGAAGGCTTTTATATCTGCCTTACCAACTCTCCCGTATCATAACTCATATCCTTTAATTTTAAAAATATTGATAAATGCTGTTTCACAGACAATTTTGACTGAGATCGTCTAAAGCTTATTTCTGAAGTGATACCCTTTTTGACGGCTGTGTAGTACTGAGTTTAAGTAGGGAAAGGAGACTCTGTCCTTTTAATCCTTTATTCTCTGAAAACATCAGTGATTTTTTCCCCTCTTTTGAAATTGAATGCTTGAATGAGATCTCCATTTTTTTAAAAAATTAAAGATTTGTGTTTGCGGGGGGGGGGGGGGGGACTTGTCTCAAGGAAAAAATAAATGGCTTTTTGTTTGTTTCTGTATCATTTGCTTTCTTTATGAATTCTCCCTACTTCAGTTACAGCCGTTCAGCTCCTGCACTCAGTGTTCATGTTCTACGGAGGAAAATGCCAAAGCTGGAGTTGAGGCAAAGAAAACAGAAAATGCTGGAAAGCCGTTTATCCCCAAGATATTTTTTGGAACACGAACACATAAGCAGATTGCTCAGATCACTAGAGAACTGAGGAGGACGGCATATTCCAGCACCCGTATGACAATTCTGTCCAGCAGAGACCATTCCTGTGTTCACCCAAAAGTATCTGGTTGTAGCAACAAGAATGAAAAATGCGTAGAGTTGCTAGAAGCAAAAGATGTGAGTAGTTTGCTTTTAAAAAACCAGCTACTTCATTGTCTTCTTGTTTCACAGAATGGATTAATGTTTTTATGTGATGTTTTGAAAAATGGGGCTGAACAAAACAAGAGACTTGTGCATGTCTGGAATGTTAGAAATACCTATACAAATATAGTTAGAATTTCCCGTAACACCCCTCCCCTGTCCCAAACAAAAAGGTTACTCTGTACATTAGGAATGGCATTCAGGTGATTGGCAAACGCTTTAAGTGACGTATCAGCATCTAAAAGGGCTTGCGTTTCTGAAGAAACCCATGAGCACAGGTGAGAGGTTCTGTGTGAACATCTATGAAGTTGCTTCATACCATTGGTCCTTCTAGCCAGTGTTGCCGCCTCCTGATTATCAGGAGCTCTTTAAGGCCACAAATAGAAAACAGGTCACTTTCCCCAACCCCCAGCTAAAGGTAAAGGTGCAAGCACCAGTCGTTTCCGACTCTGGGATGACGTCGCATCACAACGTTTTCACGGCAGACTTTTTACGGGGTGGTTTGCCATTGCCTTCCCCAGTCATCTACACTTTCCCCCCAACAAGCTGGGTACTCATTTTACTGACCTCGGAAGGATGAAAGGTTGAGTCAACCTGGAGCCAGCTACCTGAACCCAGCTTCTGCTGGGATCGAACTCAGGTCGTGAGCAGAGAGCTCAGACTGCAGTATTGCAGCTTTACCACTCTGCGCCATGGGGCTCTTACAGCCCCCAGCTACCTGAGTTCATTTTACTGGGGGTTGCATCTGGGACTGTAAGCCCTGCCTGCTATATGAAGCTGCTTTATGCAGAGTCAGACCACTGGTTTATGTAGTTCACGTTAGTCTGGCTTGCCAAGCAGTGGCTCTGCCAGCTCTCAGACAGAGAAAGGTCTTTTCCAACAACACCTGAGATTCTTTTAACGAGAGATGCCAGGGTTTGAACTGGGGACATATAGTGTGCAGAACAGATGCTCTTCCACCATGTGGAATGTGTCTACGTGCTGCTCTCTTGGACATCTTAACTTTCATTGTCCTGTGTAGCTGCTCCAAGCACAGGATGCCCGGACAGATTTTTACCACCGCTGCGATTCTTACCTAGTGTCAAATATGGCAAGGCAAACTACACTGGACAGAATGAAGCTGGAAGCCCAAGAATACTTGTAGACCTGGTGATTAGAGCCAAAAAAGTGCCAACTTGAACCATGAGGAAAGGTGTTTTAATAAACAAATAAATCTACCCAAACGTAAGAAATCTAGTTTAAATGGGCTGTAAACTGTGTGGTTACTCTTGGAAAGCAGGCGTGGAACTCTTAAGTTCCAGATCCTTAAACCTGGCCAAGTTTTCAAGGAAATATTTGACTCTGAAGAAAATATGGATATTACTAAGCAGATTCTACACAGATAGGAAATAACATATTAACATTTATGTAGCACTTTAAAGTGCTTTATTTGCAATATCTCCATTATCTTTACAACCACCTTGTCAGGTAAATCAGCATAATTATTCTCATTTTGCATATTTAGGAGGGGAGTGGCCAAGGCTGAGAGAACACTGGTTTGCTTGAGGCTGTTCAGTGAGTTCATGGCAGAGTTGAGTCTTGAACTTGACTCTCAGATCCAGCTGTTCTTCTTAGAGGTGGCCACATGCTCTCCCATTAATAGGAGAGGAGTGTTTTCCTTTGTTACATAAAGCACATGCTTTCAATTGTCCACCCTCCAGTTAACATCTGCCTCTCAAGTCCTGCCATTTGTGCCCTTGCATTCAGAGGTCAGGTAGGTAGCAACTAGAGACAGGGCATTTTCTGTGGTGGCACCTTGCTTTTTGAACAGCCTCCCTCTTGAGGCTTGCCTAACACATTTTACTTCCTGTTGGGTGCTAGGCCAAAACATATCTTTTTACACAGGCTTTAAAAAAAGGGTTTAGTGTCTATCAGTTTTACGATCTACTTCTGGTTTAATATCTGTTTTATGCTATTTTTATGTCTCATGGCTTTTTTAACAGCTTGTGGTCTTTATTATTGATAATTAATTACATTCTTGTAAACTGCCTCAAGCAGGATGGTGAAGAGATGACCTGGGAATCTTTTAAAACCTCCAGCCTTTTTGAACTCTTACACAGTATGATGGGGGCAACCACAAAATGGCTGCCTTTGGAGGCGGAGCTATTACTTTCAGTCACACAGTGAAGATCCTTGTGCAGTGTTGCCAGCTGTTTGCAAAGCAATTAAAAAAATACACTTGCACAGGCAATGAAATCTACAGTGGCCAATCAGAAGCCTTGTCAGGCAAACACCCCATCTGCCCCTTTCAAAAAAATGGTTGGGCACCAGAAGAAAAGAAGAGATTGGATTTATACCCTGGCCTTCACTCAAAGTCTCTAAGTGGCTTACAAGGTCACATCAGCAGCTGCATGTGGAGGAGTGGGGAATCAAACCTGGTTCTCCCAGATAAGAGTCCACGCACTTAACCATGCCAAACTGCCTTTCCAAACCACTACACCAAACTGGCCATGGATTTGGCTGAGAATGGTCTAGAGTTGCCCAATGACCTTCATGGCTGAGCATGGATCCAGACTCGGGTCTCCTTGGTTCAACTCTCATAGTGTATTCTCTGCAGTGTACCACATGAAAATGAAGTCCAAAGCCAGGTAGCAGCTAGTGATGTTTTCTGAGGAGTGCGCAGTTATTTTTGTGCTTAGTGGTTGCAAGCTGTGCCCCCCTCCCCCTTCGTTGCTTGCAAGTGACTTTGGTCCTTGTCAAATGTAAGCAAAGCATTCAGTCTTCACGCTCCCCTCAGAGCCCTGCGGGTGAGCTGCCGTGGTAATGAGGGCCAATTAACTCTGTCACTTTAGGTGTCTTTGTTTTACCCCCAAGACCATATTGCAGAAGTCAGTTGATAAACAGATAAATGACAACTTGCGAGCTAAGAGGCACCAAGTGTGATAACACTTCAACTGCCAACCTCCCCTTAGGGTAGTGTTACAAGCTTAACAGGGATGAACTTTCCCTGTCTGGTTATCATCCTCTGTGTATCCCTGAAACAGCTTCTAAAGGGTAGGATTTCATGGAACTCGCTCTGTTCTTTCTGCCTTTAGTTTGCGTTCAGGTCATCGTGGGAAATACAAAAGTCGTTTTATCATTAAAGTAGGGGGGACCTGCAGCTAAAATCTGATAAATAACAAAAAGGAGATTATTCCGTGAATGAGCAGCAACTTGTGAGCAACGGGAAATTATCCCGAGGGCTGATTTTCTCCACAGTTCATCCTGTTTTCCAGCGGTGAGAAGTCTTTCGAATTCCTAGGCACTGGCATTGTGTGTTGAGGAGCCGGCTCTACTCAGACACGCAACTGCATTTTGATTTACATGAGAGCAGCCTGGGAACACACAGACATTGTCTAAAAGGAAGGTCTCCCACGTATCACTGCTCGGGCACCGCATCGTGTTTGCAAAACAGAGCAAAAGGGCATGATTTCTAGCGGAGAAGTGAGAGGAGGACACTGATTCCTTTCCTTGCCCGCTAACCCCCAGCCACTTAAAAAAAAAAATTAAAAAAATTCATCCCAGTTTTCCACAATATAGTTTGTAATGCGGTTAGCGTGAAGGCATAAAATTAGTTTAATTTAATTTAATTTTTAGATTTATACCCTGCCCTATCCCACAATGGGGCTCAGGGCGGCTCACAACCATAAAACAACAGAGTTAAAACAATGCCATAAAAACAGGCATTACTGAACAGGAGCAGCTCAGTATAACAACCTTACAAACATAGGCAGTAACTGGCGTGCGGCTGATGGCTAGTAGCATAGCATAACACCATAATGGTGAAATGTTGGGGGAAGTGATGACTTTCAGAGGACGCCCGCTGGTTTAATGAAAAGCCTGGTGGAAGAGCTCCATCTTACAGGCCCCACAAAACCTTGATAAGTTCTGCAAGGCCCAGATCTCCAGCGGATAGATCCACCAGATAGGGGCCTGGACCAAAAAGTCCCTGGCCCTTGTTGAAGCCAGCTGGGCATCCTTAGGACCAGGGACTATGAGAAGATGTTGAGCAGCAGACCTCAGAGCCCGGGGGGGGGGGTCATATGGGGAGTTGAGAACTGCAAGGTCTAATGGGGGTAAGCAATAGAACACACGTGACTCAAATCTCCCTCTCCATAATAATACAATAAACTCAATCGCTCAAGCAGACCTGTGTCCTCCCCCCCCCTCCAATCACTTCCTCTTTTTCAGCTTTTAACCAATTCTCAGTTTCTCTTGGCATTCTGTGCCTTCTAGAGTACGCTGAGTTGTCATCAGGATTGGGGGTGGGAGGAGGTTATCATTTTTTTTTTGTAATATGAAAAGTTTTTTTTTAATAATCCCAGTACTCTTGGGAAGTCCACTTAACCTACAGAAATACCTACATTGGATGTGGTTAACTCACAAAGCTGCTTCATATTGAGTCAAACCTGGGGGCAGCCAAACATATCACGTGGGTCTTGAAGCCCCGTCAGCCGGCTAGTCTCTTTAAATCCCTTCACCAAGCCGAACCAACTGGCAGCCTGGAGAATGCATTTAAAGTTAAAGTTGCTTTCTTTCCACATTTCCCTCCTTCCCTTCCTTTTTTCCTTTCTCCCTCCCTCTCTCCAACATCTGATGTTCATGTCTTGGGGCTCTCAAACATCTGACATTTATTCTGTGTGGCTCTTATGTTTGGCCACTCCTGGTCAGGCGGTTGGTATGTCTGGTCAGTATTTGTCCACTCTGGCTGTCAGTGGCTCTCCAGGATCTCTCCAGCGGCTACCATCTGATTCTTTGAAATGGAGATGCCAAGGATTGAACCAGGGACCTTGTGCAGATGCTGTGCCGTTGAGCCTCCACAGCCCCTCTCCTGAGAAACAATCTCAGCATTTCCACCCCCCCACCCCCCCAAAAAAGGGCTGGGTGTGTCATGGAAATCACCACCTTACTATGTATGTGTTTATGTTGCATGCATTGGTAATAGGCTACGTGCTGCCCTGCTGCCTCAGGATACATGGAATATTTACAGCTTGGTAATTGTGTGAACACCTTGACCTGAGTGGCCCGAGCTAGATCAGTCTTGTCAGGTCTTGGAAGCTAAGCAGGGTTGGTCTTGGTTAGTATTTGGATGGGAGGCCACCAAGTCATTCCAAGGACACTATGCAGAGGCAGGCAATGGGAAACAACCTCTGTTCATCTCTTGCCTTGAAAACCTTTCCGAGTTGCCATGAGCTGGCTGTGACTTGGTGGTACTTTAATAGAATCATAGAGTGGGAAGGAGCCTCCAGGGTAATCTAGTCCAGCCTGTTGCACAATGTGGAAAATTCACAAATACCCCCCCCCCCCCCCCACACACACACCCAGTGACTGCACCATGCCCAGAAGATAACAAAAAACTGTCCAGGATCCCTGGCCAAACTGACCTGGAGAAAAATTGCTTCCTGACCCCAAAGTGGTGATGAGCATTTCCCTGGGCATGTAAGGAAGGGGCCACAAGAAGTAAACACTGATGTGACCCTTCCTGCACTCTCTCCCATGATCTGCCTAAGTTCACAGAATCAGCATTGCTGTCAGATGGCCATCTAGCCTCTGTTTGAAAACCTCCAAAGAAAGAGAGCACACCACCAATTGTGTGTACCAGCTGGGTACCAATACTTTGGGTGCATTGTAACCCTTCTAAATGCTTATAACAGAATACTTGTACAAAAATTAGAAAATAGATGCAAATTTGGTTAATTGGAATGATGATTTTAGTAGAGTTTGGGGATTGATGGGGGGAGGAGTTAACTTCAGAAACACAGCCCTTGTTATTGGAATGAGCCATGGTCTTGTTTTCTCCTCTAATTCTAGACAGAATTGAGTCCATTGGCTTAAAAAATGTTCATCATTTAACTGCATGCTGAATTTCCGTTGTCTTTTTTCAACTGGATTGATTCTCCCTGAAGCGTACTTTTGAAGAACATACTGTACTATGTGTTCATATCTTGAATTTGTCTCTTATGTATTTCCAGGGCAAATCTTGTTCTTTCTACCATGGAGTCCATAAGCTTACTGAACAGCACCGTATGAAATCTCAGGCTTGGGACATTGAAGATTTAGTGAGCATGGGGAAGAGGCTGCGTTCCTGTGCCTATTTCGCAGCTCGGGAGCTCATGGCGGAAGCTGAGATCGTGTTTTGCCCTTACAACTATCTTCTAGATTCACAAATAAGGGAGAGCGTAAGTGTGCTTCCAAATGTCCTTTCGTCCTTTAAAATGAAAGCAAGATGAAAAATTGGCTAGTGAAGACTGCATCCACAGAAAGCCCCACGTTCCGGTTTCTAGGCAACCAGTTTACACTTTAGGGGAAGAGATTAGTGCCAGATTTTTTCGGATTATTTTCCTAGTGAATGCTCAGATAATTTATTTCAATGGCTGGTTGTTGAATATGGGATTTATAGACGGTGGAGGACGTTTGTTTTCTCAGCGATCAGTGTGATCCCCCCCCCCCCGTGAAAGTGGGGGATATTCTTTTGTTGCTCCTTTGCCTGTTTGTCCCTCCATGGGGCTGATGGGTTCCATACCTGCTTACCTTCAGCATCAATTGTTCCCAGACCAAGCACTGAGTGGTGGGCTCCTGACCTCTCGGTAAAATGAAAAACGTCAGCTTCTCCACCTGTAGGTGGTTTAAAAAGAAACTTGCCATGGAATCTGGGCTAGAGATGGAAAGCTGCTGTTTGAAAAGGAAATCGGGGAGGGAAGGCACTGGTCCTGAAACACGTGATTAGGTTCCAATTCTCTAGATCAGGGGTGTCAAAAGTGTGACCCATGGGCTGCACCCACCTCACCCAGGGCTTTAAGGCCTGCTGCTCTTTTCTCCCCCCTTCCCCCTCCTGTTCTCACCCTTTGAAGCTTGGAGGCTGCCGAAGTTCCCAGCTCCTTCTGTCTTGTTTTTGCTGCCTTCAGCAAGAAGCTCTTCTGGGCTTGCAAAGCTGCAAAGAAAATGCTACTCCTCTGGGAGTAGTCTATTTGGGCCCAAAGACCTTAATGGAAAATTCATTCTGCATTTTCCTTGCAACTTTGTGCTGCAATGTATTTCAATGGAATGGAGCTCTTTTCGCTTTCCAGCATTTGCATGGTAAGTTGAAGCTGTTGCTTGTCTTGTTGCAAGTAAAGGCTTGATGCTTTGAGCCAGTTTGTCTCTGTTGAATGGACCTGAGAACCGGTGCCTAGTGAGTACTCTAACTGTCCCCAGCCAACTATCCCCCACAGCCAAAACGGGATATTACCCTGGAGAGCCATTGCCAATCTGAGTAGACCTGGGGGGTGGGGAGAGGTTTGCAATGTCCAGTCATTTCATGTTTTCCTAGGCCCAGAGCATTTTATATTTTTAGTTTCTGCTGGGATCCTTGTGCTTTTTCTTGATGTTTTATTTTAAAAATTGCATTGCCAAATCGCACCATCCCCCCACCTTTCCATTTCAAACAAGATGTCACAAGAGTTTTCAGCATGTTTGTATTTTAAGTAAAAAAAAAATCTTTAATTGTGTTTGTCTGTGTGCTTTATAAAGTTTATATCTCCGCTACCTGTCATTACATTATATGACATGCATAGCTCTGCCCTACAAAGTCCCATTTATGTCAGATCTACTAGCCCACGTAACAGATGAGTTTGACACCCCTGCTCTAGATTAAGGATGTCGAACTCATTAGTTATGGGGGCCAGATCTAACATAAATGAGACCTTGTTTGGCCGAGTCATGTGTGTACCTGTTTAAGAGTAAGTATCAGAGATATAAACTTTATAAAGGACACAGACAAACACAATTAAATATTTTTTTTAAAAAAAAAAACCCTTAAAACATGCTTAAAACGTTAGCACTCATTGGTCTCAAATGTGCTTTCTTTATATTTCTGCCATGGGATCCAGGGAACTGAGCAAAGGAAGCTTTGGCTCTTTCCTTCCTTCCCCAGGGAAGGGGGGAGCCTCAGCCAATAGAAGGGAGAGAGGCTTGGCTCAGTAGCCCTGCTGTGCGATTGAGAGAGCATGGAAAAACAAGCTCTGCCTTCCCCTCTTCCTCCTCAAGGGAGGAGCCTCAGCCCAATGGAGAAAATAGAGGTTTGGTTCTGTGCCTCCTGTGTGATTGAGCAAGCCTTGCCAAGCAAGCTGTTATGCAGAAGGAAGCAAGAGAGAGGGAGAAGGAAGCAGATGACAGCCAATTGCTCAGGGGCCTGATTTGGCCCCCAGGCCACATGTTTGACACCCTGCTCTAGATGGTTGCTAGTGTTGTGCCTAATGACCTGCCCTAATTCTGCTTTGCTGTTTCTGTGTCCGCAATAAGTTTTAGCACTACCACAAATGAGCAGTGGTTTCCCCTACAAGAATGAGGCAACAGAGGCATAGAAATACGCTAAATAAAGAAAGCAATGCAGATTATAACACAATGTTTTGAGGTGTGTGTGTGTGTTTTAATTGGTGGGGGCGTTGATCTTTTGTAGATGGAGATTGACTTAAAAGGCCAGGTGGTCATTTTAGATGAAGCTCATAATATTGAGGACTGTGCCCGGGAATCAGCCAGTGTCAGTGTGACAGAAGCTCAGCTTCGATTGGCTCGAGAAGAGATGGACGCCCTGGTGAACAGCAACATCCGGAGGAAGGACCACGAGCCCCTGCGGGCCGTGTGCTGCAGTCTGACCAAGTAAGAGGAAGCTCACCGTGCCGAGGTAGCTGTGGCATTTTATAAGGATGAGCTGCCCTTGCAGCCCTGGATAGGCCATTGTTCCCTCTAAGCTGAGTTAGTGCGAGTCAGCTCACAGATTTTTAGCCTCCACCTCACGCATTTTTGTCTCAGCTCAGGGAGGAGGGCGCCAGACAACACTAATTTATGCAGTAGCTCACAACTTTAATGCCAGCAGCTCACGACTTTAATACCAGTAGCTCACAAAGTTGAATTTTTGCTCACAAGATTTTGCAGCTTGCAGGGAACGTTGGCACCAGTGTTTTAAAGCAGCCAGATGAGTAAGCTCAAGGGCTCTTCATCGGATAAGTGTTAGAAAAATGAGGGTCAATCCAAAGGGAGCTGCGCCACTTCAGACAGGAGGTGATGCATGAAAGATGTAAAATTTCCCCCATTTAAATTAAAGCAGCCTTCCTGTGCCTTCGAAGCATATCAGTTTAGTATGTGCAGGGAGCATTTTTTCCGAGGGTTAAAGGGGGAGCATTTAAGAATCCTGTCTCTCATGTGCAGCCTGAAGTTGTATAGCAGATAATGGATTTATACCCTGCCCTTCACTCTGAATCTCAGTCTCAGAGCGGCTTACAATCTTCTTCACCTTCCTCCCGCACAACAGACACCCTGTGAGGTAGGTAGGGCTGAGAGCTCTCACAGAAGCTGCCCTTTCAAGGACAGCTCTGCGAGAGCTATAGCTGACCCAAGCCATATCAGCAGCTGCAAGTGGAGGACTGGGGAATCAAACCCGATGCTCCCAGATAGTCCACATCCTTAACCACTACATCAAACTGGCTCTTCTCTAGAGGGGAAAATATTTCTTAGGGCATTCCTATATTTCCCTGGGCATTCACATCTCCTCCTAGCACTGATTCTCAGAAGTTTGCTGCCTTTGAATGTGGAGGTTCCCTTTGTTCACCGTGGCTAGTAGCCATCCGTGGACCCATCCTCTAATCCCCTTTAATACCTATGCTGCACTCGTGGCCAACACTACCACCACTGGCAGTGAATCCCACAATTTTAATTACTTGTTGAGTAAAGAAGTAATTCCTTTTGTCTGCAATTTTCGGGTAGGATTAAGATCAGAACAATCAACTTTTCATTTTACTACCAGAGAGGGTTGCCAGTCCTTCTGGTAGGACCTGGAGAGCTCCTGGAATTATAGTTGATCTCCAGACAAAAAAAGTTCCATTCCCCTGGAGAAAACAGCTACTTTGGAGGCTGTTCTCTATGCTATTATATCCCACCAACGTCTCTCCCCTCTGCAAATTCCACCCTCTCCAAGTTTCAACCCCCCCTCTCCCCTTAATCTCTAGGAATTTCTCAACCTGGAGTTAGCAACTGTAGTGGGACTATAATGTCCAATTGATGCTTAAAGATGAGAAATAATTTGTGGAGGTATCAGAGTTCCAATGCTTTTTTATTTTAAGCCTTGGAAGGATTTTCCTGTTTGCTGACTCCTTTTCAGATTTCATATGCATTTTCTCTGCAGTTCTCATTGCAAGTCTGACAAAGGAGAGACATCCAACAGGCTTCTCTGAGTAAAAGCATGTAAAAGAGGCAGCTCCGTGGCTCTTTCAGATGTTTTTTTTTTAAAACCTTTTATAACAGATGAAAGGAACAGGGCAGAAGACTTGAATGCCTCTAGCCTTTTAACCTTATCAGGAAAACTCAGGTTGATTTCCTTGTCAAGTCTGCCAACATTAGTGAAAGCGCCAGGCGGAAAGCAGGAGATGAAATGTTAGACGACCGACAATTAAGGATCGGTTGATAAATAAAGTGGAGGGTCCATCAGTAATGCAAACAATGTTGAAATAATCCTGTGCTAGTTATTCTAACGCTTCCCCAAGTTTTTGCGCCTTCTTACTTGAGGAGTCTTCCCTAAGTTGAGTGTTATGTGTCCCACCTTGCAACAACTCTCAAAACCTTTGACAAGCTGCAGCATTTTGAGAATGTTGAGATCTAGAGAGGCAACTTAGAGGCGTCCGGTAGTGTTGTCAGCTTCCCCCCCCCCTTGGAAAAACAAACCTCTCTGTTCAATAACACTGTTTTCTTTCAAAAGCGGCCTTTCAAAAATGGCTTCCTATCTATGTTATGAGGCACCTGCTATTTGAGAGTGCCCCACCTCACCCTGGCTTGAACCTAGTTGTTCAGATCTTTGAATCCTGCCCCTTTTATGTCATTTTCATTGTCTGTCTTTCTGAAGCATTGCCTGTTTGTGCTAGCAGTCGATTGCATTGGGAATGGATGTAAGTATAAGGCGTGTGTTTCTGTTTTTGCTGTTAAGTCACAGCCAATTCATGGTGACCCGATAGGGTTTCCCAAGCAGGAGATGTGCAGAGATGGGTTGCCATTGCCTGAATCTGTGTAGTGACCATAGACATCCTTGATGGTCTCCCATCCAAATACCAACCAGGGCTAACCCTGTCTAGCTTCCAAGATCTTACGAGATTGGTGTAGTGTGGGCCAGGGGTGGCCAAACTTGCTCAACTAAGAGCCACATAGAATAAACGTCAGATGTTTGAGAGCCACAAGACGAGGGAGGGAGGGAGGGGATTATATGAGGGGGGGAAAGAGGAGGTAGAAAGAAAGCAACTTTAAATGCATTCTCCAAGCTGCCGGCTGCCTTGGCTTGGAGAAGTGATTTAAAGAGAGAAATGACTTATCCTGGCCAGCTGATGGTTGGGGGTGGGGGGGCGCTTTGAGAGCCACACCATATGTGTGAAAGAGCCACATGTGGCTCCCGAGCCACAGTTGGCCACTCCTGGTGTGGGCTATTTGGTCAGTGCAAGACACATTTTGTAGACAATAAAAAGAGTAGTTTGTTTTGCAGTCTTTTGTCCTCTGTTTCTCATGTGTGTGTGTTTTATTATTATTATTTACAGTTGGTTAAGGGAAACTTCTGGTCAGCTTGTAGAGAGAGGTTATGAAACTTCTAGTAAAGTCTGGAGTGGACAGCAGATGGTGGCGTTTTTGCATGATATGGGTATAACCAACGCTACGTTTCCCATATTACAGGTAGGAATTTGTGATTCTTAACAGAAAATACTGTCTAGGTGCTGGTTGACTGTGGTGTCCCAAACTTTTAAAAATCATATTTTATGACAATAGAAAGTTCGCGCTTTTTTCTCTATACAAACAATACCTAATAGCTTCCTAAAAGATAATTCATCAAAAACTATTCCAGTTTATTACTGATCTACAAAAACGGCTTCATGACGGTTGTTTTTGAGAATGCTACTCTTGAGTAACCATAATGTGGAGTTTTGCAAATTTTATATTTAAAATCTTAACTTGCCAATAAGGACAGATTCTGGATTTCTAGTTTTTCAAAAGGAAGCGTTTTGTTAATAGAAATCCACAGTTCAGCTACACTCATAATTCCCAGGTTGTAGGGGAATGCACCAAAAATACCCTGCATGAAAAAAAACAGGTACATATGATTGGCAAAGGCAGATTAGAATATAAAAATACCTCTTGCCAGCATGGTTATACAGTAGGGAAGTTCTATACCATTTATCTTCGCTGTTGCAGCAATGCCCACAGGTGTACGGATATGCCAGATTTCTGGGCTTTAGTCACATTCAGGGTTGCCACTTTCTGGAGAGTCAGGAAAATGGAAATTGGTCTGAAGTCAGGGAAAGTCATGGAAATTGTGATTAAAATATATTCAAGCAGTGGATTTTTGACCTGTTGCTGCAAAGGCATGATCTGTTCTTGTGACAACTGGAATAGAGAAGTAGCGGAATACAAGTTAAACTTAATGATTCCCTCTCCCAGCTCCACCTTTTTTCTCAACTTCACCCCCAGCAACCAGCTTAATGAGTTTGTTGAGCTCTGTCCCTGCATGATTTCCCAGGTCTGCCTGTAGCATTTGCAAAGCAAGGCTAGTTTAAACATTTAGCAATATACAAACTTTAAACATCTAACTGTTTTTATCCCTACCTGCTAGTACCGCATTTAACTTACATATAAAGATAAGCATGTTTTTGGGTCATGCTTGTGTATGGAATGGATGTTTTGTCTCCTGCTAAACCCAGCAGAGTTGCAAATGAGTTTTACTGCTGTTGGATTTCACGGACAACTAGCACTTTCTACTCCGCAGCATGCAAAATAAATTTTGCAAATGTGATTGCTTGTTTCTGCTGGAGTTTACAGAGTACCAGCTCTCTCGCCCTCTTTCCTGACTTCTCCCACGCATAAAGGTTGCAAATGAGAGTTGTCTGCTTCTCTAGATCGCAGAAACTCCACCTCCTTTCTTGCGGCTGATCTGCTCATTATACTTTCTGGAACCAGAAAATGAAAGTGAAACTTTCCCAGCTTTGGAAAGTTAGCATTCAGAGTTTATTTGAATTGAAGTTTGTATCTTGGTGTAATCATTGGTGCAATTGCAAAACAGATGTCACTGGAGTTAATGTCGAAAGAAGCTGCTATTAAATCTCTTACTTTGACAAATGTTTTTGCAGTTGAGACTTGTGTAGTTGTAGAGTGGAACATTTAATTAAGCCTTGCATTAATGCAACATGACCTATTCATATTTTAACGTGTGGTTATATTTGGTTCAGGGAAATTGACAAATGTTGGTAAGGGAAAGTCAGGGAAATTAAAAATAAAATTTTAGTGGCAACCCTGAAATTGAAATATGCATAGAATGTAACCCTTTACTCACTGTGTTTTGTTCTAACATTGCAAAGTGAAAATAGATTATTCATGCTTAAGTGTATGATGTAGTCGCTCTATGAACAGCAGTATCTTTTTATCCAGAATTCTATTATCCGATCTAAAACAATTACTTGGTTACTCTTTAATATTTTACAATTAGTCATAGCATTTATACTTCAGAGCAACTCTAGTGTTGCTACTAAAGCCCTATATGGCCGAGGACCTGCCTACCTTAGGGATCGCCTCTCCCCATATGTTCCCCAGAGAGCACTGAGATCTAGTTCTCAAAACCTTTTAAAAATCCCTGGGCCAAGAGAGGCTAGACTGAAAACAACGAGGGAGCAAGCCTTTTCAGCAATGGCCCCCCCGATGGTGGAATCAACTCCCAGAGGTGGTGCAAGCCCTGCGGGACTTGAATCAGTTCCGCAGGGCTTGCAAAACCATCCTCTTTCAGCTTGCTTTTAAGATAGAACCCGGCTAAATTGACTTGTAGCCACCTAGCCATCTTATACATGACTGTGAAACTGTAGCACCTTAACTATTAACTTTTAACTTATAACAGCTGTTTCATCTATTTTAATTTAATCTATAACGGTAACTTAATTGTATTTTAATCTGCCTTTGTCTTGATTGTATTTTATCGAAATCATGGTTGTCCCATGTCTGTGAGCCGCCCTGAGCCTGCCTTTGGCGGGGGAGGGCGGGATATAAAAATAAATTTGCTTACTTACTTACTTACTAATTGTTCTGAACACTGCACTTGGGCCTGGACTGAATTTTTTTGATGGACAGTGACATATAGCACTCCTGCATTGTTGAGTGCACAAACTGACCTGCATTTTTTTTTGGGGGGGGGGGTGTCTTGTACAGAAACATCTTGCAGCTATCCTCGAAAAGGAAGAAAAAATAACACTGTTTTCTGGGAAAGAAGAGGTGGTTTGCGTTCCAGTTATAAGTCCTTCAACTCAGATTGTGCTAAAAGGACTGTTCACGATCCTGTCTTACCTTTTTAAACAAAACCACAGGTCAGTGGAATTGCCTTTGTCTCCAGCGCTAATCTCCAAAACCTGAATTAAAACGTAACACTGCAGGGGCATCTCGTGCTCCTCAGCAGAAAATCGTTTTTGTGTTTGCTCGTTTGTTTAGGTATGCGGATGATTATAGAGTCGCCTTGCAGCAGACCTATGTTTGGCGACCTGAAGGTACAGCTGACCCTGAAGATACCAATGGCTTTTTCGCAAGAGGCAAAAGAAAAGCCCAACACAAAACAGCAGTACAGACGCTCAGCTTCTGGTGCTTGAATCCTGCTGTGGTAAGATTGCTGGGGCTATAAAACAGTCCTTCTGTTTGTTTGACTGCATGTTGGGTAGAGAGGTTAATTGACCAGTCAAATCATGTCAAATATTTTTCAAGCATTATCTCTGTTAGGATAAGAAAAAGTCATCTTATTGATCAAGGAGCTTGATAACTTATGCTAATTACAAAAGCAACTATTGTGGTCTACCCTCCAACTGTCCTACTTACTCGAGGCAATCCGGATATTCAGGTCCTCAACTCTGGTGAATCAGTGTCCCGATTTTTTGCCTTTTGAGGATGCCTTTTACTATCAAGAATTGCTCAAGTTTTCATCTTTGAAGGTTCAGTTATCTCTCTAGACTCTGAAAGTTAAGTCTCTGAGTGGGGAACTGATGAATTTTGTCTATAACACGTGGCCTTGTCAATGTATGTGCATGAACGCGAAGGCACCATGTAGTCTTGATAAGCGAGGAAAGCAGGATATAAATAATAATAACAATTAGGGTTTGTAGAATCTTTCGGGCTCAAGTGCCGTGTTCTACTGGAGAAAGTTTTCCTTCCAGACGTTTCGTTCTCAGCTGTGGAGGACATCCTCATTCAACAGCCAGTTTCCTTATCACTATCCTTCCAGGAAGCCCCACCAAACAATGGGCATATCCACAAACCAATTGCCCTTTCATCACACCCTCTCCAGCCTAGAAATAGCAGCTCTCCAGCAGCCCTGGCCCCACTCAATGCACAGCAGCGAAGAAGGTCAGAGCGCCTGCTCCGGCTGCAACGCCACTGAGGATGTTCTCCGCAGCTGAGAATGAAACGTCTGGAAGGAAAACTTTCTCCAGTAGAACATGGCACTTGAGCCCGCAAGATTCTACAAACCCTAATGATGTTACCAGCCGTGAAAACCTGAAATCTTTAATAATAACAATAATAATATCTAGCTTGATTCAAGCCCAGTAGCACCTTGGGGGAAAGTGCTGTGGATTCACAGCTGTCTTATTGTGACCCCATAAGGTTTTCAAGGCAAGAGACATTCAGAGGTAGTTCGCCATTGCATCATAAACCTGGACTTTCTTGGAGACTCCCTTTCAAATATTAGCCAGGGTCAACTCTGCTTGAAGAGCCCTGTGGTGCAGAGTGTTAAAGCTGCAGTACTGCAGTCCTAAGCTCTGGTCACGGCCTGAGTTTGATCCCAGCGGAAGCTGGTTCAGGTAGCCGGCTCAAGGTTGACTCAGCCTTCCATCCTTCTGAGGTCGGTCAAATGAGTCCCCAGTTTGCTGGGGGTGGGAAGTGTAGATGACTGGGGAAGGCAATGGCAAACCACCCCATAAAAAGTCTGCCGTGAAAACGTGAAAGCAACTTCACCCCAGAGTCGGATACGACTGGTGCTTGCACAGGGGACCTTTCCTTTCCAACTCTGCTTAGCTTCCAAGATCTAATGAGATCGGGCTAGCCTGGGCTATCCCAATCAGGGAGGTACGACTGACTAGTTACTTGATTAACATACCAACTCAATGTGACATGAAACTCTTCTTTGTTTTTGATGTGGTTGTTTTTAAACCTCAGAGTTGTTATTGAGACTGGAGGCTTTGCCTTATATTGTATTCGTGACCTAAATGACATCTTCCCTCCCCCATCTGGTATTTGCCACATGGCATAAACCCGTCTGGGCATCAGGGAGGTAGTGTTTGGAAGAGTTTCTTGCAGATTTAACCCAATCTATACAAGTGAGCAGAAATTTAGTGAGTGAAGCTTTTCCCCACATGGAGATGAAGTGAAGGAAAAAGCTTCCTCTATTACATTTCTATTTGCCATGCAGTTGTTAAAGGCATGGGTGTCTGTTAATGGCAAACAGGAAGGATGGCTGTGAAATACTCTGAAGAAAATAACTGGTTCTTCCTCCACTATGTAGGCAAACATTTGAGACTTATTAGAATGCTAGAAATAAGGGCCACTGTGGGGGAAAATACAACAGGCTCTAGAACGAGGTTCTGGGTGAGTGCCCCCCCCGCCGTTGCTGTCCTGGGGCTGGAGGGTGGGATTGCTCTTTGAGTGACATACAGCTCAGCCAAAGGGAGGTCGGTGAGTTGTCCCCAGTATGGCTAGGCTTTTATATATATACACCAGTTTCTGGATTTGTTTTTCTGAGGGAATCGTAATTTTTCGGATTTGTTCATTAGTTGTGTATTAACTGAAACATTCATATCCTGCCACCCATCTTAGTTCGAGGTGACTGACAATAATAGTTAAAACATACCCTCTAAAATTAAATATAAAATAATAAGCCCCAATTGCTTCACCCCCAAAAAGATGCCCACCATTCAAACCCCCTCAAAAGCCGTAGCAAACAGCCAAGCCTTGCAGTTCATACTGAAGATGTCCAAGGACAGGGCGGGGGAGGGCTCATCTCTTCAGGAAACCCATTCCACAGAACCGGAGCCAATTTTAAAAAGGCCCACGCTTTGGTCAGTGGCAGATGGGTTACCCTAAGCGGTGAGATAGCCAACTGATCTTTTTACACATAATAACTTCAGATCAATACATCTACCTACTTGACTGTAGCTGGCAGTTACTTCCTGTGCCCTCTCAGTGATCTGGATGGTCCTTCTCTTGTTCACTCCAAGGTGATCTTGTTCTTTAGACCAACCTTGTGCAGCAGGTTACCACAAGAAGTCCAGAGTTTTGTATACGATGGCCAAGCTGTTGGAAAGTGTTCTGATTTTAATGTGTTTTTGGTAGGGGTCGTTTTGTAGAAAAATAGGTGGTGGAGCTCATTGGCATAACTCACTAGTATGTGCCCCCCCCAGCCAACAGCAATCTGATGCTTGGGCTGACCTTGCTCACCTGGGGCTCTCCTTGGCCGCTGCCCCCCCAGTCAAAAGGCCAGCAATCCTCCTGCTTCCCAAAATCACATAAGAAGAGGAGAAAGGGTGTTGTGGGCTTCTCCAGGGGTTAATGAGGGCTGCTGACGATGTGGCAAAGCTCCTGGTGGCTGGCTGCTCTCCTAATCCAGGGATTGTTATGCAGCTGCACCTATTATTCAATGGACAAGGTAGGTGGGGAGGAGGAGACGGAACCCTTAGAAAGGTTCAGGAGCTGCACTCCTGTGAGCTCCTGCTGAATTTAAGGCCTGGTTTTTGGTATGATGTCAGCCCCCTCAAAACCTTGAAGAATGGCAGGACATGTATATTTTAATACTTCTTTTTCTTCGCAGGCATTCTCAGATGTGAGTGACAATGTCAGATCAATTGTTTTAACCTCTGGAACGCTTTCTCCAATGGACTCGTTTTCTTCCGAGCTTGGTGTGAAATTTTCCATTCAGCTTGAAGCGAACCACGTTATTCGGGACTCTCAGGTGTGGTTGTTGCATCCAGAGATGGATCTAACGTGTGTTAAATATGCTGTAGCGCAGGGATTCATCTGTAATGTAGCCTCTAAACAGAGTGCGACCAGGTCTGCATGTGCAATAGAATGAGATAGTAGGGTGAGCTGTACCACATCAGGGGAGAGCAGCTACTTTGGGATGCTCCCCCACATAAAACACTCCTTGCAAATAAAGGAGCACCACTTCGAGCGGAGATATGTGAACTGTGATGTTGGGTCTCAAATGGCCATTGGTTTTGGTATTGTCAGGAAATGCTGGAAGCAGTTAGGGGTTCCTTGGGAATCAGGATTGCTAGGAGAAGAGCCAAGCAGGACCGCTGTCTTGATCAGGAGAGAACAGGTCCTTGCAGTTCCGAAGGAAGCTTTGTATTTCCAGGTGCAATTTAAATTCAGTTTTGCACAAAGGAACCTTGGCATGGTAACATTCAGCTACGCACACATACAATAACCTTGTTTGCGCTTACGCTCAGGCTGTAAATGGAGGGGAAACACAGCGGATGTACTTTAATAGGGGTCTAGGGGGATCAGCGCTCCTGCCATTCGATGATCTAGTTATGTCATTCCTGAACGTTTTCTATTGTGACTCATGGCTTCTGTACATAAGAAGCGTCATCAGAAGGAAATAAGGTTGTGTAACAGCGTTTTAGCTGGCCCAGAGAAATTCTGTTTAAAGTTAGGCCCCGGTTAGATCAGAACAAATGGTCATCTTGCCCTGATTTATGTGGGCAGACACCCATGTTGCAAAATGTTTGAAAACCCTTGGATTCTCAGAGAAGCTGGTAAAAATGCTCAGAGCAGCTCTTTTACCACTGTGTGCAAAAAAAACCCAGGAAGAGATGTAATTTTTTATTTCAAAGAAAGTGCATGTTAAGAAACCATTGTCTGATGCAGTTCACTTTTGGGGGATATATATTTATAATACCGGACCAATAGTCAAAATGGATCTGTGCTTCAGCACTGCTGTCAAATAAGGGGAGGGGGAAAGATTGGCCAGGCTGCCCTCCTTCAAGCACCTGTATGTCAGAAGGGTGTCTGAGCAATGAGTCTTGACAGCCTACTCGCCGGAAAGGAATTGTTCCTTGCCCTAGGTAAGCCACTGTGTGCCTGACTGGCTGCTGCGCATCATAAATACCTTGACTTATTCCACCACCGGGTTTTTAAAAACAAACATTCCCAATAATGCAGCTTTCCCTGACAGTTTTCCTGAAAATCTTCTAACCCACGTTTCTCTAGCTCTCTGCATTCCTGTCATTTCCACATTGGATTTTTTTTAATAGTCCTGTATGTTACGCTACCCCCTACAGGTGTGGGTTGGTACTGTTGGAGCAGGCCCCAAAGGCCGGTCGCTGTGCGCTACTTTCCAGCAGGCGGAAACCTTTGAGTTCCAGGACGAAGTGGGGGCTCTCCTGCTCTCTGTCTGCGAAACGATCGGGCAAGGGGTGCTGTGCTTTCTGCCATCGTACAAGGTAAAGAAACACCAGCGGAGGCTCTGCAGACTTTTTCCCTTCAAGATGTTTAGGAGTGTGATTGACAGCGGTTGATTGATTGTCAGCCTTGCCCTTCTGCCCCTCAAGGGCATTCTGACTGGCTTGTCAGAGACGATCTCTGTCGCCTTTATCTCTTCATAGTCAAATAAGGTGTCCCTTATTGACTTGCAGGCTCATTTTCATGTCACAGTGAGCTGTTCTGGGTGTTTTCTTTTCTCCCCTTGCAACCCTTGGAGACCAGTTGGAAGAGCATTCTAAAAAAAACATACCGATCGCTTTAAAATGACAAAAAAAAGGAAGTTTGGGGCTAGTATTGAAAGTGCTGGTTCCACAGGTACATTTGTGGGAAAGCTTGCTTGCTTATTTCTTTAATTCATTTGTACCCCACCTTTCTCCGCAATGGGGACTTGATGTGGCTTACCTCATTCTCTCCTGCATTATATCCTCACAACAACCCTGTCAGGTAGGTTGGACCGAGGGTGCGATCGCACAAGGAATCTGGTGCAGCAGTATCCCAGCTTTGAAAGAGCCAATGTTCTTTGGGCATTCACATCTCCCACCCTGCTGCCTGGTGAGGCACTGGCCGCACACCTGCATGAGGAGCATGCAGACTGCTCACGTGCATGTGGGGCAAGTGCATCATGGGCCTGGCCATTCAGACAGCCGGGAAATGCGACCTCCGTATGCTTTAGAGCAGGGATGTTGAACTCATTTGTTTATGAGGGCCAGATCTGACATAAAGGAGACCTTGTCGGGCCAGGCCATGTGTGTACCTATTTAAGATTAGGCCGCAGAGATATAAACGTTATAATAATAATAATAATAATAATAATAATAATAATAATAAATTTTATTTATATCCCGCCCTCCCCGCCTAGGCAGGCTCAGGGCGGCTAACAGCAGTTCAATAAAATTATACAATACAAGATGATTAAAACAACATTTAAATTATACATTAATTTAAAACAACAACCTAAAACCAGTTCCAAATGTCTGGGTCATTCCATAGTTTAAACGGCGGTGATCTTCCTGATGTTATTCTGTACACTTATGTTCTGGCAGGGATCACTAGGTAAATCGTTGGTGAATTAAACAGCCATCCTCTCGACGTCTACAAAAGCCTGCTTGAAAAGGATGGTCTTACAGGCCCTGCGGAATTGGTCCAAATTCCGCAGGGCCCGTACCTCCTCCGGGAGTTGATTCCAAAGGCACGGGGCTATAACAGAGAAGGCCCTTGCCCGTGTATAAAGGACACAAACGCAATTAAAGATTTCTTTTTTAAAAAACCTTACAACATGCTTATAACATGAGCACTCATTGGCATTAAAGGTGCTTTCTTGGTATTTATTCTAGGGAACTGGGCAAAGGAAGCTGCAGCTCTTTCCTTCCTCCCCCAGAAACCAGGAGGGGGAGGAGCCTCAGCCAATAGAAGGAGGAGAGGCTTGAATGAATGAACTTTTTATTACGGTCATAGACCAATATAAAAATTATAACACATCATGTAAAACCCCTCCTAAAATACATAAGAGAGGCTTGGCTCAGTAGCTCTGCTGTGCAATTGAGAGAGCCTTGCAAAGCAAGCTCTGCTTCCCCCCTTTCCTCCCCAAGGGAGGAGCCTCAGCCAATGGAGAAAACAGAAGTTTTGCTCTGTAGCTCCTGTGCAATTGAGCAAGCTTTTCAAAGCAAGCCGTGATGTAGCAGGAAGCAAGAGAGAGGAAGCAGATGACAGCCAGTTGCTTGGGGGCATGATTTGCCCCCCGGGCCACTTGTTTGACACCCCTGCTTTAGAGATTTAATCTGGTCGCAGCCTGTCCTAATATTAGGTGAGGATGGGCAGGACTTGGCTGGCAGATGTGTGCGTGTGATCGTGCACATTAAATCCAGATGGGAGATGTGGCTAGGTCAAGCCAAATCTCTTGTGTGAGCGCAGCCTGAGAGTGTGAATGGCCCAAGGTCACCCAGCAGGCTTCCACGGTACGAGTGGAACCCGGGTCTCCCAGATACTGGTCTGACACTCCCAATCACCAGTATACAATTTTATACTCAGTGGCACCCTTGTACATGTATTGTGGCTTCCTGTTATCTGGCAGCACCTCTTGGGCAGAGGCCTATCTCAGTCATCAAAACGAGAAATCATGAAGTCGTTATTGTCTTTTTTCTGAAAAGTCTATAAGGGGTTTCCAATCTGTAATAAACTAGCTAACTCTCTGTTCTCTAACCAACGCACTAAGTTTAGGCATTGCTGCAAGGTCCAACATCTTCTTCAACCATTCTTTTATTGTATTGTTGGGAACTTTCATTTCTGTGTGTATAATATTCTCGCTGCCGTTGTCATATAAAGCTCCATGGCTTCTTTCCAAGTCCTACCAAGAGGGCCTGTGGTTTCAACTGTATATTAGTCTTTAAAATCTTTTGTATTAATGTTTGTATTTGTGTCCAAAAATGTTTTGGCTTTCTTACAAGTCCACCACGTGATAAAATGTGTCTTTGTGATGATTACATTTCCAACATAAACTAGAAGTACCTTGTACATACTAGGCAATTTCTCTGGAGACATATGCCAACAATACATAATCTTTTAGAAGTTCTCTTTGAGGTGAGAGCTTAAAGTAAATTTCAACCCCCCTGTCCATATACATTCCCATTGTTCAATATATATGTCCTGTCCAAAATTTTTAGCCCATTTTACCATACGTTCTGTAACTTGTTCAAATTTCAATAAAAGTTTATACACTTCAGCAATAACATTCATCATTTGTACATAATTCTATTTCAGACTGACTTTGACTGCTTTTTATCAGCTTTGCATAAACCAGGGGCAAGTATGGCTTTCAATTATTAAGTCTTCCCTAGGTTTAAATTTGTATTCAGCTTGTCACAATTCTGGCACATCACGATATGTTCATCATTTATGTGAAGCCATTATATATTTTCTAAAATGTGCTTCTTGTAGTGACAGCCACAAGGGTATTTTTGGACAGAACCTACATTTATACTTATTCCATACTCTCAAAAATGGCATGTCTATTTATTGAATTATACATTAACTTTAGCTTTGTCATACATCAAATATCCATGCCATCCAAATCTCAGATCGTGTCCTTCTAATGCTAATAATTATATATATATATATATATACATACACATACACAATCCAAGCCACCTCTTCCTTTTGCATCTTGTAATATATCTTATATTTAACTCTTGTTTTTTCCCCTTGCCATACAAATTTAGCTGTCTTTCTGCCATAGTTTAAATGATAAATCTCTTGTCAAAATCGGGATTGTCTAAAACAGGAATAACATTCCAGGTAAACATTCATCTTAAGTACAGATATTCTACCCAAAAGTGACAGTTGTACATTTTCCCATCTCAACACATCTTTTAAAATTTCATTCCAAGTTCTGACATAATTATTTTAACATAACCATCAGATCTTCTTTGTGGTTTTCTGTGCATTCACACCCATGGGATAGCGCGCCCGCACTGACCCTGATCGGTACTTAACAAGCCAAAGGATTTTCGCGCCCGGACTCCAGTGTGCGCGCAGAAGCCTCACCACGCATGCTCACCAGAGCGGGCACGGGCATCCTCCAGTTCTCTTTTGTCTGCCGCGCTGATCAGTCGATCTCCTCGCTCCGACCGGTACTTTTCGCTCCACCTTCTCCCCCTCTTCAAATATTCTCTTCTTATTTACATCTCAAAACAAAGGAAACCTTAAACAAACATAGAGTGGGAGGGGAAAGTGCAAGACTTTACTTTCCTCAGTCTCGGACCCCCCCCCCCTTTCGCTGCCTTTCCTTGAATGGAATGGCACTGGAGGGTGTTTTTGGGAGAGCAAATTCCTCTCCCGTCGGTCGCCTCTTCTGCTCTTCCTTTCTCAGGACGCCTTCAACGCAGATCTACTCCTGCATTGTGCTGAGTTGTTCCCACAGATGAAGGGAAACTTGAGCTACACGTCTGCCCGCAAAGCCCAAGTCGTCTCTCACACCGACTGGAAAGAGTGAAACGTCCTCGACCCGGATGATGCATGGCCCAACTTGCTGTGTTGGTGCCCGAGCCCTCTGAGAGCGGGGAAACTCTCATGCTCTTATCCCATTCCGACGCCAACTGCTCTCTCAAAGGAACAAACTCGGCATAAAAGTCGGAGTCCTCGCTACCTGTCAGAATTTGCGCTGCAGGGAGGATAAGGGATTACGGAGGAGGGCAAGCATGGCAAACATGACTACAGTTGTCATATGTCAGTCGCCTCCACGAGAGGATCTGTGTCAGAGTCGGAGGTCCTCCCCACCGACTGAGCTCCCCGACACTCAACTCGCTTCCGCCTTGGTAGTTCAGCTCTTGCAGCTTGTAGTGCAAATGCACTTGCAGCCTCCAAGCACCAGCAGTTCCCGCTCGGCTGCGGTCCTGTGGGCACCGGTGCCGGAACGTCCCTCCATACGGTTGTTCGACCTTGATAGTGGAGGCTCTTCATTCGCCGCCGCCCCCATCATCTGACCTCAACAGCGGATACTGATCGGCGGCGAGCACAGTGACACTTCCTACGTCTGTTGCCGCCACTGCCCTCACCCTTTATGTGGGTTAAGCGATGGGGGCAATATCTGTATGGGGCGCACCCCGTCCCAGGCACCTTTCTGTGTTTTCGGCTTCGAGAGCCTTTTGATTGAGTCCAGCATTTGAAGCCTCCCAGAAGCAGTAGGTGCTTTACCACCTGTTGTACTGGCTATTGGCAACAGTAACCAGACTGACCTGATACCGGATCAACACTGGAAAGTGTGCTCTCACTAATAATTCGAGTGAACTGACAAGGCTCTGTCATCAACACCAAATGTCGGTGGTGTTCCCCTTACGTTGACCTCTCTGTTGTAGAGCAAGCTTCAGCTGTTCTGCACTGGTTTGATTTGTCCGAACGTCACTGACTGTCCCTGCTTTCACCATTGAAAGGCATGGCACAGAGTGGTAAGCTGCAGTACTGCAGTCATCTCTGCTCACTACCTGAGTTTGATTCCAGCAGAAGCTCAGTTCAGGTGAAAACGTCGTGGTGCAATGTCACCCCAGAGTCGGAGGCGACTGCTGCTTGCACAGGGGACTATAACTTTACCTTTAATTTAACCTGTAAAGGATTCTTTATCCATGCTGATCCCTTCTCTAAGTCCCTCCCCCTGGCTGCATCTTACATGCAGGAACCTGGTGCTGAGCTTACGCTCAGTCACCAAAATCTAATCCAGGAGTCATTATTTTAGGGTCCGCAGTCTGCTGACCCCCCTTCCCCAACGAGGGAGGGAGAAACCAACACTCTGGGCAGACATTCTATGTGGCTGGTGCCCAGGCATTAAGACCTTCAACTATTCTATTGACATGAGCTAGTACCAGTATGTGTAGAGGGGAACAGCTTTCAGAAGCTTAGTTCCCCCCCTTCCCCCTCAACATTAGCCATTAGACCGCCAAATGCATCCAAAGGAAGCACATCTTTGCTCCGACTACAGCTCAGTCTATACAAACAGTGGGTCAACCTTGCAACCAAGATTGTTACCTCAGCTGTCACCTTCAGATGCCATATATGATTCTACTGCATCGCCCTTCAGCCGGGCACTAGGGCATATGCTGAGGTCCTCTTACTTACAGTATTAGCCCTGTACATGCAAGTACAGCTATCATTTTATGAGAGATGCTCAGGAGCATCATGATGCTGCAAGCTCTGGCCTCACCTCCAGATTCGACAACATCTAGAACAAATGCAGCCCCACTGTTAACCCTCTGAACTCTCATGAGGGCATAGTTCTACCTCAGCATCCACCATACCCTTTTACAACTAAGTTCCACTAACCTATTTGCCTGTACCCATTCTGACCAACTCAGGGGCTCATTATCTCTGTCAGGTGGGCTCTTCTTATCACAGCTGAGACACCTGTGGTACAATCCTTGTCAGCTACCTGCTGGGTGTAAGTGTATACCATCACTATTCTCAATCATTCCCCTGGAGGACACACAGCTACTCCTCACTAACTGAATCAGGGAGCAAGTTTCTTCCACCCTTCTGTGGTTCTGTTCTTCTGTTCCAAAGAAAGAAAGAAAGAAAGACGGGACCACTGTCCCTCATATACCTCACAACCCCGGCATGTCTGTCCTAAACAATATCCTCCTGCTGATTCAATAAGAGGATAGGACATTTCCAAATCTACATATGCCCTGATGCCAGGAATATCTAGATCTGCACTTGGGACACCATTTGGCATCCTGAAGGCTACACAGTCTCCACCAGAACCATGATGCTTTTTGCGGTCTACCAATACTTCTGGGGTATAACTATGTGCCTGCAACTAGCTATCCGGCTGTTTGCAAAATCCAAACAGACCCTCACATACTAAATTCAGTCCAATTTTGGATGCAGGGTGAATCTAACACCCCCCCCCCCAATTAATTAAAAGGAGGAAAAATCCCACCAAGGTCTAGTCTATAGGAGACCATGGAACCTAACTTTCAAGATTTCTCCCCTTCCTACAAAGGGCATTGGATGCTGCCCCCTTTTTGTACGTATGTTCCAAGCACGAAGACAAGGCACAGCTTTCTACACTCAATGCCTCTTCTGCCTCACGGCCTGACCACCTCAGTCGAGATGTCTACCGACCTTCCCATGCACTTCTTGTTTATCTGATGCCTCAGAACTCTTGGATCTTTCAAAGACCCCTCATGGTTCCGCCTCTCTCTATCAACCAGTGGCTCAGCCATGGGACTGGTGGACAATGAGGCTCTCTAGGCTTTTGGGAACACCTTTCCAACTCCATACTCTTACAATTATAATCTTTGCCAGTACCTTCCCTAGGGCCTGGAATGCGCACACGAATGGTCTTGTGTCAGGAACCCAAGACCTCACAACTAGGCCAACCACCTTATTACTTTCCCAGAACTGCTGATTGGGGAACATTCTCTATGCTTCTTTGAACTACTACTTGCAACAAAGGCTGTTTCCATGCTTACACAACTGCCACAGCCCTCATATACGTTACGGTCAAGGTGGACTGTTGCCGAACTCTCTATGCCCTTGCACTGGGAGTATGGGCAGATGGCATGGACCTCCATTTCTCTCCTGTAGGTTTCCCACTAACTTGGAGACTTGAATGGGCAGACAGATCCTTTGATCCGCAGGGCAGCAGCCCCTCATGAGTGAGGGATCACCTGAACATCTCTCTGACGGGCATTATGCCTTTGAAGTCCCCTCCAACTATTCCATTACCACTGTTCAAGATCAGAAATGTCAATATTCTGCCCCAAAACACTCTTGCCCTTGGGGGATGGCCTCCTGTTCCCAGGACTAGACTAGTCTCTCTACATGTTTCCATGTCTCCCTCAAATCACCAAGGAAGTCCATAAATTATTGAGGGACGGCCCTCAATGCTCTCTGCAGCGCCGTCATGGTCTAATAGTCGTTGCTTTCTCTTCTGCTTTGTCACTCTCCTGGGACATTTTTCTACCCTTCTCCTGTCTTGGATCTTCGCCTGATGCAGACATTGTGCCACAATGTGCTCCTTTTCTCACAGATGGGTTGGAAGGTCTTACTGTGCTCTACTCTTCCAGGAGGCACCCTGTGGTTGAGTAGTAGAAGTTCTCCCCTCTTTAATGGCACAATTATGAATAGTCCTGACTGCCCCCCCCCCCGGCAGCTTCCTTCATGGGGGGTGGGGACCTCCTGCCATCTATAACCTTACACTATAGTTAGTAGACTTTAGTCCTCAGCTCCTCTTCTATTAAGGTCAGCCGCCTGGCTGCCGCAGAACAGATGGGTACCTGCTATGCATTCTCATGCTATGTGGTTCCTAAAAGGCCTCCTCTGCATTTATCCCCCGGTTGAACCATCCACTCCACCATGGGGTCTGCCTTTCTCCTGTCTAACCTGATGGAGAAACCTCGTCCCTGGCCACCTGGCCTCTTTGTTCCTTTTTTAGTTAAGCAGTGTTATTGAGGGCCATCAACTCCGTCAGACTGATAGTTGGACTCAAACCTCTATGTCATGATGCCCTTCCACTCTTCATGACGCTGGTAAATTCCCTCTCTACAAAGGTGTCCTTCCTTTGAAATTAGGGTCTGAGTTCCCGCTTAACTCTGACACCTCTTTCCAACCTCCTTCTCCTTTGTCAGCACTTGGAGAGAGGTGCCATTTCTCAAAGGTCTCAAGGGTTTCCCCCCTTTGCTTTTCCCTTCAGAAGTTTAAAACCTATAGAAGTGATGCTAACTCATTCCTTCTCCCTACTTCTCCGAAGCTACACCACGATATCTCTTCTCAGAGATTCCCTTTAGTCCCAATGGAAGCTATTTAGTTGCACTGCAATTCAAGAGATTTGCAGAACTATGATCTAGGCGTTTTAGCATTCTGCTGTGCCTTCAATGTGTGTCTGCACCAGTGTTTTGGAGTGGGCAATGTAATCCTGCTGTCTGCTGTGTCTGAATGACCTCCAGCACCCTCCTCCAGACATAGGCCTAGCTTGCTAATCTCCCATGGGTGTGATGCACAGAGACCATGAAGAAGATGGACAGGTTGCTTACCTGGTCTTCTGTGCATTCACAGCACCCACCCTCCTTCCGCACTGCTGTTGGTCCTCTGGCTTTTTTTACAGCGGTCAGAAGGAAATGGAGGGATGTCCATGCCCGCTCTGGTGAGCATGCATGGTGGGGCTCCTGCGCACGCACACTGGAGTCTGGGCGCGAAAATCCTTTGGCTTGTTAAGTACCGATCGTGGTCAGCGCAGGCGCGCTATCCCATGGGTGTGACTGCACAGAAGACCACTCGAAGATCATCAGTTACAGGTAAGCATCCTGTTTCTCATATTAGTCAAAGCAATACCCAAATATTTTACCACCTTTTCTGTTTTAAAACCTGTTTTGTTTATCAGTTTTGATTGATCTTGTATTTTTATATTTTTTGTTATCTCGGTCTTCTGCTTATTAACTCTAAAGCCCACAACTGCTCCAGATTCTTTCAATTTTGTCATTAAGGTTTTGATTCGCTCTAGAGGATTTTCTGAGTCCAACATAAAGTCAGTCGTCTGCAGAAGCTCTCTTTTTGTGGCTTCCACCATTTCTCTTATTTTAATAGGTCCATTCATAATCTATCATTGTTGTTTTGTGATCTTGGGTAAATTTTGTTTTTTAATATAATCTATTTTTTTCCAATGAAGTATCATGACTCTTACATAAATATGATGATACTGGGAGAAAAAACTTTTTGTATGATAACAGAATCTGTATGATAACATAGATAACAGAATCTGTTATCTATGTCTCGTATATTCAGTATCATTTTCTTTTTTCTCTCTTTTAGCATTTTATATGCCAACTATTGCAAATTCAAAATTTCTTTGGTTCATATAATTCAGTTTTGTTTCGATTTCTCTTACCATTAGCATAGATAATTGTTGTTGTAGCATCTTAATTTGTTGAGAAACAATTCTATTCGCTGGTGGTTACCTTAACTCTTCCTCTTTTTATCTTATCCAAAATCTTTTGTACCTTCTCTTATTTCTTTCTCTTAAGTTGTGTGTTATATTGTATCAAATAACCTCTGATAAAAATCTTTACTTGCATTCCAGACCTGTACCCTTATTCATATTAATTTCAAATAATTCTTTCAGGTTTTTTTACAGTCTTTAACAATTGATTCATTCTGTAACAAAACCTCATCCATTCTCCGTCTATTAAGTTCCCCTTTGTAGACCACAGTCATGGGGTTATGATCTGAAAATGCCTTTGGTAGAATCTTTACTTAGTACCTAAATCTGTTGATGTCAAAATTATATCTATCCTTTAAAAGGATCTGTGTCTTTCTGAGAAATGTGTATATTCTCTGGAATTACCATTTTTCTGTCTACATAAATCAACCAACTCCAAATTGTCCATCAAATCAAAACATATTGTTGGTAGTTTCTCAGCAGTTCTGTCCTCAGCAGTTCTGTCCATGTGTGTGGAGATCGCACCATTCCAGTCTCTTACTAAACAACGTTCATATGGTAGGTTTGTTAAAGTCTTCATCACATTTTTAAAAAAGAATGTTTTATTTTCATTTGGGGCATATAATCTTACCACCATAGTCCTAACCCCTTGGAAGTTTATTTCAATGCCCACAAACATACTGTGGTCATCACTCAATAGCAATTCTGGTTTTAGATGAGATTTTATATATAATACAACTCCATTTTTCTTCTTAATATCTGCTGATATAAATTCTTCACCCAAGGTTTTATAAGTCCAATATTTCACATCTCTTTCCCTTATATGAGTCTCTTGTGAACAAATAACATATTGTTCTAATTTTTTAAAATAATGAAACCCCCCCTTCTCTTTGGGGGGCCATTTAATCCATTAACATTCCATAAAAAAACCCATTTGTAATCCATATTGTAATTATAAAACTTAAAACAATTTTTAAAAATGTAACTGGTACCCATGACATCTAACAGGGAATCTTCCTTGTTCACATCTTGGTCCCATTCTCCTACTGGAGTATCCATCTACATCTCCTCAAAATCTAATATGAATCTTTGTTGCTTAAAGGTAAAGATCACCCCCTCCAAAGTATCCCATCAATAGACAATCTTTTTCTGTCTTAGTTTTTCAGCCAAAAAGACATTGTCCTTACGTAGAAGCCTTTAACCTCGTTTTGGTTCAACATCTTGGGCTATGTGACTGCAACAGTTAGGGATGGTAGCATGTTTTCATGCTGTTCACCAGCTGCTGTACAAAAGTTGCACTATAGGTAGCTTCTATTTCAGAACTTTTTAAAAACTGATTTTAGAAGTAAAAGAAATAATCTTATAGAAGGGAAAGGGGAAGAAAGCCTGTATTCTTCAGGTGTTCCTGTATAATGCTGTACATGTCTTGCTTGTTCCAAGAGGCTACAAATTCCTTTTTTATCTGCTGTCTTCAGAAAACAAGTCGAAAGAGTTCTTGCAGTTACTGAAACTAACCATTAGGTGACCACATTAGACTGCAAATGCGGAACTGTTAGAAAAAGCCTGTGGGGGATGTACATCGTCCCTCATTAAAAATTGCCAAACACACACACAAGAATAATACCTTTCTTTGTGCTTAGGTTCTTTTTATGCCTCTGAAATAGAGACTTCTGCTCAATTTTGAATGTTTGCATTTGCACCAGCTGCTTTCAACCTGTAATAGTAATAATATTACATCTTGAATTAAAATACTTAATATTTGCATAGTGCTTTAGCGTGTTCAGCGTTCTGTTCTAATTGAGTGGTGAGAGTGATTGGTTTTTTCCCCTGATAGTTTCAGACAGTTAGCTATGTCAGTCTGCAGTAGAACAGTTAGATTTGAGTCCCTGAGCACCTTAGAGCCAGTTTGGTGTAGTGGTTAAGTGTGTGGACTTTTATATGGGAGAACCGGGTTTGATTCCCCACTCTCCCCCTTGCACCTGCTGGAATGGCCTTGGATCAGCCATAGCTATCACAGAGGTTGTCCTTGAAAGTGCAGCTGTTGTAAAAAGCTCTTTCAGCCCCACCCACCTCACAGGGTGTCTGTTGTGGGGAGAGAAGTTATAGGAGATTGTAAGCTGCTCTGAGTCTCTGTTTCAGTAAGAAAGGCGGGGTATAAATCTACAATTCTTCTTCTTAGAGTAGGGGTTTCGAACTCACTTGTTATGAGGGCAGGATCTGACATAAATGAGACCTTGTTGGGCCGGGCCATGTTGAGTTGGGCTGAGCCATGTCAGGGCGGGCCGTGTGTGTACCTACTTAAGATTAGGTAGCAGAGATGTAAACTTTATAAAGTATAGAAACAAACACAATTAAATATATATATATTTTTAAAATTAAAACATGTTTAAAACATTAGCACTTGTTGGACTTAAAGGTGCTTTCTTTGTATTACTCCCATGGGATCCAGGGAACTGGGCAAAGGAAGCTGTGGCTCTTTCCTTCCTTCCCCAGGGGACTGGGTGAAGGGGAAGAGCCTCAGCCAATAGAAGGAAGAGAGGCTTGGCTCAGTAGCTCTGCTGTATGATTGAGAGAGCTCTGCCTCCCCCCCTTCCTCCCCAAGGGAGGAGCCTCAGCCAATGGAGAAAATGGAGGTTTTGCTGTGTAGCTCCTGTGCAATTGAGCAAGTCTTGCAAAGCAAACTGTTATGCAGAAGGAAGCAAGATATAGGGAGAAGGAAGCAGATGACAGCCAGTTGCCTGGGGGCCTGATAGGAGCCCTCCGGGGGCCTGATTTGGCCCCTGGATTGCATGTTTGACACCCCTGCCTTAGAGTCCAACAAGATCTTTGAGGTGTGAGCTTTCACGAGAGTCAAAGCTCCCTTTATCAGATATGAGTAGGTATGAAGATCTCTGAGGCTTTTTTATCCCAGGGATGTTGTGCAGAATGTTTGGTAAACAATGCAAAGGTACAATACAGCAATACATTGTACCTTTGCATCCCTTACAAGCTTTCTGTACCACACCCTGCTCACCTTCTGACTGGGATAAAAAGATTCAGATCTCCATTCCTACTCGAGTCTGACGAAAGGAGCTCTTGGCTCTTGAAAGCTTAAACCCTGAAAGCCTTGTTGGTCTCCAAGGCACCACTGGACTTGAATGTGGTTCTTTCTTTCCTGAGGGTCTGTTCCCACAAGGCACTGTTGCATACTTCGTTGTGCTTGTAGACTATTGACTTGTCTCTTTCCTGTTCTACATTTATTCTTATGATCTATCAGTGGCTACTAGCCATAGCGTATTGTTGGCATTCTCTGTCCAGGGCAGTGATGCTCTGTATTATTGGTGCTTGGCGGGGGGGCACAGTGAGAGAGCTTCTAGTGTTCTGGCCGCACTGGTGGACCTCCTGATGGCACTTGGTTTTTTTTGGCCACTGTGTGTCCACAGAGTGTTGGACTGGACGGGCCATTGGCCTGATCCAACATGGCTTCTCTTATGTTATAATGAAGAACCTGTATTTTAGGCAGCTCTTCATGTAGGAGAATGTCAAAGAATTCCAAGGGAAGTTTGCATGTGAAAAATTTCCTGCTTTCTCTCCCCACCCCCAGTTTCTTTTTGCATAAGTGTAATCAATTGTACTTGGTCCCTACCAGTGTTCTAATATTCTGCTGAAGAGCTCTGTGTGTTTTAACGTGTTGAAATGATTCTCATAAAAGCTATGCTTTGTATTAAATTTCTTACTCCCATAGAAACTTGCCCAGCAGTTAAGTTTGTCAGAAGTGGGTCAGCTTTGTGTTTCAGAAATGGGTGGGATAAGGTAAGATACAAGGCCTTTCCAGTGGTAGCACCTTGTCTTTGGAATTCTGTCACCATAGGTGTTCATCTGGCATCAGTGCTGTCTAGGTTTAGGTGCCAAATGAAGAAATGCCCTTAACCCTAGAATCATACAGTTGGAAGGGACCTCCAGGATCACTTAACTTGACTCATTAGGGAAAGCTGGGTAAATGTGATCTATTCTGCTTGTTTGTAAACAGGGTAATATTGATCTATATGTTTGTTTGCTTAAGTCTTTTCTTTAAATATTGCTATATATATGCTTTGGAGCCTTTTGACTAGAAGGGAACAGAAATGCAACATGCCGCCTTCAGCAATGTACTGTTAATATTTAATAATAATTTGTTATTGGAACCTGCCTTGTTAATAGCAGTGCTGAGAGACAAGAGTATAAATAACTTAAATATTGGGCATTTGTTGTGGGTTGAGATTGGTTTTAAAAGAAGCTCTTATTCATAGTGTTTATGCCATTGCTTGCTTTTACTAACCTTCTGATAGCTGAGGTATGCTTTTTTCCAGAATTGGAGGCGTCCTTCACTCATGCAGTCAAAAAGGTTTAATTAGAATGAGTAAATACTGGGCTCTTTTTCTAGCAGGAGCTCCTCTGCTTATTAGGCCACGCCCCCCTGATGTAGCCAATCCTCTTGAGGCTTACAGTCGGCCCTGTACTAAGAGCCCTCTAAGCTCTTGAAGGATTGGCTACATCAGGGGGCCGTGGACTAATATGCAGAGGAGCTCCTGCTAGAAAAAATGTTTTCAACCTGTACAAGTGGAGGGTGCCTCCATTTAAAATTCTAAAAATATCCTCTTTTAAGTGTTTCCGCATGAATCGCTGATAAGGGTATGGTTTGTGGAGAGGAGTACAGAATGCATTTATTGGTCAGTAGCTTCTTTAAAATAGCAGTCCTGCTGCATTTCTGCATTGAGGCTGATTGAATGATCCAGTTGCAGCCTAATAGTGTGGCAACTAACCTGCCCCCCAGTGGAGATCAGGGCTTGAATTCAGCAGGAGCTCACAGGAGTGCAGCTCCTGAACCTCCGGCCAGGGTCTGCATGCAGTGGGGAGTTCTCTCCCGGCTGCACACAGATCCCGCGGCGTATGTAAATGAGATATGCTACTGGGCTCCTGCACCTTTTTTTCCTACAAAATGACCCCTGGTGGAGATTAATTGGAAGGAGGCCAGGCCAGAACAGTTAATCATGCAGAGACACGGTGGGTAGCCTCTTCACTTGGAGAGTGCTTACAGAACCCTTTTAATTATTTAATTGGAGTCAAGTTGCACCTTTAAGACCAACAAAGCTTATTCAGAACATAAGATTTTGTGTGCTAAAAGCACACATCTTCAGACGAGGGGATCAGGTACAGTGGGCTGAAATACCTGCAGTTGGTGGGTTAAGAGGGCAAAATGATCCAGAGCTGGGATCACATGGCGGAACAGTGTGACAATTTAGTAGGCCATTTGGTCTGGATAGCTGTAAAAGGCAATAAAAGTTGCCTGCCAATTGGTGTTTCTGCAAGTCTAGGTAAATTACAAAAAGACATGTATTTCCTTGTTCTTGTCCACCTAATTTACTTCTCAACATCAATCATTAATTGGTTTGATTTATTGTGGCATGACTGATTTAGCATTTTAAAAAATTGCATTTGTTGTTCTTTGTCGTTTCTACGTAGTCTGACATAGCCTATCCATGGTTCTGTGCAAAACCACCGGCTGAGACGCTGCAGAGGTCCAGCTGGGGAACTGGTGTTCTCACTCTCTCCTTGAAAGGAAGAGGGGTTTTTTTTCCCATTCTTGTTCTTCAAGCCAACTGCACGTTCCCTGAGGGATGGGGCAAGGTCCTTCCTGTTTATTCCTTCAGTGCCACAGTGGGTAAGCTATAAAAGCCTGCGAAGCATGAGAGATGCCAACAGCAGGAAAGGAGGTGGGCTCTGTGTCTGTGGAGACGACCGCTCAGAAAACATTCTGTTCAGAACATCCAGTCGCCCCTGTTATGGAGGTGATTTTATGGAAAGCGCACAAACCTTTGTGCGTGATTACTGTGTCATCAGATGCTGGCAAGCAACAACATGAGTTGTAGCTAAGCACTCTGTTTCTCCTCCTGCATAACCCCACGGTCGCCTTGTGATTTCTACTTGGAGAGATCTCAGTAGCTGCTAATTTCTCCGCACAAGAAACGAATGCTTATATTGCTGGGCAGGCTTTTTTCCCCCTCTGCTTTGAAGGCAGCTACATTTTGTTTTCCCCCAGGTGGTTTTTAAAAATTATTTTAAATCAATTTAGGCAGGTATAGAGGAAAGGCTGCGAGTCACTTGAACTGCAAGAAGATCAAATCAGTCAGTCTTAAGGGAAATCAACCCTGACTGTTCCCTGGAAGGTCAGATGCTGAAGCTCAAATACTTTGGCCACCCAATGAGAAGGGAGCATTCAGTGGAGAAGACTCTGATGCTGAGAAAGACAGAAGGCAAAAGAAGAAGGGGATGGCAAAAGAGGAGATGGCTGGACAGCGTTACTGATGTGACTAACACGAATTTGAGCAGACTTCGGAGGATGGTGGAAGACAGGGGAGCCTGGCGTGACTTGGTCCATGGGGTCACAAAGAGTCGGACTCGACTGTGCGGCTGAACAACAACAACAAAGGGGAAAGTGGCAGAATAGAAACCTGCTTTAATCCGCATGAGAGAATCTCACCGGGCATCGCAGCAATGACCTGGTACTGCCCTCTGAGAGGGGAGAAAGGCAATGGAAGCACTCAAGTGCAACTTTTGGCTGTTCCTGTCATGGCGCACAGGTGAATCAGCTGCTCTTTGCGGACCGTGGTATCAAAGGCTGTGGAGAGGTCGAAAAAAATCTACTAAGACGCCTGGCAATTATAATCATGTTGAACTCTCTGATTTTAAAGCCATTCCCCCGAAAGGGTAGAGGGTAACTGAACTTCTGACAAGCATCTTTGCAGGTTTCCTGTGGTACCTAATTCTTCTGTCCCTTAGAAGAAACAGAGTTAAATTTGATATCTAAGATTACTCTCCTGTGTGCTGAAATGCATTTGTTTGAGGCATCCCCCCCCCCCCCGCAAAACCCGCCACTCCAAGACAATATATTAAAACGCTTTTCTAGGTCGCTGTTGCAATATGACTTGCCGCATCTAGTTTTGCGCTTGCATAGCTGTGAACGAGTTCAGTAAAATGTCTGTCCAGTTGTAAGAACTGCTGAAGTCGAGAAACTTTGAAAGCTGGGACAGAGCTGGTATCTCTTTCCCCCTTTCTCTTACAGTCTGGTGGAAGCGCCAGTGATGATTTAACACACATGTGCCAGGCTAGGAGTTTTTGTTGGTGGTGATGATGATTTATACCTTTTCTGGACTACTTTGGCAAGGGCACCGTTGCATGGATTGGATTGTCAGGATGGATGGGCAGGGAGGATAGAGTAAGAAAGAGATTCTGGGGATTGGACCACGAACCGTATGGCTTGAAGCTGGGGTCGGTCAGGGGTCAGGTAGAGAATGGAGCAGATTGGATCTCTCTTGATCCAGAGGGCAGGACTAGAATTAATGGGTGGTAATGCCAAGGCAAGGAGCCCTGTGGCGCAGAGTAGTAAAGGTGCAGTACTGCAGTCCGATCCCTCTGCTCATAACCTGAGTTCGATCCCAGCAGAAGCTGGGTTCAGGTAGCTGGCTCAAGGTTGACTCAGCCTTCCGTCCTTCCGAGGTTGGTAAAAGGAGTACTCAGCTTGCTGGGGGGGAAGCGTAGATGACTGGGGAAGGCAATGGCAAACCACCCCGTAAAAAGTCTGCTGTGAAAACATTGTGATGCGACGTCACCCCAGAGTCAGAAATGACTGGTGCTTTCACAGGGGACTACCTTTACCTTTAATGCCAAGGCAGTAGATTTCAGGTAAATATTAAAAGGACCTTCCAAATGGGGTTGTTCTGCCATGGGATTGACAGCCTCAAGGGGGTGGGGGGTGGATTCTCCACTGAAGGCCTTTAAGCAGAGTCTGGAGATGCTATAGTGATATATTTCTGTGTTTGGCCAAGGGGGTTGGACTAGATAACCCTGCGTGGACTCTTATCTGGGAGAACCGAGTTTGATTCCCCACTCCTCTGCTTGCATCTGCTGGAATGGCCTTGGGTCAGCCAGAGCTCTGGCAGAGGTTGTCCTTGAAAGGGCAGCTGCTGTGAGAGTCCTCTTAGCCCCACCCACCTCACAGGGTGTTTGTTGTGGGGGAGGAAGATAAAGGAGATTGTGAGCCGCTCTGAGACTCTGAGTGGAGGGCGGAATATAAATCCAATGTCATCTTCTTCTAACACTTTAAGTGAGCTACTTGGAGCCATGTGCTTACTCCAAGGGCACAGAGGGAATTTGGGGTGTGCAGGGCAACAGCCCTTGAATTTGCAGAAGGCTCTGGATTAGGCAAACCTAATAGATGGATCTCCCGCCCTTCTCTGGGTCCTGTCTCTTTTTTGGTTCTCTACAGGCTCAAACTCAGCTTCAGCAACTGGATTGGGAGGACACACGCTCCAGATTTGGGGTGGGAGGAGAGAGACTGTAATGGCATATGCTGAATCATTCTAACTTAACGGTTAATTTTTACCACATGAGTATAAAGTAGTTTGGCTGTGCGATGGAGCCATTGGAGATGTTCTGTCTGCAGCATCTCTGGGGTTTCGTTCAGTGATTTATGATACTGCAGAACGACAACAAAAAAAAGCAGCAGGCGGGTAAGATTAAGTGAGCTCGTCTCCTTTCTCTAGGGGCAGAGGCTAAGCAAGCAGACGATGAAGCCACCATGGCTACGAAAGGAACTCACTAACCTTTTTGTTGAAAAGGAGGGTATTGAAATATCGAGGCCTGGCAAGTTGTACACAAGTGCTAGCTTAAGTAACCACCTTCCTATTAGATAGCTTTGAGGTTCTTTCCCCTTTTCTAATATCGATTGCCGCATTCGCTTAAGTCTAGAATTCAGCTGGAGAACTTCCAAAGACCCTGCAGTCTCTGTCTAGCGCCCCCCCCCCAGCACAACCACATCCCATTCTCAATTGCTGTTGTCATAAATAATACGTATAAAATGGCACGTTTGCGTTGGGGGGTGGGTGGGAACGTATAGGATTTTTTTTTTCATTCCCTTTTTGCCATAAAGTCTGTCAGGAACGAATGCTTTGCCCGTTTGAAATATATAATTCTTCCCCTTCCCTGACAGCAGCTTTTTAAATAGCACTTAGATCAAAAGCTCTGATCTTTTAAAAAACGAAATAACTTCAGCTTCATATGTGCGTAGGTGGAGTTTGAATCGTACTCTTTAAAAATTTTGTAGCGAGAGACAGACTCTCAAGGCCCGAACGTGCGGCAGCGGGAGGAAAAAAACCCGATGTTAGTCGTAAAAGCACTTCTAGTAAAAATCGGTAGCAAGCCCTGCAAGCACACCCTATAAAGGGGAATATCAGAAAGTGAAAAGATTACTCAGAAATCTAAGGTGCTTTTAAACGAGATTAAGATAAGGGTCATTAGGGTGCCTGTCGCCGACCCGTCTGCATTTAAATGCATCCTGCCTGGTGTCTGTATCTTGGAATGATTCGTTCAATATGTGTCATATCAAAGTCCAAGTAACCAGCGAGGAGAAAAATGCTAATGCTTGTAGATTTCAAGGATGATCCATCATGCTGATAACTTGAACTTCCCCGGCTTGGCTGCGCACAATATGGTGTAGTCTTTGAATATTTCCTTTTTCTCTCTCTTTCTAGTCCTGTTCGTGATTTAAGCCGCTCTTGATTAACTTTACTCTCGCTGCATGTCGATCTGGGCAGGATCCAAAATAGCTCTTGCACTAGCGAGAAAGTGTTTCTGAACACGCACGGGAGTGGGCCGTTTGCCAGCTTTCCCTTTCGGCCGCATCCTTGCTATTCACACTGAATACTGCTCAGCAGACCCCCCCCCCCCACGCTCCAGATCTCCAGCAACAGCTTGGGGAGCTGTGGTGGTGACACAAGGAGTTGCCGTGGAGAGGGGTGTGTCTGTAAAAGCCCCCCTATGATTGTGCGGTGCTCCAGTTCTGCTCGGTGAAGTACTGTTTTGTGGACCCTAATCAGACGAAAAAGTGGCATTAAAGTATTTTAATAATAAGAACAACAACAATAACAACAACTTAGAAGGTGTCTTTTTCAATCATCAGTAGGCGTTTTTTTGCTGCAGACATTGAGTACACGAGAGGTGAACTAGCCATGGTTGGCGACCATGCATAACCTATCTGCAGAATGAACACTGTGGAGTGTGAATTTTTCCTTGTCTTATCCACTCTGTCAGCTTATGTGCAAGTATCACAGCAGATGCCCACGTCTGGATTTCTGTATGCCTGCTCTTTCTGGAGCAGAAACAAAAGAGTCACATGTAGATTGAAATAATCTGAATAGGTGCTTTTTAAAGATTAGCCCTTGTATTAGAACTCAGACATGTATGAAGTGAAACATGAATGTTCTATTCTTTGGGTTTCCCCTTGGTAAGCACAGAACTTGCAGCTTTCATTCTTGCTCTTGTCATTTGTGAATGGGCACACACAGTTAAATGCCATATATTCTTGCGGTAAAGATGTGTCGTCTATATCTTTCACCATTTAAATGCAGGTCATGTCTCATAACCAAATCAAAATGTCTTGTGTTAAGTAGCTTTCATTAAATAACAAACCTTCCTTTCATTTCTACATATTTATTTCCCTTTTCATTTCTACATATTTATTTCCCTTTTCTTAAAAAGCTGCAACATCTATTGGCTGAAACAGTAATTGTAGAAATAGTTTTTGCATATAGCCATTAAGTGCTTTCTCAGTAGCTTTTTAAAACTCAAGTTGACTGATGTTAACTATGTCCTCAGTGATGTAATCCAAACTTTCTGTATGTTAGGAGTAGCAGAAAATTCAGAAAATAGAAAAGTCCATTATGATAAAATAGAATTCCTTTTTGCTGGAGGAAAATGGCAGAAAGTGTTGAATTTTAAACAAGAACTCTAGGACAAAAATTATCTCTGGAATACCCAGTTTTTTGTGGAAGCTGGTCTCAGATCTGCCGCTTCAAACAGCTGAGGAAGGTTAATAAACTGTCGTGTTCTAATCTCACAAAGTTAAATGTGGCTTTTGTAATAAATGCAATAAGAGATGAGCCAAATAAAAACCGGGAATAGTTGATGATTGGGGCAGTACAGTTGTGTTTTCTCCCTCTGCATATCGAGATAAACATCCAGATGTTCATGCACAGAAATCTTTAGCAAGAGCGATGAATTGTGCGGGGTCTTGGCTGCATGTCAAAATATTTCTGTGTAATGAAATTCTCTAAAGTTTGTCTGGGCAGGGGCCGAATTTTTGCCTACTGTTGCCCTTCTGCAGATTGTCTCTAGGTGGTGCCAGAGATCACTGTTGGAGACTCCAGCTTCTCTGGTTGCCATATTTGGCAATTTGTAGCGCTGCCCTAATTAAAATTACACCCTTCTGGGCCCGCTGATCAGTTATACCACATGGCTGATTACAAAAAAACCCGAAATAACTTTGTTGGATAATTGGTAGCAAATTGTTGAGTTTATTGTTTAGTAAGGATCCTATCTTACAGCTAGCTGTTACAATTATGTGACTGGTATCTCAAGATTTTGGTAGGGTTGGGTTTTTTGCAGGGGGTGGGGTGGGATTGCCATACTCAGGGAAATGTTGTCTCTAAACAAGGGTGACCAAAGAGCCTTGGGTCTTGACTTAACATCTTTGGGCCCAATCCATATTGCTCTACCTTTTAAATCAAACTTGGGAGTTTTGGCCTCGGATTTATTTGCTCCCTTTTTTGGTTGGGAGGAGGACCAGTTAATTTGTAGGAAAGGAGAGAGTAAAACCATGAATACATTGGATTTATAGACAGGCCCTTGCCATGGGCTTGGGGTGAAAAAGAAGAAGCTAGTAGACATATATTCCATCTGCCAAAGTAAGCTAGCAAAAGGTTACACTGGAATAAATTTTGTTAGTTTGCTGTTGAGACTCCCGCTTAATAAGTTGATTATTTAATCTTCCCTATTGTCGATCACCAAAAGCTATTTAAATAAACCCCCCTCATTATCTCTCAAAGACGAACAAGGCTGAGTTTGAGCAAGTCTTCTAGAAAAAAGGCATTCCCCTGAGAATGCATCTCTCTGCAGTCTGGCAGACCTGCCTCGGTTTACAGATGGCATATTTAAGAGTGTCCTTCATAATGGAAACGCTGCAGGAGAGGTGGTTTCACGAATGAGTGGTTCATGCTGTCGGTGTAACTGACCTTTGGATCAGAAGATGGGTGTTTCCAGGTTTTTTTGCACTAGCATTTTCTCCAGGGATGAGTTAAATTAGTCAGTCAAACTCCCCTCCCCATTATCTTCACAACTAGCCAATAAGTTTTCCACTAGAAAAATGAAAATTTACTTCTAATGACGTTAGCTTTCTTATGACCTTATTTCTGTTTAGATGTTTGCTGCACGTACGTCTATGTATCCACTGTAACTTTCATGAGCAAAATTCATCTTGTTTCTCCTGTCCATTTAAAAAAAAAACTTTTAACATTTCTCGAAAGGCCTTGGGAACTTTAAATTCAAAATTTAGCTTGACTTCTGGGTCAAACGGCAGGTACTTTTAGCTTGTGATAATGCTGAGCTTCTCTCCTCTGCTTAATGCCCTGGATACATGTGGAAAAGTAAATGTGCTCCGACTGATCCATCTCTACTGGATGAACCGGGGATAAAATTTCACTTGTACGAATCTGACTCTTGTCAAATGGAGGCCAGATCTTTTACTAGCTTTTATACGAGTACAGTAGAATCATCTCTGAGGTACTCCGAGTGTGGGAAGGTGAATCAGTGGACAAACTGGAAGGACAGTAAATCTGAACTTTAATTTGTTTTATTTTTTTTTAAGAAAGTCTTGTATTTGTTCTAAAATGTCCTCCCAAGTTTAATGGTCAGGTTTACTGAGAATCCTTCCTTATGCACGCAGGGTTTCCTAAATACCCGAGTAAAGAACTCATATTGTTTTATTTCATGATATGAAAAGTGGGGGGGGGGAGAGTTTTATGAATTAACGTCTATAAATTGACAAAGTAGTCTG
This sequence comes from Heteronotia binoei, assembly GCF_032191835.1. Lineage (NCBI taxonomy): Eukaryota > Metazoa > Chordata > Lepidosauria > Squamata > Gekkonidae > Heteronotia > Heteronotia binoei. The sequence goes on from NC_083240.1 coordinate 41,517,075, forward strand.
TTTAGCCAGGCTTGTTTAAAAGCATTAGGATTTGAAGCACTGGCTGTTAAAGTAAGTCAATGGCAACATCATGAAGTTTAAACAAATGCCAAAAAAACATTTTCCAGAGTCCTGGGATTGTAACAATACCATTAATGAGGGCAAAGAGGTTTTAATGCAATTTGCACATTCTAAAGTTTCAAAAAGAGGGTTTGAGTTAGTGCATTATTAATGTGCAGAACATCTGGAACTGTGTAAAAGCCTCAGACATTGAGCAAGTGCAGAGTTTCCCCACTAGGTCTGATGCTGACTGATTTCCTCCCTGGTGAGATGGCTTGTTTTTCAGAAGTTTGAGACAGTAAAATGACAATATCCAGATAAGAAAGAAACGTTCTGTGGTGTGCGTGTGTGTGTGTTGGAGCGCTGAAGTTAAACTCTCAAATTAGAATCCTTCACATGTAAACCCAGAGTACTTCTATTATATCGCGAGGGGAACGGAGGATTATTTTTAGCACCGAGTGTCCAGAGATGTAGGTCACATGCTAAAACGACAGCCCTAAACGGCGGTTCTCACTGATCTAGAGCGAGAGCCAAAGCGCATTTGTGTGGATTTTATGGGATGTGGCTGATACTGTCCCTTCTCAAGGTACTTAGCTGACCACAGAGTCTATGGCCGGAGTCAAATGCAGAGGCCATTGCATTCCAGCCTGATACAGGAGTATCCCACGCTGTTGCCTTGGTGTGTCTCGTTACCAATTTGTTGAATTTAGTTAGGCATTTTTTTATATCCAGGGGTCATTTCGTAGAAAAAGAGGTGCTGGAGCCCATTAGCACAACTCGTTTGCATATGCCACACACCCCCTGACATCACTGGAAGGTCAGGGATCTGTCTATCTACGGGACCACCTTTCCCCATATATCCCCCAGAGAGCACTGAGATCAGGGACAAAAAATCTGTTGTCCGCCCCTGGGCCAAAAGAAGCCAGGTTGCGTGTAACGAGATCTAGGGCTTTTTCGGTGGCAGCACCAGAACTTTGGAACACTCTTCCAGAAGCCATAAGGGCCCTGCGGGATTTGTCTGCGTTCCACAGGGCCTGTAAGACCGAATTGTTTAAGCAGGCTTTTGCTGTTTGATTGAAAAAGGGCTGCCACCGGACACCTTATAGAATGCTGGTGATCACAGTCGAGAATTCAATACCGCTTACATTGTACCGAAGCAGCGCCATAGAATGGTTTTAAAACTGAAATAAGTAAATTATGGTTTTATATGTTTTATTGGACTGATTGTATTGTATAATGTTGTGAGCCGCCCTGAGTCCGCTAGCGGAGAGGGCGAGATATAAATTGAATGTAATAAATAAATAAATACTAAATTATATCAGCTCAACATCTACCTTAAAATGCTTCTTGAACGATCGTTGTCATGATAAAACCTTATTCCCATCATACTTTTTAAATTACTTTCTCCTATGTGGCCATAGCGGCATGAGGAAGATTTCCATCTCTCTGCTTTAAATCGTTCGGTTATTTTCCCATTTTTTTGTGGTTTCGGGTGGGGAGGGGGATATTAGAAACTTTGCCAAATCTTAGTTCAGCAAAATTCTCGCGGAGGATTTGAACAATGGAGCCCAGAAGCAAGTATTTGTTCGGGGAGGGGGGGGGGTGGAGAAAAAGAAAGCACGATAAAATTTAGAGGTGCCAGAGCTCCGCTCCTGTGAGCTCCTGCCCAAAATGAGGCCTGTCTATATCTTTCCTTTAGAAAACTCAAGAAGGCTTCCTTGGATCTCCTTTTCAGGCCCTGATCTGCTCATAAGGTGACTCAGTACTGTAGGATTCAGTACTCACATTGTTGTATGTGTGATCCCCTCTCCATTCCTTTTACATACTAAAAGAAAGCAGTTAGATATTGTATTTTCTATAAAAACAGCTGCTTCGTTAGTTTATTAGTAATTAGGATTTGAGTCAGAAATGACAAATGCTCAAGATGTACTTGACTCCTGCAGGCCCTTGCAATGAACTTCTCCCTCTTGGTTGCGTTCTGGAGAAGAGGCAGTGCTCATTTCATAAAACAGTATTTCCCTCAAATTTCCAATTGTAGGTTAAGGTACCTACAGGCAATCATAGTGGTATATCCAGTTTTTACTGGGAATCATAGGGCTCTGTTATCTGCCCCCTCTTCTCTCCCCCTGTATGAACTAAAAGTTCAGATTTCAGTGAAACTGGGATGGTATCAGAAGGTAATGAATGACCTTTTTGTTGTTGTTGTTGGTTTGGTACTAAATGTGGTGGGTAAATCAGGAGACAGAAGCCTCGTTTCATTCCCCTGTTGTAGCTTTGTCATTCCAGTCTTGGACTTGGACAATCTGATCTAGATCAGGGGTGGCCAGACTGTGGCTCGGGAGCCACATGTGGCTCTTTCACACACATTGTGTGGCTCTTGAAGCCCCCACTGCTCCATCGGCCGGCTTGGAGAAGGCATTTCTTTCTTTAAATCACTCCTCCATGCCAAGCCAGACAGCTGCTCGGAGAATGCATTTAAAGTTAAAGTTGCTTTCTTTCCACTTCTCTCTCCTTCCTCCCTCCCTCGCTCCCTCTCCCTCCTTCCTTCCTTCCCTCCTGCCTGGCTGCCTGATCGCTCTCAAACATCTGACAATCATGTCTTGCGGCTCTCAGACATCTGTTGTTCATGTCTTGCGGCTCTCCAACATCTGACATTTATTCTACGTGGCTCTTGCGTTAAGCAAGTTTGATCACCCCTGATCTGGAGTTTTCTGCCTGTTGGAACTCTGAATGGGTGGGCAGGGGCTGCCATTTTGCAATGTACATCATGACCAGTGCCAAAACAGACAGAGACTGATGGTTCTACAGTCATTGCCTCATTCCGGATCTTAGGGAAGAGGCAGGAGAAGGTGCTACTGCTGCAGCTGAAACATGTGCATGCGTGTGCGCACACACGCACCCACCCACACACACACACACATTGTCTTTTAAAAACAGGAGCTGCTCTTGAGCTCCAGCAGAAACTATGTTTTCTTGCTCATGGAAGCCTGCACTAACCAGGAACTGTTGCTTTTGAAATATAGCCACAATGACTCGAGTAAGATGGGATTGATGTGGAGGAGCAACAGTTTTCTGCTCTCTGAGTGTGTGAGATGAAGCAAGGCCAAGAGGAGTGATTACCTCTGCTGTTCCCCCCCTCCCTGCCCCCGCAAGACATCCCCAAAGCTTCTCCTCTGTCTGCTCTGAGCACTGATGGATGGCAGGACTCTCCCTGCTCTCTTATTTTCAGCCAGCTTGGGAGGATTCCTCTCCACATATTGGAGGGGAGGTTTAAACTGAGCCCTCAAGCAAAAGCTTCAGTGATGCTTTCCATGTCTGTTTTACTGGCCCAGCAAATAGAAGAAGAAGAAGACCGTAGATTTATACCCCGCTCTTCTCTCTGAATCAGAGTATCAGAGTGGCTTGCAATCGCCTTAACTTCTTCCCCCACAACAGACACCCTGTGAGGTGGGTGGTGCTGAGAGAGCTCTTGAAGCAGCTGCCCTTTCAAGGGCAACTCCTGTGATAGCTCTGGCTGAACCAAGGCCATTCCAGCAGCCGCAAGTGGAGGAGTGGGGAATCAAACTCGGTTCTCCCAGATAAGAGTCCGCACACTTTACTACTACACCAAATTGGCTCTGTCATCTGAAACGGAAAGGCCGCTAGAAATGAAGACAAGGGGTTGGGGTGCAGGTTCTAAAGATGCTCGAAGGGGGAAAGAAGGAAACACTGCAAGCCTAGGGTGATAGCTTTTCATTCACTTGTGGCAGCATCTAGGCTGCATGAAGCCACAAGTGTTCCCTCTAAGCTGAGTTAGTGTCACACATTTTTGTCTTAGCTCAGGAAGAAAACATAGTTTCTGCTGGAGCTCAAGAGCAGCTCCTGTTTTTAAAAGATAATTTGTGTGTGCGCGCGTGCGCACGCGTTTCAGCTGCAGCGGTGGCACCTTTTTGCTCTGGCCCCAGAGCAAACTAATTTATGCAAGTAGCTCACAAAGTAGAATTTTTGCTCACAAGACTCCACAGTTTAGAGGGAGCATTGGAAGCCACCTGCTTCAGTGCTTGCACAGTCCCTGCGACCCTCCCATCAGCCTCAGTTGTCAGAAGGAATGGAAAGTTTCCACCTCTTCTAAGATCAATTTTCATCCCGCCGAGAATGGCTTTTATCAACAGCGTCTCCTTCCCAGCAGCGAGGCTGTGAGACCAGACCTGAACGGATGGCTGAAATGCTATTAAGTATGGAGCCATGAGAAATAATAGCTCTTAAATTTTTAAAGTTGATACTTTATTGTGTACAGCGTAGTTGGGTATTTATTCACTTGCCTTTGAATCATTTTTTAATCTGTCAAGTTCGGTTTCTTTGCTTGGTTGGCTGCTTGCTAATGGTTAATGCAGACAGGTATGGACCGTCCGGATTTCGTACTTTCAGTAACAATGCAGAAGTGTGATTGTAAATCTTGGGTGGATTATTAACTTCCAAGCTGATCCTTTTTCCATCACAAAAAGGGGATTGGGGCGGGATGGGAAAGCATGATGTACAGCTGGATGCCAGACAGTTGAGTGCGGACTCTGGCTCTTTTGGAATCCAAGATGGCCATGGATGCTTCTGTGCTAAAAAGGTAAAGGTAGTCCCCTGTGCAAGCACCAGTTGTTTCCGACCCTGGAGTGACATCGCTTTCACAACGTTTTCATGGCAGATTTTTTTACGGGGTGGTTTGCCATTGCCTTCCCTAGCCATCTACACTTTGGCCCCAGCAAGCTAGGTACTCATTTTACCGACCTCGGAAGGATGGAAGGCTGAGTCAACCTCAAGCTGGCTACCTGAAAACCCAGCTTCCGCCGGGGATTGAGCTCAGGTCGTGAGCAGAGCTTAGGACTGTAGTACAGCAGCTTTAACACTCTGCGCCACGGGGCTTCTGTGCTAGCCTAGGAGAAAAAGCCACAGTGCAAGAAAGTGCCCAGGAGGGGTAATAGAAGCAGCCTGTATTGCAGGGGTGTCAAACTCATTTGTTATGAGGGCCGGACCTGACATAAATGAGACCTTGTCAGGCCAGGCCATGTTGGGCCGGGCCATGTGTTTAAGATTAGGTAGCAGAGATATAAACTTTATAGACGACACAGACAAGCGCAATTAAAGATTTTTTTTTAAAAAAAACTTAAAACATTCTCAAAACATTAGCACTCGGTTTTAAAGGTGCTTTCTTTATATTTCTACTGTGGGATCCATGAAACTGGATAAAGGAAGCTCTGTCTCTTTCCCCCCCTCCCAGGAGAACAAGAGAGAGGGAGCCTCAGCCAATAGAAGGAAGAGAGGCTTGGCTCAGTAGCTCTGCTTCCCCCTTCCCTTCCTTCCCAAGGGAAGAGCCTCAACCAATAGAGGTTTTGCTCTGTAGCTCCTGGCAAAGCAAGCTGAGATGCCAAAGGAAGCAAGAGAATGGGAGAAGAAAGCAGATGACAGCCAGTTGCTTGGGGGCTTGATAGGAACCCTTCAGGGGCCTGATTCGGCCCCTAGGCCACATGTTTGACAGACACCCCTGCTGTATTGTGACTTGGATTTCAGGTAGCTCCAGTCCTGTCTGGTATGTGAGTGTTCATCTTAAAAGCAAAAGAATTCCTAGCCCTCATGGTTGCTATTTGATTGAAAAGGCACAAGGTGGCACCTGACGGGTTCTCACAAGCCAGTTCCTGAACAGTTGTTAGAGGAGAGGACTCAAGTGCCCAGCGGCTAGAAGAAAACCCTGGTATTAAGCTACACTGTTTGACGAATACTTCTGTCTAAATGAGCATTGGGTATTGTACCTCTTAACCTTGTCTCCGCTTTTTAAAAAAAATTGTGGTTCATGATAAGCAAGTCTTGTTTTCCATTTTGTTAGTGGAGATTTTGTAAAAGCAAAATCCTTTCTTAAAGGGGAGGGAGCATAACGAGCAAAGTTCTCCTCCCCTCTGTCTTGTGATTGATGGCCCGCTTGAGCTGGAAGACTGGTGGACATTTCAGAAGCATTAAAAAACCAACACTCTAGAATTTACTGAGATTGGATCCTACAGCCCCAGTCTGTTATTGATGGTACTTAGCTCTGAATGCAAGGAGCATTCTCCTGGTTGAAGAGACCTCTTGCATTGAAGGAAACTGCTGCTGCTGCTACTGAAATGGAGACATGGTATCCAATCATCAGTCCCTATCGTATGCCAGTAATATTCCGAGTCCGGTACAAGGTGTTGGTCATCACCTTTAAAGCCCTATATGGCCTAGGACCTGCCTACCTTAGGGACTGTCTCTCCCCACACGTTCCCCAGAGAGTACTACGCTCAGGCTCACAAAACCTGTTGGTAGTCCCCGGGCCAAAGGAGGCCCGTCTAAAATCCACCAGGGACCGGGCCTTCTCAACAACGGCACCTTACTGGTGGAACCAGCTGCCGGAAGAGGTACGGGCCCTGCGGGATCTAGGGCAATTCCGCAGGGCCTGTAAGACAGTCCTCTTCCGGCAGGCCTATGACATTAACTGACAATGAAAACATCCTGGATGGAACAAAATGTATTTATAGGCCGCCGGTTTTAATTATCCTATTTTATCCTGCTTTTTATTAACCTATAGTTTAATTGTATTTTAAATGTTTCAATCTGAAGTTGTTTAATTTATCATGTTGTAAGCCGCCCTGAGACACTTAGGTGAGAAGGGCGGGGTATAAATCTTAATATAAATAAATAAATAAATAAATAAATCGAGGATTACATCTTTTAGTGTTACTATCTGTGTGCATTTACCTGCCAGAAAGAATCATAGAGTTGGAAGCGACCTCCAGGGTCATCTAGTCCAACCCCCTGCACAATGCAGGAAGCCCACAAATATCTCCCCCTAAATTCACAGGATCATCATTGCTGTCAGATGGCCATCTAGCCTCTGTTTAAAAACCTCCAAGGAAGGAGAGCCCACCACCTCCCGAGGAAGCCTGTTCCACTGAGGAATCTCTCTGTCAGGAAGTTCTTCCTAATGTTGAGCCAGAAACTCTTGATTTAATTGCAACCCATTGGTTCCGGTCCTACCTTCTGGGGCCACAGAAAACAATTCCACACCATCCTCTAGATGACAGCCCTTCAAGTACTTGAAGATGGTGATCATATCACCTCTCAGCCGCCTCTTCTCCAGGCTAAACATGCCCAGCTCCTTCAACCTTTCTTCATAGGACTTGATCTCCAGACCAGGTAGCATCTGGAGCAGAGAGTCTTGTGGTCTGTGAAAGCTTCTTGATCTGCCCAGATCTTTCTGTGTGACCAAGATAGCCAGTTTGGTGTAGTGGTTAAGTGCATGGACTCTTATTTGGGAGAACTGGGTTTGATTCCCCACTCCTCCACTTGGAATGGCCTTGGGTCAGTCACAGCTCTCGTAGGAGTTGTCCTTGAAAGGGAAGCTGCTGCAAGAGCTCTCTCAGCTCCACCTACCTCACAGGGTGTCTGTTGTGGGGAGGGGGGAGGTAAAGGAAATTATAGGCCGCTCTGGTACTCTGAGATTCAGAGTATAGGGCGGGATATAAACCCGATATCATCATCATGTAGCCCTTTTTATCATAGTGAAACATGGAATGACCAAAAGTACCCCCCGGTTTTGTCTGTGTTGTAGTTGCATGGGTGCTTTGTTATGTAACTGATCGCAACAAGCCCAGACAAACAATATGCGAACATACTTACTGCTAATAAGGAGCAATCCAAAAGTGCAAGTCAAAGGGTTGGATCCCAAATGTTTGTATGCACAAGAGCCACATGATACATGCTTTTAAAAAAATTCTGGACTTCTTCCTTTCATAATTATATCTGTTTCTTATCTTTATTTATTTAAACATTATCAAGGCGCAACATACGGTAGTTGGTCCCCCAAGGTGGGTAACTCCAATAAAAATAACGTAAGGAAAACAATAATACCATTCCACAATATTTTTATAAATGAACAAAGTCAATTGAAGAAGATATTGGATTTGTACCCCGCCCTATACTCCGAATCTCAGAGTCTCAAAGCAGTCACAATCTCCTTTACCTTCCCCCCCCCCCACAACAGACACCCTGTGAGGTGGGTGAGGCTAAGAAAGCTTTTTACAGCAGCTGCCCTTTCAAGGACAACTCCTGCGATAGCTATGGCTAACCCAAGGCCATTACAGCAGCTGCAAGTGGAGGAGTGGGGAATCAAACCCGGTTCTCCCAGATAAGAGTCCATGCACTTAACCACTACACCAAACTGGCTCTCCATTGACATATCCATTGCCCAAAAGATCAATACCTAACCGGATCCAAAGCTCCCCCTCCCTGCACAGTATCATTTTATGCCCTCTCTAGAAATCCAGTAAACTATCAGGGTGTTGCTGTCGAGAAAGCCAGCAAGGCAGAGGCCTTTTTTACTTTCCTCTAAGATTGTTCCAAAGAAGGACGGCCGTCACTGAAACAGCTGGCCACACCCTAATCATAGGGGGTGGGACAGAAATGGAAAGTCAACACTAATGGCACAGGCAAAGCTGCCTTGTAAATGAGTAGAAGGAGGGATGGTTGTTCATGTATGTTGGTTCCACATTCTGAAGGGCTTTACCTTGAGCTGTGCCTGGAAGCCGGTAGAAGAGATCTCAAAGCAGGAGTGACATGCTTTTAGCAGCCTTCCCTCTGCTAGCAAGCAGGCTGCCTCGTTTCCCGCAAGCGGAATTTTCCATTCCAAGTCATCTTCAAGGGTAGCCTCGCATTGAGCTTCAAGGTTATTGTAGTGGCTAGGATAGCTGTCTGAGGCTGAGCTTCTCAGCTCTATGCAGCTGAAAGCATTTTTTTGCTGTCATGTTGACCCACTGCTCCACCTGGCAAGCAGAATCAAGCAGAACTCCTAAACTCTTCCCAGAGTCCTTCGAAGGAAGTTGGACAGTGCAGAGCGGTAGCCTTCCCAGTCAACATAACCTTCATCTTATCACTGCATCCCTGCCCTCTGGGATAACTCATCCTACAACAGAACTGCAAGAAAAGCAACCTGGAGAATCTATTCACCTTTAAATCAACCAGCATAGTGCATTATAAGGACTGAGATTTTGGCAAGGGTGATCTTTATAAAGCTTAATTAACTAATTGAGGGCAGTGTTCCCTCTAAGCTGAGTTAGTGTGAGCTAGTTCACAGATTTTTAGCCTCCAGCTCACACATTCTTGTCTTAGCTCAGGAGAAATGGCCCAAGAGCAAACTAATTTATGCAACAGCTCATAACTTGAATGCCAGTAGCTCACAAAGTAGAATTTTTCCTCACAAGACTCTGCAGCTTAGAGGGAACGTTGGTTGAGGGTCATACTTCTGAAGGACTGGCTTCTTCTGTATGCCTTTACCTTTCTCATGAGGTTGTCTTCAGAGGCTTTGCTGCGTGTGCCCCTGTGATCGGGAGTGAGGTGGCAGAGCACCAGGGACAAGGCCTTGTAAGTTGTGGCACCAGGATTATAGAGATTCTACCCACAGGTGCCCACCTGGCACCAGTTTTTCTATCTTTTAGATGCCGGCTGAAGACAATTTTAAAAAATTCCCTAGTCTTTTAAAAAAGTTGGCTTTTTACCTTTGCATAGTTGTGTGTTCTGCCTGAGTTTTTTATTATCCACTGGTATCTTCTAGAAGTCTCTACATTTAACTGGATGTTGCTGTGGATCTTTTAAGTGTTACTGCTTTTGCGGTACTACATTTTAAGGTCTTCTCTGTGTCAAGTGCTTGCTTGAATCCTCCTCTTGCTGTTGTATCCAGTTATTGCTGCTGGTGCTGCAGCTGTGTATATTTTTCAAATGGTCTTAACGTCGTGTAGCAGTGGTCCTCAACCTTTTTGACACCAGGGACTGGTTTTGTGGAAGACAATTTTTCCATGGACCGGTGGGGGTGCTGAAGGTTTCGCTGCCCCTAAGCCCACACCCCATCCCTGTCCTCCCATGGGGATCTTTAAATGAGTAGGCCAAGGTCTTTGCCTCATTCCGCTGCTCTGTTGCTAACAGGCCACGGACCAGTACTGGTCCATGGCCTGAAGGTTGGGGACCCCTGTCGTATAGGTTTAATTTTTCAAGCCTTCACATGCAGAGTTATGAGGAGAGGCAGGGGAGACAGTTGTGCAGAGAGCAAGTTCGGTGTAGTGGTTAAGTGTGCGGACTCTTATCTGGGAGAACCGGGTTTGATTCCCCACTCCTCCTCTTGCACCTGCTAGCATGGCCTTGGGTCAGCCATAGCTCTGGCAGAGGTTGTCCTTGAAAGGGCAGCTGCTGTGAGAGCCCTCTCCAGCCCCACCCACCTCACAGGGTGTCTGTTGTGGGGGAGGTGTCAGAACTTGGATGAACTTCAGACGAGTCCAATACTTGTTACAAGTTAGGATCTTTATTGAAGAACTACAGAGCAACGAAATAACAGTAATGCCAATCCCTGGCAGTTGGTTACATTTTATGCCATCAGCAAAGCACAATAAAACAATCATTCACACGGTCTCAGACAAGTGTCTCTTCTTCCCAGCCTTCGTTATCAGAAGGGAGGATGCTCCCCTGTTGTGAAGGCCAAACGGCCTGTCTTCAAAGGGCACCTGTGGATGTTAAGCAGAGACTATCTGCCGCCTGCCCTACTGCCCTAAATATTTGGCATAGCACAGGGGCCAGGGTTAATTGCTGTGGTCAGGCACTCTATGTTATTACTAAGTTACAGTATGGAGTCAGTTTGGTCAAGGCAAGTAAAGCAAAAGTTACAAGTTCTGACAGGAGGAAGGTAAAGGAGATTGTGAGCCGCTCTGAGACTCTTCGGAGTGGAGGGCAGGATATAAATCCAATATCTTCTTCTTCTTGTGCAAACCAGGGCTTGCTTGTCATCACTCTGCGTTCTCATGAGAACTAAGACTACTGCAAGTATGTCGGTACTCTACACACGCTTCACATCTCTGATTAGAAAAAAAGCGAAAATTAGTCCTGTGCATTATTTTAATACAAGGTGGTGATAATGTGAATTTTATTAGCTAAGAATATGCTTCCCTGTAGTTGTGTTTTTTTTAAGTACTTTTAGGCAATTTTTTTTTTAAAAATCTTCAGTTATTTCCCCCCAATTCTATGGGTGGTGTGCAGCTTTATGAAGCAAATCAAAAACAATAAAACCAGCTTGTAAATGTATGGAATTCTTACCCTCCGTGTGTGACTTTTCTGGCTGACATGCATGCACAACCTCCCCTACCTGTGGTGGGTAAGAATTTGCTCCAGATAAGGAAGTGTGGCTGGCGTTTTGTTTGCTTTGTTCTTTTAGTCAGCCAGTCAGAAACGCATGTATTTGCAGACAGAAACTCCAGCAAAAATGATGTGGTCTAGTCGGGGGGGGGGGTTGAGCAGGAAGGCACAGGAACGCAGTTCCTTCTGGCTTGGCGTCAAGGGGTGTGGCCTAATATGGAAATGAATTCCTCCTGGGCTTTCTTACAAAAAATGAAACAATGGTGATATCAGGGGGTGTGGCTTAATATGCAAATGAGTTCCTGCTGGTCTTTTTCTACCAAAAAAGCCCTGGGTCTAGTAACGTTTGCGGATTCATTTTCAAAGCAAATTTATTAGGTTTCATCGTTGCTTATGCTAACTTGCAAGCTGTTCTGAGCGCTTGCCGCAACAAATAGAAAAAGTTATTAAAAATATTGGTTTCCCTTGTCGTTTTTTAAAGCATAGCATCCGAATAGAAAAGTTGCGAAAGCCAGCCTTTCCCATGGAGCGTTTTTGAGAGCAGACTGGTGAGCATGGCGCTTCCAGTGATTATTCTGATCTAATGCCTGTGGAGATCAGACTCTTTAAATATGGGCCAGCTGCTAGGATTCCTGGGGACAGAGACAGGCACGCTCCCACCACTTGATGAGTGCCAGCGCAGTGTCAGCAGTCTGAGGGACTAGACTCCCTATTCCCCTAGTCAAAGCTAGGTAGACTGGTGGGTTACAACTGGGACCGGCAGGGGCTTTCAGACTCTAAAGTGCCCTGTGGCACTTGCTTTTTACTTGGGGGGGAGGATATTTTCCAGTAACAGCTTCACATCACGTAAAGTGGAATCCATAGCGACAGTTGGTGGCAGATTATTGGACGTTATGTCTAAAAAAATTATATGCCGTCCTGGCAGATGGAACTTTTTCCCACCGAATTTCACACCCTGGATAGCAATGTCTTTTAATATTTAATCACGCTCTTAGTTTAAATATCTCAAACACTCAGCAGCAGGAAAATAAACAAAGAATTCATTATTATTCTGCACTCGCTCTCTCTCTCTCTCGTTGAAATCTCATCAGTTGGATTTGATAGTTTACTTTAAAACATAGACTGATTTCCACTCTAATTTAACACTTTTTGCTGGTAGATTCTGCCTCCCCTCTCTCCCCTGAAAGGGTATTTCAGCAGTAATTGCATAGAAGGGAGATTTGTTGCAATTGGTGACACTGTTTATACTTTTTTTCCAAGTGCTTTGTGGTGATTACAAAATGGAAATAAAGTAGGAGGAAAAGCTGCGATTGCAAAGAATAAGCAATTCATTGCTAGAAACGTTCCTATATGCAAGACAGTGGCTTTTTATACAGCTTGCTGAGGTTGCTTTGACCTCGCCATTGTTCCATAGCATGGCAGCCTCCACAGTTCCCCACTCCCTTTGGCGTTTCTTAAAGGTTCACTGATTGATGTGATTGAGATGTATAAGAGTCCAGGGCCTCAGTAGGCTGATCACAGTCTTGAGATATTTATGTCCAAAGTCCTATCTTTGAGGTTTATTATTAATGCATTAATGAACAAAGGTGAGATGTCAGCCAAAGAAGCTAAAACTCGCTACATGAAACAATTTATTTTAGCGCTGATAGCATTGTGTACTCCTCTCCATGTGGATGCAGACTTCAGCCAACGGAGCTGAAGTCTCTGACCAGGTTAGAGCCGTACCACGTTCAGAGGCACACTTTGCCAGGTGTGGACATGTATTGTCAACTATGGCTGACACACAATCCGAAAACAGCACCTGTATTTCCTGGTGAAATGTTATATTAGAATTTGGCAAGCACAACATTTTTTTCCTAGCTGTTAAATAATCTGCCCTTTTGAGAACTGATTTAATTAAATGGAAGTAAATACACATTTATGGAGACCTGCACAATGATGCATTTTTGAGGATGTTGAAGGGACTACTTGGATTCAGTGAGCAAAAGTTTTTGATCATTGTTTAAAAGAAATACCATCTTTAATGCTTTCTTTTTCTATTAATAGTAGCACTACAAAGCCAAAAAGCCTTTAATCTGTTCATTTTATGGCTCTCATCTGTTCATCGCTGTTTATTAACATGACCTGTTGTTGATTAATGAGCTGAAATCAATTAATCTTCCAGCTGAAGCTTGCAACTTTAATATGTATAATTTTACAGTTATCATGTATGAATGAGAAATGTTGCTTAGAAGTGGGTTAGTGTACATCCAAAACCACCCTAAATTGATGTTGCCATTCTGCAGAAGCGCATATAACACCTCTCGGAGACAGATGCCTTCACAGTGCACATAACTGATGTAATTGGTTTCAAGTGTTAAGCTCAGAACTCAGTAATTGTTTTAGAAGAGGAAGTTTTGTGCTGTCAATGTAAAGTCATTTTTCAGGGAGAGCCAGTTTGGTGTAGTGGTTAAGTGCATGGACTCTTATCTGGGAGAACCGGGTTTGATTCCTCACTCCTCCACTTGCAGCTGCTGCAATGGCCTTAGGTTATCCATAGCTCTCGTAGGAGTTGTCCTTGAAAGGGCAGCTGATGTGAAAAGCTCTCTCAGCCCCACCTACCTCACAGAGTGTCTGTTGTGGGGGAAGGAGATAAAGGAGATTGTAAACTGCTCTGAGTCTCAGATTTAGAGAGAAAGGCAGGGTATAAATCTGCAGTTCTTCTTCTCTTCTTATTCATGTCATGGTTCAGATAGTACAGAGAAGTCAGCATTGTTGTCATTGGTTTAGGAGCATCTGATAGGGTGCAGATTCCAGCCACTTCCTCTGTTTTAGACATGAATGTGGATTGGTTGCCCATGGGGGTTGCGTGTGCATCCCATGTGGAACTAACAGACATCTGAGGTGGGGCAAGCATAGTCTTCAGTTCCTTTCATGTGTTGTAACCTCATCTGAAAACCGTGGTTTATACATGGTGGAGATGGAGATCAACAGCCTGTTGTGAAGGAATGTATGTCTTTGTTAAGCTTTGGCTGATTTCAGAGTGTTTTTCTACTCTACTCCCCTGAAGGAAAATGTTTGCTTTCATTCAGAATGGATATTAACATTGCTAAACAAAGCTAGTTTATGCATATACAAGTAGAGATGTCATCAGATTTCACCTGAAATGAAGATCTGAGGTGAAATTGAGAAGTTCTTGTTCAAGAAATGCTTTGGGGGTTCCACACTTCCCCGTTATAATGTCTTACAAAATTTTGTGGTGAAATGAGAGGATTTTGCTAAGCCAAAAATGTACTTTGGTAGGACTAATGAAATTGGGAAGAGAATGATCCCATAGATACAAACTACTAAAAGGGAGGAGAAACTGTGTTCCTAAGGCTATGCATTGAAGTAAGCGCCATGATTGTGGCAGGAAAGCTTACTCCTATGTAAGCAAATTTAGGTTTAAGATACAGAAGTTGTTATCTTAATTGTCATGAAATTCACAAAGGAAACCTTTCAGCTGAATAGGTTGAATGATAAATAACTTCTAAATATTTTAGTGGAGCACAATGACGCCAAACATGGTTATACACCAAGCAAGTGTATTGTTTCAAGAATACCAAAGAGTTTGCATAAACTGCTGCCTCATCGGCAGGCTCGACATATTAGGAGTGTTATTCTGGGTTCTTTGGCGTGCAAAACATTTCATTTTTCATTACTGTTGTTGCTGTTCACTTTTTCCATTATTTAAGGGGGTTATTGAAAAATTGATGGTATGTTGGTACCAGAGAGACATCCTGCAGACTTCAGTGTTGATTTATGGCACATGGAACATAGTTCTGTGCTTCAGTTTCCTGCTGGCAAGTGGCACTTTGTCATTGTCCCTAAAGAAAAATCATACCAGTGAATTCCCCTGTGATCCCCCCCAAGCTGAGTGATGCATACTCTATCTTCAGAATTGGCTATGAATTATTCAACTTTTATTGTACTAGCGTGTGCACAGAGTAATCATAATCTTGTTCATAATAACAGAGTTTATCACCCTATCCTGGGTTTGGTTTAATTATGTAGTTGTGGTCTGTGGCATTCTCCCTTCCTCCCGAGTTCTTTTTGTATCACGCTTGTGAGAGCTATTCCATATTTTGCCCTTCGTTTTCTTACATGAGCAGACTTGTCTCACAAAGGTTTTGATCACAATGGACATCTGGTAGGCCCTTTTCACATTGTTGTTCTAAACCAGATGTTATTTATTGTTGTCCTGATTTTGAGTAAAGTGAAACAGGGATGGGGTTTTCATGCAGTGAATTTCTTTCTGTTAATGAGCCTTCTCTGAGGAACTATGATCATTTCAAACAGTGGTGCTTCCCCCCACCCTTTTTCGCCATGTAATCTTCCTTGGACTTTTAAAAACATTCTAAGGTGAGTGCTATAGCACTAAAGTGGCACCATTGAGGTGCATTGACTCATTGTAGGACTTTTAAAAAACATTCTAATGTGGGTGCTATAGCGGCACCATTGAGATGCGCTGAGGGTATTGTAGGAAGTGCTGTGGACATTTTAAACAGCACACCACAGTGATTCAGAAGCGCAACGAAGGCACTGAAAGTAGAAAAAAGCAGTTTCTCTCAAAAGCAGCTCAACCATGCTTTACTAACCTAATGCAAGTGGACCTGTATGAACAGGTAAAAAAATTCCACTGGCAGCCATTTACTAAAACAGAATACAGAGGTAGCTTGAAAAGGGCCATGATGTTTTTATAACTTTTAATTTTTAATAACTTTTGTATATCGATTTGCCTTCTGAGTGTTCCAGCCCTCCCCCAGCTATGTTGGGGGATGTTAGGCATGATCTTGGGTGGTCAGTGCATGTGGGGTGACTTCTAAGGTCAGCATGCCTCTCCAGTACCCCTCAGAAACGTCCCAGAATCATCTGCAGTGCACAGAGAATATCAGTGCTCAAGTTGGTGTGGAGGCTCATCCTTAAAGGAGGAAGATTTGAAAACTAGGGATGGGCATGGACAAATTGTTGATTCGTGCTAAAAATTACCAGTTTCTGGTTTGTTCCAAACTGGTCCGTCTGACCCACTGCACCCGAACATGAAAATGAACTGGCCTTTTTTCTTGGCATGTTGTTTGGTTCATTTTTTCAGATAGCCTAGCATGATTCCCCAACCTTTGGGATTCTGGTCAGTTTCCAGTGAAACTGACAAGAAATGACAGCTCCAATCTCCCCAACCCTCTGGGTTTCTGATTAGTTTCACTCCCCTCCAAGTTTCCTGGGGGTGAAATGGACCAGAAGCTACTGGGTGGCTTCCCTTTCTTTCCCCAGCTTAGACATACTCCTAGGACAGCAGTTTACTGGGACCACCTGCTTTGGGGGGCTGTAGGTTGCCCCCCCAAAATCCAATTTGCGCCAAACTTGGAGAGCAGGTGGAGGAGCCGCTAAAGAGTTTGCTGAAAGTTTGGTGTCTCTAGCCCACTCGGGAGCCATTCTATGATTTCCTGAGCTGAACAAATCAATGAACCATGAATGGTTCAGGAAACTGGAAAAAAACCCATGAAACTATATGAACCACCGAATCGAGCAACCCAGTGATTCAAAACAAAGCAACGCTGAAACAAAATGAACCACCATTTTTGCGTTCTGTGCCCGTCGCTATTGAAGACTGTTGAAACTATTTTAACACACTGAGTGTCTCTTTTTTAAACAAGAGAATTTTTTGAATAAATCTGTTTAATTTGTTGGTTTGCTTAGCTGAATTGAAAATATAACAGTGCTGGGCTGGATACAGAGGCTCAGTGGAAGAGCCTTTGATTTTCCCTGACATCTCCAGCTCAAAGGACCAGGCAGCAGGTGATGCGAGAGGGATCTACCCGAGACACTGGAAAGCTGTTGCCGGTCAGAATAGACAATGCTGCCCTTGATAGACCAAAGGCCTGATTCAATACAAGGCAGCTTCACGGGTTCCTATGCTGTTCCAGCGGAAGCCCACTTGCTCTGGCGAGCAGAACTGAAAATTTGGATCTAGTTATCTGTCTATAAAGCAGCCCCGTGGCGCAGAGTGGCCACGACCTGAGTTTGATCCCGGCTGGGTTCAGTAGCCAGCTCAAGGTTGACTCAGCCTTCTATCCTTGCAATATCAGTAAAATGAGTACCCGGCTTGCTGGGGGGGAAGTGTAGATGACTGGGGAAGGCAATGGCAAACCACCCCATAAAAAGTCTGCCGTGAAAACGTTGTGAAAGCAACATCACCCCAGAGTCGGAAACGACTGGTGCTTGCACAGGGGACTACCTTTAGCTTTTTATTTGTCTATAAAGCTGCATTGAACTGAATGTGTAACTGTATATAATTTCTAGATATTTTGAAACAACAAGGGGGGATTTCCCCCCTTTTTTCCCCAGGAAAAAAATAAGGTTTTTTGGAGCGGGTTTTTTTTTTTTAAATATATACAATACTACTTTCCTATCAAACCACATCTCCTTTGACTGATTTAACAACATGAAAGACATTATTTATAACTTAGCATATAAAATTGCACAAGTATAAGTATGTGGAATTGAGGTTTACAAGATAATGCATGGGATGAAGAAGATAGAGAAAGAAGAACTTTTCTCCCTTTCTCACAATACAAGAACTCGTGGGCATTCGATGAAATTGCTGAGCAGACAGGTTAAAACGGATAAAAGGAAGTACTTCTTCACCCAAAGGGTGATTAACATGTGGAATTCACTGCCACAGGAGGTGGTGGCGGCCACAAGCATAGCCACCTTCAAGAGGGGTTTAGATAAAAATATGGAGCACAGGTCCATCAGTGGCTATTAGCCACAGTGTATGTGTGTATATAAAATTTTTTGCCACTGTGTGACACAGAGTGTTGGACTTGATGGGCCGTTGGCCTGATCCAACATGGCTTTTCTTATGTTCTTATGTTCTTATGGACTAGATGGAATTTAGAAGTTATAAATATCTTCATTTGCTATAAAAAAACCCCTGCAAGCATACCCAGTGCTAGATAAAGAGCTGCAAACCTGCTGTGTCCTCTGCTGCCGTGGCACATCTATTAATAATTTTGCCATCTGGAAGGTAGGAAAAAATAAAAGTTAGAAAGCAAATTCTGTAGTAAACAAAAGAAAACACGCTTGAATATTAAGCTAAACTTTGTAACGGTGAAAACACTGACCTCTTTAATAATGTGTTTTCATTCAACAGTGTGTGTGGCATGCTAATAGTTGCTCAAATTATTTACTTTTCAACAAAAAAATCTGAAAAACGTTTTATGAGTCTGCAATAGTGCCTTAGTTTTGGATTTTTATTTCTGATTCTCTGTGCTGTTATGCTGTTAAAGGTCTGGGAATTTGTGTGTGAGTCTACAATATTTATTTTATTTATTCAGAGCATTTCTATACCACCTTTCAACCCAATTCAATATATAAAATATCTAAATCAAACAAATACATAAACACACACACATATGCACAACCAGGGAGAAAGGGCTAATAAGAGTTAGTGTGGGAATGCCAAACAAAGCAAGAAATCTTTAGTTGTTGACAGAAGATGATGTTTTCTATGAGAGATCCCCCCCCCCCCAGTGCTCCCCCAAATTTCCTAATTTTTTCGTTGGAATGGCTGAGAAAAAATTTTTCATGTACATTTGGAGTGAGTGAAATGCTTTGTAAGACCAGGCTTTTCTCACTGAAAAAGAGAAAATATTTTGTAGTAGGGTTCCCTCCTCCCCCAATTCAACCTCAACATTTTTCATTAAAAATTGAAAAAGATCTCAGACTTTTTCACGCTTGGCTTCAGAAGCATTTTACTAATTCTAAAAGAGAAAACAGTTCATAGGAATTTATTTTGAGTGTTCCCCCCAATTTTCCCATTTTTCCATTGGGGAGAAAGGTCTTGGGGGGGATTTTCCCCCCTCCTCCAATTTTGCAGTTTTATTTGCAGGTCCTCACATCTCTACTCCTAACCTATATATACTTTACCTATTCTGGCTTAGAACACTTCAGTTATTAAGGGTCATATTTTGGAGAATCAACAGCAAAAATAGATGCAGGCTTATTTATCCAAGCGGACATTTTTTTTTGTATTTGAAAAAAGTGATTAGAATAACCCCTCTGACTCTTAAGTCACAAGTATGTCATTGCAGTGCCATTTAATAATTATTTTTAGTGAAGTGGCACAGATTCTTGTAACATCTCACAGAAATAGCGCCATAGTGCTTACTCTGGGAGCAGAGGGATATTTCCCTTCCTGTCTCTTATGACCCTGAGCTTCAGCCGTCTCTGGGTCATCCAGAGCCTTCCTGTCAGGTCACTGGATTGCCCGCGTCTCTCCTTTTTCCCTCTTCCCGAAGTTTTGTGCTGACTGTGTGTAGAACTTCTGTTTGACCCTTCAAACATGTTTCCAGCCCACTGGAGAGACACTATGATTTTGAAGCAGTGTTTATTCAAAAAGAAAATCCTGGTAGCAGACACATGATGAGCTCTGGATGGGGGGGCGGGCGGGGGAGGCTTTTAGATCAATGTTAGTCCCTTGAGTGCCTCTGACTTTTTGCACTAAGGATGGTGCCAATACCGTGATTGTTTATTAAGGAGAAAACTTAACGGCTGTTCTACAGCCTCCTGGCTTCCCTTTTCCAAGTATTATCGGAATTGTTTCACAATCATAATATAATAATTTTTGGTGGTGTCTGAAAACAGTTTAATTGCTGTTGCCTGTGTGTCTGCCTCAGCAGTCTTTTTTTGTCAGCTTTATTTTTTTTACAATTGGTGTTGCTGGGATTTTGAGCACAGATTAATATAGATTGTAAATTCTTGGAGGAGGGACCCGTCCCTTGCCCCCGTCCTGTTTGCTTCCAGGACTAATCCACAACCTCTTTGCATGCTAAAAATTCAAGAGTGCCTGCCCCCACTTTATATATGTCCCTTTTGTGTATTTTTGCTGAAAGTGCTCTTACACAGAGGCATAAGCTACTAAGTGCGACATTCCAGAGAACTTGGAAGAGCGCCTTCTGCTCTCCTATGGCTATCCAATGCATAGTTGTAAAGAGGAGGGAGTAAGCCACAGATATTAACAATATCCAGGGGTGGAATTCTAGCAGGAGCTCCTTTGCATATTAGGCCACACACCCCTGATGTAGCCAATCCTCCAAGAGCTTACAAAAAAGCCTTGTAAGCTCTTGGAACAGAGCCCTGTGGTGCAGAGTGGTAAAGCTGCAGTACTGCAGTCTGAGCTCTCTGCTCGCGACCTGAGTAAGATCCCTGGCGGAAGCCGGGTTTAGGTAGCCAGCTCAAGGTTGACTCAGCCTTCCATCCTTCCAAGGTCAGTAAAATGAGTGCCCAGCTTGCTGGGGGGAAAGCATAGATGACTGGGGAAGGCAATGGCAAACCACCTCATAAAAAAATCTGCCATGAAAATGTCGTGATGCAGCATTACCCCAGAGTCGGAAACGACTGGTTTGCACAGGGGACTACCTTTACTTTTTTAAGCTCTTGGAGGATTGGCTACATCAGGGGTGTGTGTCCTAATATGCAAAGGAGCTCCTGCTAGAATCCCACCCCTGAAAATATCCAAAAAGAATAGTCATGTAATACCTTTTTATTAGGACTAGTCAAAACATTACAAAATAGTGAATGTCGTTTTTAAGTCACCCCAGAACTCTATATCAGCCTGGTTAAATGGTAGTGGAAAGTGCTATCAAGTTGTAGCTAACTTTATGGCAACCCCATAGGGTTTTCAAGGCAAGAGACATTCTGAGGTTATTACAAAAAGGTTGGCGGGGAAGTGAGACAGAAGATGTCAAAGCAAATATTTCAGGGCAAATTAGAAGAGCCAGAAACCACCAATTAAGTCTACTAATTGGTAGTCTTAACATGGAGAATGGGAGATGTTGCAGACTAAGGTTCCCTGGTACTGGGTGCGAATCAAATTTCAAAGCGTCTGAAGCTCATAGGATGACGTAACAAAAACTGAGCATGAAAAAAATAACGCCAGTCCATTTCTAATTGTTTAACCTGCGATTGCATGTTACGATGTCTAGCAAGTATTTTTAAATGGGGAGGAGAAGAGTACCCACAACATTTTATTTATTTTTTAAAAACATATAATCCACCTTTCCCAAGCTCAAGGTAGTTTATAACCATTAAAATTCCGTCATTGCAAATGCATGAAAGTAAAACCCTTACCCCTTTAAATGACGGCTGTCTTAGAATGCATATAAAGCCAACTCAGTAAGTGACTCTAAGCAGCAGCTGAATCAACAGTCAACACTGAATAAAACTATATTGCGGAGTCTTCTTAAAGGCCAGCATCAAAGGGACTTTATGCATGTCTGGTTCTGTAGAAATGGAACTATATATGCCTACAGCATACGAAAGCTTACGTTCTGAATAAAACTTGTTGGTCTTTAAGGTGAAGCTTGTCTACTGCTTTGTGCTAAAGAAAGTCCAGGACCTTATTGAGAACATGTGAGCCAGACCTGCAGAACAACAACCAGGAGAGATTAAGTTGGTGCATGGGTTCATATTGGGAGGTTTGGCCCTTCAGTGTGAGCCTCAGATTGTCAGGGGTTTAGGCCCAGCTGTTTGTTTGCTGGTATTACTCTATAAGGCCCCATGTTTTATACAGAGCTGTATAAAGAGTAATAGGATCCAGCCATAAATGCTACTGAGATCCATTGTTTTCAGTGGGAGAGGGTAAAACATGTTCGTTTTGCTCAGGAGGGCAGTGGAAGGTAGTTGTGTAGAATTTTCTGAGTTCGATCCCAGTGCAAGCTGGGTTCAGGTAGCTTGCTCAAGGTTGACTCAGCCTCCCATCCTTCCGAGGTCGGTAAAATGAGTACCCAGCTTGCTGGGGGGAATGTGTAGATGACTGGGGAAGGTAATGGCAAACCACCCTGTAAAAAGTCTGCCATGAAAACATTGTGAAAGCAATGTCATCCCAGAGTCAGAAACGACTGGTGCTTTCACAGGGGACTACCTTTACCTTTCTTTCTTTCTTTTTCTTTTTTTTTAGGAAAAGC
This sequence comes from Heteronotia binoei, assembly GCF_032191835.1. Taxonomy (NCBI): domain Eukaryota; kingdom Metazoa; phylum Chordata; class Lepidosauria; order Squamata; family Gekkonidae; genus Heteronotia; species Heteronotia binoei. The sequence continues at coordinate 41,539,256 of NC_083240.1, forward strand.
TCAGGACAGCTTTTTCAGTGTTGAACTTTCAAAAAAATTTTTAAAAAAATTATCCCCATCATTAAAAGAAGAGGATAAGTGGGAAAGTTTGGAGTGCTGCTGCATCAAAGACTGTGTTCCGGTCAGTCTGACTATGCAAGACACATCCATAGATTTGAAATGGATGGGGAAGAGTTCATAAGAGAGAAGCTTCTCTCTAAAGCAGGGGTCCCCAACCCCCGGGCCGTGGACCACTACCGATCCATGGCCTGTTGGCAACTGGGCCACAGCCTCCTCCCCTGGCTCCGCCCCCGTACAGCCTCGCTGTCCCTCACGCAGCGCCTCCAGCACCCTCCGATCTTCTTCGTGGTCTCTGTGCTTCACACTCATGGGGATAGAGCGCCTGCGCCGATCCCCAATCGGTCTCTGAAAAGCCTGGGATTTTTCCGCGCTTGGCGGCAATGGGCATGCGCAGGCGTCCCAATACGCATGCTCACCAGCGCCAGCGCGGGGATCCCGCCAGTTCCTTTCTGACCGTTGCGCTGAGAGGTTTGCCTTTCGTGTCCCCTGTCGGTGAGATTTTGGTCTTTTTGCCTTTATCGTTGTAAATAGCCCGTTTGTTGCTTTTTCTTAGCATAGATAGTTAGATTAAAAAAAGAGTTTGTGTGTGTGTCTGTCGGACTGCCCTCCGGGGCCTTTCCCCCCGTTTGTTTTTCCCAAAAGTTTTTTCCCCTCAGAGGAGTCTGAGCAGGTTTTTTGGTGACTGGCGTCTATGGAAAGTCGCTGGGGGTTTTTCAAACGCTGCCGCTCCTGTGGGAAGAAGATTGCCCCCCCAGACGGCCACTCTCTGTGTCTTCTCTGGTTGGGTGAAGCGCACCGTGTGGAGTCCTGCCCACATTGCCTCCGCTTCTCCAAGCAAACGAGGAAGAACCGGGCGGTGCGACTTTCGGCTGCTCTAACCGAATCGGCACTCCACCCTCAGAAATCGGCATAGGGCCCGTCGGCATTGACCATGGCAGACACTTCGGCCCCGACGGTCACATCAGCCGATGCGACCCCGATCGTGACCGAAATGCCGATCGAGCGAGGCTCCTCCACAAAACGATCCAATGACGGATCAGTGGAAACGCCCGCCAAGAAGCATCGGGATGACTCGGGGACCCGAGCATCCGCCCCGAAGAAGGCCAAGGCCAAGGAGAAGCGGAAGATGTCCCGCACTCCATTGCCTTCACGCAACGTTTTGGCACCGACTGCTCCGCCGAGGAAGATCCTGGTGTCCCCGTGCCACAGCCCATCGGCATCGAAAGGCAGTACTCAACAGCCCCGTCTCTCGATGTCTGAGCAGGAGATCGACGTCACCTAGCGATCCTCGTCATCCGGGTTGCGGCGTCGTAGTGGGAGCGGTTCGATCTCAGAAGTGAAGGCTTCGGCGCCAATGGACCCGTCTACCCCGATGGAACCCAGAGGCAGAAGGGAGCTAGAGCCCTCCATGGCACCACGCCATTTCCCACCACTACTCCGGTGTCATCCAAAAGGCTGGACCACATGTACAGGGTCCAGGAGACGGGGACTGAGTTCTTTTTCACCCATCCGAAACCGAATTCAGTGGTCGTCTCTTCTTCCTCCAAGGCACGAAAGGTCCACTCATCCCCACCTGACAAGAAGGGAAAAAAGCTGGACAATATGGGAAGAAAGGTATACTCTGCAGGGGCCCTAAGAGTAAATGTATCTAACTATGCGGCTTGCATGGCTAGATACCAGTACTCCATATGGGAACAACTCACCCCTCTCCTTTCTTCCCTGAGCGAGGACAAAAAGGCTGCTGCTAGGAAGCTGCAGAAAGAAGGCTTTGCTGTGGCCACGCAACAATTGGCTGCAGCAAAGCACATGGTGGACGTGTTGGCAAAGGCCATCACGTCCGCTGTGTGCATTCATCGGCACTCCTGGCTACGATCAACAGCCCTGCAGCAGGACACTAGGGCTTTTGTTGAGGACTTGCCCTTTGAGGGGGATGGCCTTTTTAGCACTACCACAGAAAGTGCACTGCAGGAAATAGATAAGAGCCTGAAGACCTCCAGGAACCTGGGTGTGCAGGCCACCTCCAGGGCTCCCAACCATGGGCCAAGAAGCCTTACCAAAAGTTCTCGCCCAAACAGCAATGGCGACCTCGCTCCACCCAGCCTGACAGACCATCGTACTCAGGCAACAACAGGAACCGCTATGGTTCTCAGGCCACTGGCAAATCCAAGCGTGCTCGCCCTCAAAAGCAGGGCCTTTGACTTTCCCGTGGCACGCGTCATCGCCCCTACTGGTTCAACCTCTATCCGCCTCCGCCCTTTCCTACCTGCCTGGGAGTTGATCTCTACAGACAGGTGGGCTTTGTCCATCATACAAGAGGGCTACAAAATAGAGTTTGCTCAGATTCCGAACCAATCCGTGGTGATCACCACTCCCCCTTCCCCACCTCTGCTGGCGGAGGTGAACAACCTCCTACAGAAACAAGCCATAGAGAGAGTTCCGACGGAGGCCAGGATGGGAGGCTTTTACTCTCGTTCCTTCCTGGTCCCCAAGAGGGACGGGGGCTTAAGACCTATTATGGACCTTCGGAATCTGAACAAATTTATTCTGTACCAGAAGTTCAGAATGTCCACGCTGCAAACAATCCTGCCCCTCATCAGTCAAGGCGACCCTAGACCTCAAGGATGCCTACTTCCACGTCAGCATCCATCCGGCGTTCAGGCGTTTCCTCAGGTTTGCAGTGGGTTCCCAGCACTTCCAGTTCAAAGCCCTTCCATTCGGCCTGTCCACTGCACCTTGGGTGTTTACAAAGATGATGGGCATTGTGGCTGCCCATCTCCGTCTCCAGGGAGTTGTTGTTTTTCCATACATCGACAACTGGCTCCTTGTGGCGAAGTCGAGGGAAAGTTTGTCAGCACACATTGCCATCACTCTACGTCTTCTCGACACCTTGGGGTTGCAGGTCAATTTGGAGAAATCTCACCTTACTCCGTCAAGGACAGTGCAGTTCATAGGGGCTTTGCTGGATACGAACCAGCATCGTGCATACCTGCCTTTGCAGAGGGCAAAGGACATTGTCGGTCTGGTACGACTGCTTCAGAGGCGAAAGTGGGGCACAGCACAGCAGCTTCAGCAGATGCTGAGGCTGATGACGGTGATGACAAGCATGCTACTTTTCGCGAAACTGAGAATGAGAGGCCTATAGTTGTGGTTTCTTCGCCAGTTTCACCCACTCAGAGACTCACCTCAAAAGAGGTTCATCATCCCATCCGGGACTCTTCAGACGCTACAGTGGTGGGAGTCAGAGAACATCATCTGCCAGGGAGCTCCCTTCCATCTTCCGACTCCTACTGTGACTATCACCACAGATGCTTCCTTGTAGGGTTGGGGGGTCTACATGGAAGGCCTGTGTGTGGGGGGCCAGTGGCCGCCAAAACTGACTCAGTTCCATATAAACTACCTAGAACTGCTGGGGGTTCACTTTGCCCTACGCTCTTTCCGCCCCTTAGTGGCGGGGAAGACTGTAGCGCTACTTACGGACAATACCACTGCCCTGTGCTACATCAACAGGCAGGGAGGGACAGTGTCTCGTTGGCTCTGCGCATTGGCGATGGATCTCTGGTTGGAGTGTCTCCAATACGACATCTTCGTGAAGGCGGCACACCTTCCGGGGGTCCTCAACATTCAGGCAGACTCCCTCAGCAGGGGTGGGGCTTCCCCGCAAGAGTGGGAACGAGTGGCGTTTTCTGAAGCCTGTATTCCAGCTTTGGGGGTACCCGCAGCTGGATGTCTTCACCACGGCTGAGAACAAAAAGTGCCCCATGTTCTGTTCCAGAGGGGGAGCGGATCCAGCCTCTCAGGGAGACGGGCTCCTGCTTCCTTGGAAGGGCCAGTTCCTTTACATGTTCCTGCCTCTGCCGTTGTTGACGAAGGTGGTCAACAAAATAGCAAGGGAGAGACCATGCTGCATCCTGGTGGCCTCGCCAGAACTGGTTCTCGATCCTGCTCCAACTGTCGAGGGGGGTCTTCTACCAGTTCCCAGCAGAACCAGGCCTTCTGTCAGCTCAGGGCGGGCATGTATTCCATCACAACGTGCCCCATCTGAAGCTGACAGCGTGGTTCATCGATCAGTAGGGTTCTCTGACAGGGTCCAGCAAGTCCTTATGAACAGCAGAAAACTGTCCACCCACGCTTCCTATGACAGGAAGTGGCGGAGATTCACTAAGTTTTTAGTTGACCCTTCAGTCTCACCTAGCAAGGAGGATTGTCGGCAATTTTTGATTTTTTGTTATCCCTAGTGGATGCGGGCCTGGTTTTCTCCTCCATCAAAGTATATTTGGCGCCAATATCTGCCTTCCATGATCCGGTGGAGGGGTACTCCGTTTTCGCACACCCTCAGTCCAAAAATTTTTTGAAGGGGTTGTTTAGGCTGCACCCACCATCAAGATCGCCCCCACAGTTGTGGGACTTAACTTGAGTGCTGGACAAACTAACTCGTCGCCCCTTTGAGCCGATGGACATGTGCTCTTTGCAGCTCTTGTCATGGAAGTCTGCATTTTTGGTTGCCATCACATCAGCACATCATGTTGGGGAGCTCACGGCGATGCGTTGTGATTATCCTTATCTTGTTTTTCGAGAGGCTGGTGTTTTCCTGGCTCCGGACATTAGTTTTCTTCCAAAGGTAGTCTCTGTCAGAACTTAAGAACTCCAGGCAGATCCCATACTTAGTTTCCAAGCTAGGATTTTATTAGAGAGAACTAAGAACTGTCAGATACAAGGTACAAGATAACAGTGATGGCGAGAGCCAGCACTGGCCCAGTTTTATATAGTAAAACAAACAACCCACAAAGCTTTAATTCACACCGTTACAGGCACATCTGTCTTCCCACCAGTGCTATCAGCAAAGACATTGCCTCCTTATTCTGAAGGCCACACGATTCGGCTTCAAAGGGTGTCAGTGTGAGAAAGTACAGAGATACAACATTATTCAGTCCACAGCCCCCAAATACTTTGGATACCATCGGGGCAGGGTTAACTACTACTCAGGCACTTCAGGTTAAGAAAGGTTACAATATGGGGTCGGTCTGGTTCAACGCTCAGGTCCACCCTATGCATACTTGCCAACCATCAATTATACTGGTTCTACATTAAGCTAGCAATAATAAAGTTACAAGTTCTGACATACTGCCCCCCCTAAGCGCCCTCCCCCGGGGGGTGGCGGCTTGGGCTTGTGCGGGTACAGCAGGTGAAACTTTTTTAACAGTTGCGGCGCAGCTACGTTCTGAGATTCGACCCATTCATCACAGCTCGGGGGGAAGTGCTTCCACCTGACTAAGTAATACAGTTTCCCCCGTTTGACTTTGGAGTCCAGGATTTCGTGGACTTCATGGTGACTCTGACCCCTCACTGTCGTCGGAGGGGGCGGCGGAGCCCTGGGATGGAAGGACGTGGCACCAGGGTCTTTCCGGAGTAAGCTGCAATGAAAAACAGGATGGATTTTGCTTAGAGACTTGGGCAGCTCGAGTTCTGCAGTCACTTTATTGATTACTCGTTTGATCTTAAAAGGCCCAAGAAACTTCAACGCAAGTTTGCGGCAGGGCTGAGGAAGGGGGAGGTTTTTTGTGGACAAAAAGACAGTGTCTCCCACTCTCAATTCCCATTCCGGAGAGTGTTTTTTATCAAATTGTTTTTTGTAAGCCTTTTTCGCTTCCTCCAGGTTCTCCTGAATTCCCTTCCAGCTCTCCCGAAGGCCCTCCCACCATTGTTGGCACGATGTGGGTTCTGAGGAGGTGGCAGGGAGGGGAAGTGTTGGGAAAGGCTTGCCCTCATAGCCATTTATGATTTGAAAAGGAGAGGTTTTAGTAGAGCTGTGAAGGCTGTTGTTGTAGCCGTATTCAGCGAATGGGAGTAGGTCCACCCAGTTGGACTGTTGGAAGTTAATGAAACAGCGGAGGTACTGTTCTAGAAGGCTATTAACCCTCTCCGTCTGTCCGTCCGACTGGGGGTGGTAGGGTGAGCTGAGGCCCTGCTCAATACCCGCAAGCTTGCAAAACTCCCGCCAGAAGTTGGCAACGAACTGCGTCCCGCGGTCGCTAATGACCTTGTCTGGGAACGAGTGTAGGCGTACAATGTGTGTAAAGAAAAGTTGGGCAAGTTTTTTAGCCGTGGGGAGCTGCTTGCAGGGGATGAAGTGGGCTTGTTTGGAGAATGTATCGACCACTACCAAAACAACAGTTTTGCCCTGCGACGGCGGGAGCTCCACAATGAAATCCATAGACACTACCGACCAAGGCCGGTTGGCTGTTGGGAGGGGCACTAGGTGGCCGGGAGGCTTACCCCCTCTTCGTTTAGCCATGAGACAGGTGGGACATGAGAGGACGAATTCGGAGACATCTCTTTTGAGCCTAGGCCACCAGAACTGTCGGGTAATGAGGTTGAGGGTTTTGACATAGCCGAAATGGCCCGCCAGGCGGCTGGAATGACAATGCTCTAAAATCTGCTTGCGGAGGGAGGAAGGCACATAGATCTTTTCGTTGTGCAACAGGAGGCCGTCCTCGCTTTTACGGAGGTTCGGTGGTTGGTCTGCCTCCCGAGCAGTCTCTGCAACTAACTGAGACAAGAGGTCCGGCTCCGGGGGGCCGATCCTCTTCCCGGAGCGGGTGGTGACCCCCCCCGCGATGGCCGAAGGGGGGATAAGGGAGTCCACCACCTCCTCGCGGAGGCTCTCGTGCTGTGGCAGTCGGGAGAGGGCGTCCGCCAAGAAATTCTTGGTACCTGGGATGTGTTTCAGTACAAAGTCGAATTTGGCGAAAAACCCAGCCCACCTGATTTGCTTTGCAGTCATTTTGCGGCGTCCGGTCAAAGCCTCGAGATTTTTGTGGTCAGTCCAGATTTCAAACGGGACTCTGGCCCCCTCAAGCCAGGAGCGCCAGGTTTTCAAGGCAAACATGACTGCAAAAGCCTCCTTGTCCCACACTGACCAATTTTTCTGCTCGTTCGAGAACTTTCGTGAAATGTAGGCGCAGGGGCGCAGAACCCCGTTGTCCCCCCTTTGCATTAATATGGCTCCGACGGCGGCGTCGGAAGCATCACATTGAACCACGAAAGGTTTTAACTCGTCAGGGTGGGCTAACACGGGCTCCGAGGTGAAGAGGCGTTTCAATTCTGTAAAGGCTTTTTGACACTCGGGCGTCCACGTTAGGCGCGCGCCCGGCTTTTTTGCCTCTGCCCCCTTCCCCTTTGTTTTAAGGAGCTCCGTAAGGGGTAACATGATGGTGGCGAACCCCTTTATGAAGTCGCGGTAAAAATTTGCGAACCCGAGAAAACTTTGGAGCTGTTTGCGGGTTCGTGGGGGCTCCCAGTCTAGCACCGCTTGAACCTTTGCTGGGTCCATTGACAACCCTTCCCCCGATACACGGAAGCCTAGATAGTCAAGTTCAGTCTTGTGAAATTCACATTTTGATAGTTTGGCATACAACTTGTGCTTGCACAGGGTGCTCAACACTTTTCTGACTAGGGGTACATGTGACTTGAGATCTGGCGAATAGATAATGATGTCATCAAGGTACACCACCACCCCCTTAAACAGGAACTCTCGCAGAACCTCGTTGATAAAGTTCATGAATACCCCAGGGGCCCCCTGTAGCCCGAAAGGCATAACCAAGTACTCAAATTGTCCTAGCGGGGTATTGAACGCAGTCTTCCACTCGTCCCCCTCCCTGATGCGGACTCGGAAGTACGCGTCTCGGAGGTCGAGTTTTGTGAATATTTTCCCTGTGGCCACAGTATTCAATAGGTCCTTAATCAATGGGATCGGGTAGGCATTAGACATCGAAATCCCGTTTATCGAGCGAAAATCTGTGCAAAGTCTAAGCGACCCATCCTTTTTCTTTCTGAAGAGGACGGGGGCGGCATGGGGGGCTGTTGCCGGTCTTATGAACCCACGCTTCAGGTTTTTGTCCAAAAATTTGCGGAGTTCCGCTTTCTCCGCCCAACCCATGGAGTACAGTTTCGCTTTTGGCAGTTGCTGCCCCGGGATCAGTTCGATTGCACAGTCCGTGGGGCGGTGAGGTGGTAACTCATCCGCCTCCTTCTCACTAAAGGCCAGTTTTAAGTCCCGGTATTCCTTGGGGATCGAGGCGACCTCCTCGAGGGTGAGGCAGGCTCGCGCATTCCGGGGAGGCGGATGCGGCCCCCATTCGGGGCGCCAATGGTGGTGTTCGCACCTCCAGTCCGGGAATCGGACGATCTGCTCCTCCCACCTTATGTCTGGCTGGTGGCGGGCGAGCCAACCCGAGCCCATCACCACATCAAACGAGCAAGAGGGGGCAATTACAAAAGTTTCGATCCCCCAATGCTCTTCGGTCCCAACGGGGACCGCCTGCGTTTCTAGCTTACATGGCTCTCCCCTCATGGGCCCCCCGTCCATCTGCTGGAAAAGCATGGGTAGTGGGAGGGGGGACGTGGCTAATCCTAGCGCCTCTACTAGGCGGGGGGTGATTAAGTCCCGGTTGCACCCCGAGTCGATTAGTGCTCGGGCATGCATGAACCGTTTTAGGTTCGGGTTGAGAAGGGTTACGGCCATAAACAATAAACCCCCAGTGGCTCTCACCGTGAGGAGTGCCGGCTGTTGTTGGACCTGCTTCGCGGCACCCATTAAAGCAGGTCGTTGTCGTTTCCCGCCGACTCGGTGTCGTCCGACTCCCCGGTCGATTCTTCCACGGTTTCTGGTTCGGCGGTAAAATCCTCGTCAGTCGCCAGGGTGGTGGCGACGGAGCCCCGTCCGGGCTCTTTCGGCCGATTACTCTTTTTCTTCTTGGGCCCCGATGCGGTTGGCCTGGCTGTTGGCGGGGTGGACCCCGCTTTGGCTGGGCAGTTGGAGGCGAGGTGGTCCGGGTCGCCGCACCTGTAACACTTTCGGGCAGTGGTAGGGGTCGAGGTTGTCGGGGCCCGTCGCCCCTCCGCCTTGGTGGGTGTGGATTTCAACCCCTTCTTCGCCAGTTGCTGTCGGCGAAGCCCCACGTGCTGGATGTTGGTCTCGACCTCTCCGGCTAGCTGGATCCACCCGACCAAGGTGTCGGGTCGCCCGTGGCTGTAGCAGCGGTCGAGGACGTTCGGGTTCAGCCCGTTACAAAAAGCAGTATACTTCATAATCTCGTTCCACCCTCTCACTGCCGCGCAGTAGCCCAGGAATTCCGTGGCATACTCGCGAATGGATCGGTTGCCTTGTTCGATGCGCTGGAGGGCTGCGATGGCTTTCTCCTCGCGGAGCGGGTCGCCGTACTGGCGGAGCATTGCGTGCAGGAACCCCGCTACGGTTGCTAGCTCGGGCTTCCTCGCGGTGAACAGCCCGACGTACCATTTGCGGGCTGGACCTCTCAGTCGGGACGCAATGTGGTACACCCGGCTGGCTTCGGTCGGGTAGTCCGCACCCCAGTGGGTAAAGAACGTGTCGCACTGTATGGTGAAGTACTCCACGTCTTCTGGGCTCCCGTCGAATGTAATTTTCAGCTCTCTCCCCCCCCCTGCGGCCGGGGGTGCCGCGGGTTGGGGCACCGGGGCCGGCAGGGCCGGTAGGGCTGGTGCAGCTGGGGCCGGCGGCGCCGGCGGTGCGGGCACGGGGACCGCCGGGGGCGCCGGAACTGGCGGCGCCGGGGGCGCTGGGACCGGCGGCGCGGGGGCCCCCGGGGCCGGAGGCGCCACTGGTTGTGGGGCCGGCGGGGCTGGAGCGGGCACCACCGGCGGCGCGGGGGCCAGCGGGGCCGGTGGAGCCACGGGCGGTTGCCCCAGCGGCAGCCCTCCCACGGGGATCCCCAGGACCGCCGTTTGCAAGGTGCGGAGCTGGTCGTAGATCGCGCCAAGGTTCTGTTGCATCTCCTCGGCCATCATAACTCGGGAGGCGTGTACGTCGTTGTGAATTTCCCGTACATAGTCGAACAGGTCGTTGCGGAGGCTCCGGACCGGGTCGTCCCCGCCTCGCGGTTCTGGACCTTCACCCTGGTCGTCGTCTCCTTCTCCGCTTGCCCCGTCGCCCAGCATACTTCTGTACCGCTGCTCCGCCGCGTCGATCGCCGCTGTGGACTTCCGCGGGCTCCAGGATCGGGGTGCGGCGAACGCGTCCACCGAGAAAGGTGCGGGCACCTTAATCTTGCGCCTCACCCCCGTCACCTTCGGGTCGAGCAGCGGGTCCTCCGTTGGAGTGGTGGGCTCTCCGTTGTCTGGAACCTTTGCAGCCATCGGGCCGGGTTTCCAGTTCAGATAAGCTCCAAAACAATGGGATCACTGTTATAATGTCAGAACTTAAGAACTCCAGGCAGATCCCATACTTAGTTTCCAAGCTAGGATTTTATTAGAGAGAACTAAGAACTGTCAGATACAAGGTACAAGATAACAGTGATGGCGAGAGCCAGCACTGGCCCAGTTTTATATAGTAAAACAAACAACCCACAAAGCTTTAATTCACACCGTTACAGGCACATCTGTCTTCCCACCAGTGCTATCAGCAAAGACATTGCCTCCTTATTCTGAAGGCCACACGATTCGGCTTCAAAGGGTGTCAGTGTGAGAAAGTACAGAGATACAACATTATTCAGTCCACAGCCCCCAAATACTTTGGATACCATCGGGGCAGGGTTAACTACTACTCAGGCACTTCAGGTTAAGAAAGGTTACAATATGGGGTCGGTCTGGTTCAACGCTCAGGTCCACCCTATGCATACTTGCCAACCATCAATTATACTGGTTCTACATTAAGCTAGCAATAATAAAGTTACAAGTTCTGACAGTCTCTCAGTTCCACTTCAATTTAGAAGTTTGGTTGCCCACTTTTTACCCTAGCCCTTCCTCGGATGAGGAATGTAGGTTGCATGCTCTGGACGTTAAGCGTGCTTTGCTGTTTTATTTGAACCGTTCAAAGGTTTTTCGTAAGGACAAGCAGCTTTTTGTTTCGTATGCTGCTCCCAAGATAGGTTCCAAGATTTCGTCTCAGAGGCTCTCAAAATGGCTCACTGAGACGATTAAACTCTGTTATTTGTTGGTGAAGAAGCCGTTACCTGGACCTGTTCGTGGACACTCCACAAGAGCAATGGCCATGTCGGTGGCATTCCTGAGAGGCGTCTCCCTTTCTGATGCCTGCAAGGCTGCCACCTGGTCTTCTCTGCATGCCTTCATGAGGCACTATGCGCTGGATGTGCATGCTCAGCAGAGGACTCGGTTGGGAACGGCGGTGTTGCAAGCTGTTTCTTCCGGTTGACCGTCTTCCCGCCTCCAGGTATGTCTTGCTTGCTAGTCTCCCATGAGTGTGAAGCACAGAGACCACGAAGAAGATAGACAGGTTGCTTACCTGTAACTGTAGATCTTCGAGTGGTCATCTGTGCATTCACACTACTCGCCCTCCTTCCCCACTGCTGACGGTCTCCCTCCAGTAGGGGCTTCCAGCAGTCAGGAAGGAACTGGCGGGATCCCCGCGCTGGCGCCGGTGAGCATGCGTATTGGGACGCCTGCGCATGCCCATTGGCGCCGAGCGCGGAAAAATCCCGGGCTTTTCAGATATGGATTTGGGGATCGGCTCAGGCGCTCTATCCCCATGAGTATGAATGCACAGATGACCACTCGAAGATCTACAGTTACAGGTAAGCAACCTGGCTTTTTTACAATTTTAAGGCCAGGGAAGGGGCAAAGTGCTCCCTTCCCCGACTCTTTAAAGACTGACAAACCCCGCCCCCCCCCCCAATCAGCAGCGAAAATCTTCATAGCAGCAGCGGGCAACCCGCTGAAGAAGCACCACCGCCCTTGTCTCCTCCCCCCCCACACCCAGGAAGGAAGTTTGGTGTAGTGGTTAAGTGCTCGGACTCTTATTTGGGAGAACCGGGTTTGATTCCCCACTCCTCCACTTCCACCTGCTGTAATGGCCTTGGGTCAGCCATAGCTCTGGCAGAAGTTGTCATAAGAACATAAGAAAAGCCATGTTGGATCAGGCCAATGGCCCATCCAGTCCAACACTCTGTGTCACACAGTGGCCAAATATATATACACACACACACACACTGGCTCCATATTTTTATTTAACCCCCTCTTGAAACTGGCTATATTTGTAGCCACCACCATCTCCTGTGGCAGTGAATTCCACATGTTAATCACCCTTTGGGTGAAGAAGTACTTCCTTCTATCCGTTTTAACCTGACTGCTCAGCAATTTCATTGAATGCCCACGAGTTCTTGTATTGTGAGAAAGGGAGAAAAGTACTTCTTTCTCTACGTTCTCCATCCCATGCATTATCTTGTAAACCTCTATCATGTCACCCCGCAGTCGACGTTTCTCCGAGCTAAAGAGCCCCAAACGTTTTAACCTTTCTTCATAGGGAAAGTGTTCCAACCCTTTAATCATTCTAGTTGCCCTTTTCTGCACTTTTTCCAATGCTATAATATCCTTTTTGAGATGCGGTGACCAGAATTGTACACAGTATTACAAATGAGACTGCACCATCGATTTAGGACTGCACCATCGATTTATACAGGTCCATGAAAGGGCAGCTACTGTGAGAGTCCTCTCAGCCCCACCCACCTCACAGGGTGTCTGTTGTGGGGGAAGAAGATATAGGAGATTGTAAGCCGCTCTGAGTCTCTGATTCAGAGAGAAGGGTGGGGTATAAATCTGCAATTCTTCTTCCCTGGCCTTAAAATTGTAAAAGCACAGGGTGCTGGAGGCACTACGGGAGGGGCAGCGAGGCTGCACGGGGGCGGGAGGCGAGGCTGCAGGAAGGGCGACGAGGCGGGGAGCAAGGCTGTGCGTGGTGGGGGGTGGGGCGGCAAGGTTGCGTGGCCGTGGGGGGGGGGGCCAAATTCGGTGCCCTCACCTTGCCGATCCCCGGTGCTGCAAAGGTTGGGGACCACTGCTCTAAAGTACGCAGGGCCCTGGTTGTTTATAGTTTTAAAGTGAACATCCTTTAAATTATTAACATTTTTTCTATATTGTTTCTGAATGTTCAAAATTCTTTCCCTGTACATCTTGTTGCAGTCTCTATAACAGCCTTGTAAAGTAATCATAGTACCCAGGTTCCCTAGTTAACCAGAATTTGAAACTAGAATCAGGAAAGACCGATTAGCTGGCGTTAGGGTGGGTGTTGACATATCTACTGACTACGTTTATAGAGGGGGAGGGGTAAGTCTCACCAAATACTTAATCAAAGTTAAGACCTCTCATCTCTTAACCAGAGTTAAGAGATTCCGGTTGTCAATGCAGCAGTCCACAGAAACTATTCAGGCTGCTACCAGTCTCCTTACGGTGGTGGTGGGGGAATATGTACACCCAGGGCTTTTTTTTAGCAGGAACTCCTTTGCATATTAGGTATAGCGAATCCTTCTGGAGCTTACAGTAGGCCCTGTAAGCTCTTGGAGGATTGGCTACATCAGGGGTGTGTGGCCTAAAATACAAAAGAGTTCCTGCTACAAAAAAAAACAACCCGGAAAGCCAGTTTGGTGTAGTGATTAAGTGCATGAAATCTTATCTGGGAGAACCAGGTTTGATTCCCCACTCCTCCACTTGCAGTTGCTGGAATGGCCTTGGGTTAGCCATAGCTATTGCAGGAGTTGTCCTTGAAAGGGCAGCTTCTGGGAGAGCTCTCTCAGCCCCACCCAGCTCACAGGGTGTTTGTTGTGGGGGAAGGAGATAAAAGGAGATTGTAAGCCGCTTTGAGACTCTGATTCAGAGAGAAGGGTGGGGTATAAATCTGCAGTCATCTTTTTCTTTCTTCCTGCTACAAAAAAAGCCCTGTGTTACACCTACATTTGTGAGGGCAGCACATGTGTGGGTAGTGTTATATGCCATTGAGTGGGGGATTCAAACTTTACAAATGCATCTTTTGAAAACCCCATTAGTGGGTTTCAGATGGCAGATGTAACAGTATTTTTCCTCCATCATCTTTGGTGGGGGAAACCTCTTCCTAGCATTGCTGGAACCCATGGAGAATCCATTTCCAAAGAGGTTAATAAAACATATAAAGACTGCCTCACATTGTGAAAACTGTAATTCCCCTGAGTGGAAAAGTGACTGGCTGTGAGCACTAATAGCTTCTTTTGGTGGTTTCTAACCCTAAACTCTCCTGTCTTTTGAACCCAAAGTGCTATTGTTTCTCCCGGATAACCGGTCTTCTTGAGGTAGCAGTTCCTGTGAGGCATGAGAATGATATATTTTATTTAGCTGTATTTATTAGGGGCATTTTAATACCACTTTCCATGGTAGTATATGGTCTCCCCCCCCCCCCCCCAGCATAGTTTTGGATCCTCTATATACGAGAAAATGGGACTTTGCATATCTTAACGTACCCGAAATAAAATGGAAGTGAGTGGCCCTGAAATTGGAGACTGTGTTCTGGACAAAAGGTAAGTGCTTTAAAGTCCCAGTGGGAGAGATTTAAGAATGTGTGTAAACCCCCTCACTGCAGATACTGGGGCTTAGAAGCGCTTAGCTGTGGCTGATTCACATAGTATTTGTCCTCTGGTAGTTGTTTTGCTTGACTTTTTGCTGGGAGACAGTTGGTGTCGTCATGGTGAAATGGAAGCATTCAGTGTTCCTTATTTTGAACTTGTCTTTGTGTGGAGAATTTAACTGTGAAATCTTGACTAACTGAATCATATTCGTGCTCCATATATTGGGGTGAAAATTGCTTCCTGAGGGCTTCTATTGGGAAAATAGTAGATGCCAAACTCGGGATTAGCAGCTGGAGCCTGAAGGGCTAAATCCAGCCTTTGAGGGGCACAAGAAGGAAGCAGAGGAAGTGGTTGCGAGGGTGGCACAACTTCCTGGCGGGCTACTTTTGAGGACAGTAAGCATCTTGAGGGCAAGCTTCTTTTCTGCTTATATAACTCTCTGAAATACCATGCATACTGATGATGACATTGACTGAATAAAGAAAAACAGACCTTCCCTCACACCTAAAAAATAGTGTCACCATATGCACTTTAAAGGGTGTGTTTACCAAACACAAATTCATGCCCATCATCTGTCACTTTAAAAGAAGTCTTCAAGGTGGTTTAAATATTTTTTTAAAAAAAAGAAAAGCCATTACCTCATGGTACTATCACGGATACAAATTCTTGCAGCTGTAAAAATGGTAACAGCTAGTAACTACTGGAAGTGTTACTGTTGCTTGAGTGATATCATTGATGGGGAGAGGCTAATGTCCCCCGGAGGAGTCCCAAAGATGGGGTGCCACCACAGAGAAAGTCTTGTCGCTATTACATCTTTTCCCAAATCAGCATTAAAATTCCCACAGAAGAAAGTGATGTGCGAAGTGGTGGCGTGACATTGCTGTTCTCCACCAGCCGCTGTCAGACATTTGATAGCTCGCTATTGAAATTTTGATTGGCTGATTTTATAACAGTGTTAAGGCAAACGGTGAGGGAGGAGATATAGTGCCACAGTGAGGGGCAGGGCTCCTTCTGACTCATCTCCCTCCCCTTCCCCACCTAGACAGAATATGAGACATTATGACAAGGCATCTTAATGGCCAACCAAGGTGGCCCAGAAAGAACCTTTCAACAGAAAAAGAGATAGTGAGACCCACTAGGACAGTGAACTCTCTTCAGGTAGTGACCTGGAAGACAGGAAAGGGTGAATTTTTGTCAGACAAGGAAGAAGAAAAAACTCAATAGGGTAGTGCCCTTTGCTCATCTTCAGTTATGCTGGTGGTCAGTGTGACAGAAGTGAAATGGTTGCATAACCTTTTGTTTGTTTGTTTTTCTTTTTTTTGCACTATGTTCTGCATGTGGTATAAGGCAGGTAATGTTTAGGATTTAGTAATGTTTCTGTTTTGAAAATTCAAATTTAAACATCTGCGCTTCTTGTGTTTCTCTGTATAGATGTTGGATAAACTGAAAGATCGCTGGTTGCACACTGGCTTGTGGGAGAAGGTGGAGCTGATTAAGACCATCATCGTGGAGCCCAAAGGAGGTGACAAAGCTGATTTTGATGACCTTCTGCAAATATACTATGATGCTATAAAATGTAAAGAAGGGAAAGGTGAGTGACCAATGTAAAACTATAGAAGCTTGCAAACCTTGTTACTAAGGCTGGAAATAGATATTACGTTATGCATACAAATCGCTGCCCAAAACTGGCCAGTATCAGCTGCCTTCCTACATGCACATTCTCCGTACTAGAATCTAATACAGGCTTCTTTATATTCTGCTGCTGAACTATCTTGTGTTTCTTTGGCTCCGCTCTGCATTATTGGCTGCTGCTGGGGAGCGAGTGGGGAAATACACAATGTCATCATCATCAGCCAGTTGTACTGGATAGTACAGAGAGAAACGGGGAAACTAGATGCATGGCCATCGTTCCTGATGGCAGCCCTCATGTTCTTCATAAGATATCATTCTCCCCCGTTGTGTAGTGGCAAGACCAGCCACAAGGTGGTCCACTATTAACGCAGTTGTCAAAAATCTTTTCAAAAAATGTGCAAAGTCTTCAAAACGTTTCAAACTGGTGCTCTTTGCATTAGGGGATGATGAGCAGTTTGAAGAGAAGTTAATCACTCTGTTGATTAGTGTGGCTCATGTAAAGTAAGACAACTGAAAGGCCAGATGTGGCATTTAAGGATTTCTCATCTTCTCTCTTGTGCTGTGCGGTGTGGCATTCTGATATGCCTCACGTACATGTTTCCAGTGACCCCTTCCCCTCCGGGCCCTTAGGAAAGCAGACTGCTAGTCGTATGAAAGTTTAATACGGTCAAAGACCAATCAATTAAATACAAATAACTTAATAAGATACAGTCAGGCAATAGTAAAATGGGAATAAAACATACACAGTATAAAATATAATTAGGCAATACTATAATGAGAATAAAACATAGACAGTATAAAATATAATTTCCTCCCCAAAACACTGATTAAATTCCAGAACCAAGGCGTTCAATTGGGTATTCCCCTTAAGAATTGCTTCCGGAGACTTATGGCTCGCGAAGCAAACTTTGCCACACATAAAGTGGTTCCTTTGTTCCTATCAGCCAATAATCTGTCTAGCTGAAATCTAATATTTCTTCCAGGGACACTGGCACAGATCGGGAGTATATACTCGGCCCTAATATGCTGATATAATTTACATTGGAATAGTACATGCTCCCTATCTTCCGGTTTATTGTCCCCGCAAATACACAGTCTCTCCTCGTATAATTGTCCTGTGTATCTGCCTTCAATAATAGCTGACGGTAACATATCAAATCTGAGAAGAGTAAATGCTCTCCTATACTCTGCTTTGTCAAGATTTTGCAAGTATGGCATCAGTGTTATTTTATGCTAGTCTTCAGCATGGGAGTAGCATGCATTGTGCATGGAAAGGAAAGGATTGCACCTATTGTGATGCAGGAGCTAAGTGCATTAGTTGCCTAAAGCAGACCGAAAAGGCTCTGGGAATACAGTGAGGTCAGCTCAGAGTGGAAAAAAGAAAAATGTAATCGGCTCTTTAATGCCTCTTCTGAATGGCTGCTTGTGTTGAAGGTGGTGCCCTTCTTCTCGCTGTCTGCCGAGGCAAGGTCAGTGAAGGCCTGGATTTCTCTGATGACAACGCTCGCGCTGTTATAACTATAGGGATTCCGTTCCCAAACGTGAAAGACCTTCAGGTAGGATGTTAACGTTGTTTAAAAATGGTTATTTGTGCCATGGAAAATGTTCTCTGTGTGTGTGTGTGTTTTACACATGTCCTTTATACACACAATTGTATACTTTCTCAGAGGTTCTGCCTCACAATTCTAAATGATGGTGCTGTGTGCAAAAAAAAAATTAAATGGAAGACATAACGTTTTTGTTCTAGACAGTAGATCAATGGTTTTTAGTCCACTATCACCCGGCATCAGGGTCTTGTCCAGTGAGTTCTCCCTTCTCATTTGGTGGCCAAAGTATTTGAGCTTCAGCTTCAGCATCTGATCTTCCAGGGAACAATCAGGGTTGATTTCCCTTAGGAATGACTGTTTTGATCTTCTTGAGAGTCCCTTGAACTGCAAGAAGATCAAATCAGTCAGTGCTAAGGGAAATCAACCCTGATTGTTCCCTGGCAGGTCAGATGCTGAAGCTCAAATGAGAAGGGAGCACTCACTGGACAAAACCCTGATGCTGGGAAAGACAGAAGGCAAAAGAAGAAGGGGACGGCAAAAGATGCGATGGCTGGACAGAATTACTGATATAATTAACATGAATTTGAGCGGACTTTGGAGGATGATGGAAAACAGGAGGGGCTAGCATGACTTGGTCCATGGGGTCGCAGAGTCGGATTTGACTGTGCGATTGAACAACAACAGCAACAGTCATCCAACAAGAATGCAATATCATTATCAAATGCTTGTCTCTCTCCCCAAGCCACAATTTTTTTTGTTTTCTCAAAAGGACATAAAAACAGCACCCAGTCAAAGCATCTTTATTATATATGTGAATTTGTGATATCTGCATATGATGATCTGATCTCAGGCATATAGTTTTCATTTGAGCCTAGAGTATTCTTTTGGAGGAAGCTGGCTCTCCCTTGCCTTTGTTGCTATCACAGTGCCCCTCTTTTGTTTTCTTTTGTTGCACATACGTAGTCCGATAGTTAGAGGAGAGGGCATTTCTTTTGCCCAGAGCCACTCTTGAAAGTTTTTGGGAGCGAATTCTGAGTCCCTGAATCAATGCCATAGATTGTCCTGAGTCCATTTATTATTGTCAAGCATAGGAGTTTCAAAAGATCCAAACAGTGTTTAGAAACAAAGTATTGGTTTATTGATAATCCACGTTACTTATCCAAGTACCATATTGAGAGTGATACATTGTATTGTATAGCATCTGGTTTTAAGCAGTACATCAAAAGAATACTAAAGATTGCTAGGAATTCTAACATAGGCGGGTGAAGTGCTACATTCACAGGTTCAGTTATCTTTTGTGGTTAATAACATCCTGGGTCCCAGGCTGAGGCCTGGGAATCTGTCCCGAGAGGCGTTATCTTCAAAGCTGGCATTCCTGTATTTGTTACAAGAGGTATAAACTAGAGAATGGGTTACATGGCTTTGACATGCACCAGCAAAGAGCAAGGATAAACAATACAGGTCTATACTAACAGGAATATATATGCTTGACAATTATTTGCTTAGGAAAGCCATGTCCCAAATAAAGGCCCTGCACGCAGTGTTCCCTGTAAGCTGAGTTAGTGTGAGCTAGCTCACAGATTTTTTTGTCTCCAGCTCACACATTTTTGTCTAAGTTCAGGAAAAATGACCCCACAACACACTAATTTATCCAGTAACTCACAACTTTAATGCAAGTAACTCACAACTTTAATGCAAGTACCGTATTTTTCGCTCCATAAGACGCACTTCCCTCCCCCAAAAAAGTAGGGGGGAAAGTGTGTGCATTTTATGGAGCGAGCGGCAGCAACAGGAGGAGGAGGAGGAAGCTGCAGCCTGCAAATGCCTGTTGCTTGGCTCCGGCTGCGCGGCTCTGATGCCCCCGGCAGAGGCGGCCCAAAGGCTGCAATGCCGCCCGCAGCAGCATCCCCGACGGCTGTGCCGCAAAGCTGCGAGTGAGCACAGCGAGAGAGGGGTTCTGCCTCCTGGAGAACCTGCCCCCGCCTGGGCTTCTTGGAGCCGGGAGGTGTGGGCACCGGGTCGCGCCCCCCCCCCCCCAAGGAAGGAGGCCGTGCGGAAGATGACTACTCTGCTGTGGAAGATCGGACTGATCCGCCTGCACAACCGCAACCCGGAGGACCCGAAGCATCACCACCACCCCCGCGGCAGCTTACCGCAGGGCTCATCGCTGTGGGGCAAAAGCAACCAGAAGAACAAGCCGCCACCACCTCCTCCCCTGCAAGGCACGCTGACTAGCGGCTTCTGCAGCCCCAGCAAGGAGACTTGCAGCAGCAGCTGTGGCAGCAGCCCTGCCGTGCGCAACAAGCCCTGCTGGGTGCTGGAGCCACCGCCGCCTCCCCCTGCAGCCGCTGCCAGGGCCAAGGGCTCTCACTGGGAGCAGCCGTCGGGGCTGCTGCCGCGGCTGCTGCTGGTGCTCTCCTTGCCTAGTTTTTAGAGGAGGAAAACAGGAAAAACTAGGTGCGTCATGGAGTGAAAAATACGGTAACTCACAACTTTAATGCCAGAAGCACACAAAGTAGAATTTTTGCTCACAAGACTCTGCAGCTTAGAGGGAACATTGCAAGTAGCTCACAAAAAATATCCCAATACAGCAAGTAGTTCTTAAGATGCCCAGAGTATTTTAGGGATTTCTTGGTCACCAACTACTTCAAACTGTGCCTGGAAACAAACTTGGAGCAAGCGAGGGTTTTTCAGGTAGTAGGAAAAGGCCTTACTGTTTCAGAGCGGTTTCAGTGGATTTGAGTCTCGGTCTCCTGTGCTTATGCTAGTAATGAGTCATTGCTCTGCTACATTTTCATTTATGTTTTTTAGTTTTTTATAATAATCTGGATTTTTTTGATCCCCCCCTCCCATCAGGATCCTGAAGTCGTTAGCTGCTTTCATTGGAAAATTCGAATCTAAATTAAGAAACAGGATTAATAAGCTTAATTGAGAATCTAAATAAGCAGTGGAGGAAAAACACTTTTATGAGTATTTATAATCTGAGCAAAGTAGGAAGGAAGAAGTAGATTGGTGGGATGTATTTATTAGAACCGTTTGTTTATTGCACCGATCTCCGTTCAGCCAAGAAATGTTTTTTTCTGAGGCTTCTTGGCTTGGTATTGCTATCCTGTTTTCCATTCAACTTGTAAGGCAATGCTACTAAAGCAACATTTCCCCCCCTTTTAACAGCTGGTTGTTTCGCAGAATAGTGTTTAGCTTCTGTTTTTATGTGTATCAAGGAGAACAATTTTAAACTATCTTGGAAGAGAGCAATGGTAATAAAGTAAAGGGGAAGTGTTGTGCATAATAACATATTACACGGAAGTTCATAACATTGAGCCCAGTGGGGTTTTTATATTTAATTGTTCTGATCCCAAGAGGAAAGGTGGCCTTTAAATGTTTTAATAAACACTATAGAGGCAACAGGTGACCAAGTCTGAATCCAGAACTGGAGTGGACTGTGATTCAGACAGAACTAGAGGGGATGTTCTGCAGGTCAGGGTCTGTGTGCCTGTTGAGTTAGAGCAAGGGTGTCGAACTAATTTGTTATGAGGGCTGGATCTGACATAGATGAGACCTTTTTGGGCTGGGCCATGTGTGTACCTATTTAAGATTAAGATAGCAGTGATATAAAAACAATTAAAGATTTAAAGACAAACACAATTAAAGATTTTTTTTTTAAACTTAAAACATCAGCACTCATTGGTCTTAAAGGTGCTTTCTTTGTCTTTCTCCCATGGGATCCAGGGAACGGGGCAAAGGAAGTTCTGACTTTTCTGCCTTCCCCAGGGGACCAGGAGGGGGTGGAGTCTCAGCTAATGGAGAAAATAGAGATTTTGCTCTGAGGCTCCTGTACAATTGAGCAAGCCTTGCAAAGCAAGCTGTTACACAGAAGGAAGCAGATGACAGCCAGTTGCTCAGGGGCCTGAGAGGAGCCCTTCAGGAGCCTGATTCAGGCCCTGGGCCAGATGTTTGACATCCCTGAGGTTAGAGTATTTATTTGAATTGCAGCCTGAAATGCATGTAGCTGGAAGGAAACCAGGCAAAAGCATAAGGGCTGACCACTCTAGTACAGTGTTCCCACCACAAAGGCTGATATTACGTGTCCCCATTGTCTGAATAGAGTTCTGAAGTTGAATACCCATCACTGAACATAGCCTGCTTGTCTTGGTCCCATCATCAAGCCACAAGGTTTCTGGATGTAGCCCTGAAAGCCATGATGAGTACTTGCAAAAGCTGAGGACCCGCTTGCCTACCTGGAAAATTTCCAAAGAGCTCTATGTAATGTCACCATTCTGGATGAACTTCACTGGTGTCTTATGGGGCACTAGTCTCAGAAAGCCATTACCAAGATGCTTGTAGACGTGGAAGAACAGTGAGCAGAAAGAACTGCTGCGTAAGCATTGCTTAATTTTGGCTAAAGTTTGCACATGCTACTTAAAATGGGTTCAGCAATAAATACAAAATGTGCTCCAAATTACAGTTAAAAATAGTCACTTTGATCAGTCTTAAGGCACTTTGCAACATCTGCAGAAAGCAGTCTTGTGACCCAGGTCGGATTGTCCCGATTCAGAACTTGACACTAAGCACTGAGAGGATGTCTAGGCAATACCGGCAGCACATCGGCTAACTCAAGTCACTAGGAAGATTTGACTCTAGGAACAGCCTTGCTATTTTCAGCCACTGGAAGTGCTTGAGGAACACCGTGTTTATATTGTTCCATGACCCTGGCCAGCTTGGATCTTGGTGACAGGGGCTGTTTCAAGAGTCATCTGAAAGTCATCAAAACGCCGTGCCGACATAACAGTCCATAGGAGCAGCAACATTTGTTGACTGGGGCCAAAAGAATCTCAAATTTCTACCCCTTTGCTGCTGCTGTGATTCAGTCTTTCCCGAGATTGAGGGCAAATCATTGGAAAATTAAAGTGCTTGCAAAGAAGAGGGGCTAAACATTCCTGGGAAAACTCTGGCATAGAAGAAGAAGATATTGGATTTATATCTCGCCCTCCACTCCGAAGAGTCTCAGAGCGGCTCACAATCTCCTTTCCCTTCCTCCCCTGCAACAGACACCCTGTGAGGTAGATGAAGATATTGGATTTATATCCCACCCTCCACTCCGAAGAGTCTCAGAGCGGCTCACAATCTCCTTTACCTTCCTCCCCCACAACAGACACCCTGTGAGGTGGGTGGGGCTGGAAAGGGCTCTCCCAGCAGCTGCCCTTTCAAGGACAACCTCTGCCAGAGCTATGGCTGACCCAAGGCCATCTCAGCAGGTGCAAGTGGAGGAGTGGGGAATCAAACCCGGTTCGCCCAGATAAGAATCCGCACACTTAACCACTACACCAAACTGGCTCTCCATAGAACAGCCAGGGGCTATTTGGCTTCACCACACATCTTCCAACGCGCTGCGTGCTGCAGCATGTTAGAGGTTCCCCCCCCCTGCTTTGTTTCTGAGAGAGGTTTTGTTCTGAGTGTTGAGCAGAGCAAGCTCTTCGCCAGGAACAGGAAGTCAAGGTGTTACAACTCCTTTCCAGGCACTAACCATGGAACGGCCACATTTGCACACTTAAGTGGCCTGGATGTTGTTGTGCGCTTGAAATGGTTAAGTACAGAATTATTTTTAGTAGGGAGTGAATTACGGTATATAGTGCCCTCTGGACTAAAAACTGGCTCTTCCATACTCACAGTCCATCGGTTTTCTGAATGCATAATGCTTCAGCTGAACGTATACGAAACCACTTCTGAAAGAACAGAAGAGGGCAACCAAGATGATCAAGGGATTGGAGCACCTGTCCTATGAGGAAAGTCTGAATGGTTTGAGACAACTAAGGTGGGAGATGTGTTGCGCCCCGGCTGCCCCTCGAGAGGACTCCTCGCGGCCAGCACCCCCGGTGGCTCCCAGTAGCCAGCTGTGTAGGTCTCAGAATTGGGAAGGGGCTGGTGGTGCTTTGGGCTCCTCGTCCGCTCTCTCTGGATAGGCAGCCCTCTCCTCACAACCACACGCTTTCTCCCCGACCTTTCAGCTCGGCTGCCTTTTATTTCCCCCTTCAGCTCCACCCCCACCCTCCCTTCCCTCCCTGAGCTGGCCCCGCCCCTCCTTATAAGTCCCGACGGCGATCCGCAGCGTCCTGGGGTGTATCCGTTTCCTTGCTTCTGGGCTGGCTCTCTGGAGGGCTGTGTTGTGAGGTGCAGCGGTGCGAGCTGGCACGGCTCGCGAGAGCTCTTCTCGGCTTGCTGCAACCTGGGTCCTGGTTCCCCATGGCCTTGGGCGGCCACGGGACCTGGCGCGACCGCCGCCTGGCCCCACAGGCTTCTCCAGCAGCGTTGGGGTGAGCGGGGAGTCCTGGGCAGTCCCGACATCTGTCGGGGGGGGGGGCTTTGCTTGCAGTGCTTGGTTGGGTGGGCAGCTGCGGGGGAGACGACCACCTCCCATGGCCAAGTCCCACGTCGGTTGAGGCGGGACAAGATGATAAAAATTTATAGAATTATACACGGGCCGGAGAGAGTTGACAGACAGAACTCCCCCCCCCCCCCGCTTTCCCAAAATACTAGAACTCGAGGGCATTCAGTGAAGGTGATGGACAGTTGATTCAGGACAGACAAACAGATAATTTTTTAATGTAACGAATGATTAAAATGTAGAGTTTGCTGCCAGAGGATGTGGTGATGGCCACAGGCATAGTCAACTTTAAAAGGTATCTGGATAGATTCATGGAGGACAGGTCTATTAGCGGCTACTAGCCTTGGTGACTAAAGAGAACCTCCACATTCAGAGGCAGTCAACCTCTGGATACTAGTGTCAAGAGGCAACATCGGGGAAGGCCTTGGAATTGGTTGGCCGCTGTGTGAGACAGGATGCTGGACAAGATGGACCCTCACTGGTCTGATCCAGCAGAGCTCTTCTTAAGTTCTTACGAAGCCCTTCCTTTTGGAGAGCCAGTTTGGTGTAGTGGTTAAGTGGGCAGACTCTTATCTGGGAGAACCGGGTTTGATTCCCCACTCCTCCACTTGCACCTGCTGGAATGGCCTTGGGTCAGCCATTGCTCTGGCAGAGGTTGTCCTTGAAAGGGCAGCTGCTGGGAGAGCCCTCTCTAGCCCCACCTCACAGGGTGTTTGTTGTGGGGGAGGAAGGGAAAGGAGATTGTGAGCCGCTCTGAGACTCTTCGGAGTAAAGGGCGGGATATAAATCCAATATCTTCTTCTTCTTCTTCCTTTTGGGTTGTCCCACAAACCTGCTATGCAGGTTTGGGATTGTGCCACCCTCACCCTTCTAGTGGTCTTTTGTGTCCCACTTGACATTCACACGTTTGTATGGGGACATTCAAGCATAGGATTGAATTGCACAAAGCTGAGGTGGACTGACCCTGTTGTGGGGCCACCTTTTCCAAACACTGTGAATTAGATAGTTTGGTAAAAATGAAATGATTTTAAAATAGTCAAGTCAAGTTAACCTTTATTGGCATAAAATATATAGATATATATAACGGAGCAAATTGGTTAAAAAAAGGTAAAATGGAACGATTGCGTACATATGCATCGGAGTAAGCATAAACATAAACTGTTTCTATGAGATCCTCTGATGTGCCTTTAAAACAGAGTAAAGAAACTTAGCCACCTTCTCAGTGACACTAGATGAAGAATCGTTCAAAAGTTTCCCTGCCACCTGTTACTAGACATTGCAAAAGGGCAGTTAGAATTAAATGCCTTGCTTTGTTTTTGAGAAATAGTCATTGAATCTTCTGTCAAGATCAGGCTGGATTTATTGTAACCATATCCAAATGTAGATCTGGAAGATATGATACCTGTTGAACTTGGAAATTCAGGTTCAGCATGCAGAAATTCTGCTATGCTGATGTTATAGATACAGGGAGTCTGACCAGGCAATGGCAGAAGGCCAGACTCTCTGTAGCTATAAAATGTCTCACCAATTCAAAGATCTCTTATTCCCTTGCCTGCCAATTTCAGAGACTAATGTTACACACATACACACCCCATTACCTTCAAATGAGATTCTCACTAGTCTAGATTTAAGCTTCATGCTGAGATGTTTTCTGTTCAACTCTGGGGATCGTGATAGTCCAGCTGTAGCCGCCACCACATCCTGCCCCCCCCCCCAACAGTTATTTGCTTCATCTGGAATTTGGGACCAGAAGATAGCAGGAACATGCTGTGGACTCATTTTCTCTGTAGTCATAAAGAAAAGCAGAAAAGGAGGTCATATTTTATAACTCTAATAGTTACAATGTCTTGCCAGAGAATGTACGTTAGGGTTTAAAATATATTTTAGAATATTTTGTTCAGCTACTCTTACTTTAGATTTTTAAAGTTATAACAAGGATGACACCTTTTGCATTATTAATTAATTAACTGATTTTTGTTAATTTCTATTCCACCCTATCCCACAAGCGGGCTCAGGGTGGAGTACAAGTTTAAACAGTTAACAATAAAGGACAATAAGCAATTAAGCAACAGATCTAAGCAATTAAAACAATACAAACAATTAAACCATTAAAATGACTCAATTTCAAGGCGGAAAACAAATTAATCAAACCACAAGGCAGTCAGAAGCTGGAACCAGTGATACGTCAATAGGCCTGACAGAGGATGGAATACTGTGGCAAGGGAGGCCAGACTCAGTTAGTGTGATGTATTAACATGCAGCAATTCATCCAGTTACTATTTTGTGGTCTGGAACAAAGTTTGAGTGGCCCACTCCTTCAAATACATGCACATGCAGACAAAAGAGAGCCAGTTTGGTGTAGTGGTTAAGTGTGTGGACTCTTACCTGGGAGAACCAGGTTTGATTCCCCACTCCTCCAGTTGCAGCTGCTGGAATGGTCTTGGGTCAGCCATAGTTCTCGCAGGAGTTGTCCTTGAAAGGGCAGCTTCTGTCAGCTCTCTCAGCCCTGCCAACCTCATAGGGTGTCTGTTGTGGGGGGGGGGGGGGAGGTAAAGGAGATTCTGACTGCTCTGAGACTGAGATTCAGTGTATAGGGTGGGAAATGAACCTAATATCATCTTCTTCTACCCAGAATTCTAAAATATGTAAATGGAATGTTTCCCTGCCACCTATTACAGCTGGTGGGACTTATTGCAGTCTCCATTGCTGTAGTCCAATTTGCTGCTCAATGGATAAGGCCTCCAATGCTGCTTCAATGAGTTTCCAGCCAGTGAAGGATTTGCATGACTAAGTGCTGAGAAATTCTCCTTTGGAGGACTGACCATCACCATGTACCTGAAGAGGTCAGCTGTGATCACCCTAAGAAAGGCAGCTCTGCCTGAGCCACCTGAAGCCTTCTCTTTACACCTTCGTCCCCAGGCTATAAGGCACAGCAGCACAGGTGGTCACAGAAAACACAGTCATCGTGTACTGCATAAATAAGGAGAGTAACACTGCATTTGTCTCCATGAACTGTGTAGCTAGTCTCCTTTGGGAGAGACGCATCAACTTTTCACCATTTGCCATCCATGTGATTAACACCCTGGTAGATCCCCACAGTGTGCAGTGGCACTGTCACTGATCCATCAACCTACAGTCAATATTTCTTCACTGGAATACACCAGAGGTCAATTTGTTTGCCATGCTAAACAACATCACGTGTCAGGCTTTTTGGCTCAGGAAAAGAATCAGACTTGGCTCCATGGGAGGCATCTTTCTCCTTCAGTGGGAAGTGAATCATTTCTGTGCCTTCCCTCCTATTCCCTTCATGCCTAAAACCTTAAGGAAGACAAGCAGGGAACACAGGAAATGCATTCGAATTGCACCATGTTGGCCAACATAAACTTTGCTGTATCTATCCATAATTAGATTTCACTACTTCGCCAGAGTCCCAGACTTCTTTTCTCAACATCAGGACAAGATCTTGCACCCAGACACCCTGATTCTAGTAATTTGGAGGATTCTTCTGGAGCACTTTCAAATTCCCTAATGGCGGTATTCCTGAATGGTGAAAAACGCCCATCAAAGTGCTCACAAGTTAAGTGGAGATGCCTTTGCCATTTCCACTGATGTACAGGCCTTGTTGGGACACATTTTCCTATCTTGTACCTGGAAGTTTCCTGGGTGACTTCGGGCTATTCACTGTCTTTCAGAGAGCCAGTTTGGTGCAGTGGTTAAGTGTGCGGACTCTTATCTGGGAGAACCGGGTTTGATTCCCCACTCCTCCGCTTGCAGCTGCTGGAATAGCCTCGGGTCAGCCATAGCTCTCGCAGAGCTGTCCTTGAAAGGGCAGCTTCTGGGAGAGCTCTCTCAGCCCCACCTACTTCACAGGGTGTCTGTTGTGGGGGAAGAAGGAGACTGAAAGCCACTTTGAGACTCTGATTCAGAGAGAAGGGCGGGGCATAAATCTATGGGCATCTTCTACTTCTTCTTGTTCTTCTCCTCTCAGCCAACCTCACAGGGTTGATGTTTTAATAAAATGGAAGGCAGAACAACGTTGTAAGCTGCTTCTGGTCCCCACTGTGAAGAAAAGCAGGGAATAAGTAAACACACATGCTGCTTCAGCAGTGGTAGCTTTTTAGGGCCAAATAAACATGCTTTCAGCTGTCAGACAATGGAACTTCAAATCAACCAGACTTCGATTTGATACAAAGTATAGGTTTTATTAGAACCCATAGCATCTGAACATAGAGAGATTGGAACTGATACATTGTTGCACATGAGCACATATCTTAAAGAATTCTACATCAAAGCTTGCTATGCAAAAACCCACACATCTAAACATTGCTAGGTCGGGGTGCTAAGTTTCACACGGGTACTTCCTCTTTATCTCTTTGTTTTGCTACTTCACAGGGATGGCCGAATTGCCAGCCCTGAGGCCGTTATCTTCAAAGGACAGTATCTTTTGTTAGTCTGCAGAGAAAGGAATGTTCACAGCGACTATTAGTAACATTCTGAGACCTCTACTTTGATATGCAGCAAGCTTTCTCATGGTTAGTATCAATGCTAAGAAAATGGAGTCAGTGATGCTAAGCATTTACTGTAGTTACATTCCAGTTTCTGACATCAGCTCTAGTCATGGGACTGCAGTGTCGCATGTAGTTGTCTGCTGGGGATGCTGCCCGTAACCAAGTCTGAGAATTGATGTATCAGTCCATAATCAAAGAAAAAGAGGAAGCTTTGCACTAGCTTTGGTACTGCAGAAAAAATAATTCCATGCTCTTCAGAAGTTTGCTGCTAAAATGAACAAAGCGAGGGAATGGTTAGAATCCAACGAAAAGCTCTCGTGCTCCCAGTGGCAGAATTTGGCTCTGAGAGAAGCAGGGAAATGCATTTCCGAGCCAGAAATGACTAGTTTGGCTATGACCAGATTTCCTGTGCCTGCCTCTGGGACTTCGGTCTTGAGATAGGAAAATGTGGTTTCGGAGCCAAGTGTGGCTTTATTGAGTTTGACTTGTAATTTACCGCTCCTGCCTCGGAGACCTGAAAAGAAGGAAAACTCAACTGTGAAACATTCTATTGCGAAGCTTTGAAGGGCAGATCTGCAGCTCTCATTCCCAAAGGGAATTTCTTCACTTCCCCCTTTCCTAGATGACTCTAATAGATCAAAATTTAGTGTGCTACATTGGGTGGAAATGTAGCGTAGGGGCAGCTTCCCGCGGAGATAAGTAATCTGTTATTATTTATACACAGATAAAACTTGAGTGATCTGAGGCTACCAGTTCATTGACAGATATACAGCTGACAAGGGGTTCCTCCCCCCCCCCCCTTTTTATTTTTGATATCTTTAAAATATATCTGAACTCTTGCATTTAAAATGTTAACCGTGAAGACAAACACCAGGTCTCTAGCAAACATGCCTTGTGAACCATGATGGAGTGTATCAATTCGGTTACACATTTCACTGCTCCAGATTGGCTTTAATGATGTGAAATGCACTCAGGTTCATGACCCCAGCCTCTTCACCGCCCTGATGAGGAATCAATCGAATCAGGCAGCTAATGTTGTTTTGCTGACAAACAACAACTTTCGGCGGCACATCAGGGATATTTGTGTGACTCTTTGGGCATGCCCCATTATAGCTAGTGTAAAAGCACCAGAGAACTGCCAAAATAATTTCATACTGATAAGGCACAGTCCTGAGAGCCAGTTGGGTGTAGTGGTTAAGTGTGCGGACTCTTATCTGGGAGAACCGGGTTTGATTCCCCACTCCTCCATTTGCACCTGCTGGAATGGCCTTGGGTCAGCCATAGCTCTGGCAGAGGCTGTCCTTGAAAGGCAAGCTGCTGTAAGAGTCCTCTCAGCCCCACCTACCTCACAGGGTGTTTGTTGTGCAGGAGGAAGATAAAGGAGATTGTGAGCCGCTCTGAGATTCAGAGTGGAGGGCAGGATATAAATCCAATATCATCTTCTTC
The DNA here is from genome assembly GCF_032191835.1 of Heteronotia binoei. Classification (NCBI taxonomy): domain Eukaryota; kingdom Metazoa; phylum Chordata; class Lepidosauria; order Squamata; family Gekkonidae; genus Heteronotia; species Heteronotia binoei. The sequence goes on from NC_083240.1 coordinate 41,569,194, forward strand.
TAATGAGACTTTGAAAATACCTCAGAGAAAACTATGTGGTTAGGTGGATGCGTGCAATTGTTTGTGGGTGCATTACCACTGAAAGATGTGTGTGTCTGTGTGTGTGTGTGTGCTTTCTCAGTGGGATAGCTTCCTTTTTCTTGGGGCTTGTTCACACATGGCAGAAGCAATTCATAGATGGTACAATTTGCGTGGATGAATGAGCCTTGGTAGATTAATTGCCATGGAGTTTTCATCAGTATCAACTCAAGCCTGATATCTTTCCATAGTCTGCCCACACATTCACCTGACAACCAGCAACTGTTGAATAACAAGGCAGTGTATAAGCATGAATAAACTAAACCTTGTCAGTTGCTCCATGTAGAGATGCCCATTTTTGTTTCACATTACAGAGCAATTGATGGCTTTTGGGTTGACTTTGGAAGACTTCTGTGAGTCGTATGACATGAAATAACTCCATCTGCACCTGCTGGAATGGCCTTGGGTCAGCCATAGCTCTAGCAGAGGCTGTCCTTGAAAGGGCAGCTGCTGTAAGAGTCCTCTCAGCCCCACCTACCTCACAGGAAGGAAGGAAGTACTTCTTCACCCAAAGGGTGATTAACATGTGGAATTCACTGCCACAGGAGGTGGTGGCGGCCACAAGCATAGCCACCTTCAAGAGGGGTTTAGATAAAAATATGGAGCAGAGGTCCATCAGTGGCTATTAGCCACAGTGTATGTGTGTGTGTGTAATTTTTTTTGGCCACTGTGTGACACAGAGTGTTGGACTGGATGGGCCATTGGCCTGATCTAACATGGCTTCTCTTATGTTCTTATGTTAACTGACACTATCCTTTGCAGTACTTTGGCATGAGTGAGATGGGATCCATTAAGTGGTAGAGCATCTGCTTGGGATGCAAAAGGTCTCAGGTTCAATCACCAGTATCTCCAGTTGAAAGATCTAGCAGTAGGTGATGTGAAAGACTTTGGAGAGCCACTGTCAGTCTGAGTAGACATTACTGACTTTGATGGACCAAGGGTCTGATTCATATATGGCAGTTTCATGTATAAAGTGTAGCAGGCAGAATGGAAGAAGGGAGCAAGACTGCTGTTAGCTTCTTGTGTCCTCTCCTATGACGGACGCCCATAACTTTGTATGCAGGCTCAGTCTTACAATGAGGAACAAGAGGAGGGGAAGAAAAACTTACCCCAAATAAGTTGATTTAAGAAACCAAAAGGTTAATTACCACAAATTTAAGGGCCAAATAATATCAATTAAAACATACAATGTAAATATTATCATATATACCAAAATACATGTATTGATTATTATTTAGCCCTTATATTTTTGCTAATTAAACTTTTGGTTCCTTAAATCAGTCTTGCATTGACCAGGAACTTCTGTTAAAAGCTGCTTGCTTTGCTTTGGATGTCCAGATCTCCCTTGCCTAGGATGTCATATACTTCTGCTATAACAACAATAATAGGGGAGGGGACCAGGGTATTAATTTCTCTGTTATGTTTATGTTAGGTGGCAGGGTGTAAAGACCAATAGTGAGTGAGTAAGAAACCCCTTATGACATTTTTTTTTCAATGAAAGCCTTCCAGACAATTGTAGCAACCTATATTTAATAGATTATTCATTTTAAGAACAATTGCAACTGCAAATCCTATGTAAAGAGACAGGAGACTAGAGTTGTGTATGTGTGCCAAGGAGTGACACGCTTTAAGCCACTGTCCAAAGATTTGTGGGGTTTCTTATCAGTATGAAGCAGGAGTACATTAAAGCTAATGTATACGTTGTTCCAGTAGCATGGAAATTATTCCCACATGGAGGCATACTGAATGACATGATTCACTTCCCCCTTCCCCAGCAGCTATCTTGTGCCGAAGGACTTGTGAGAATTTCACAGCCTGTATGATTTTTCCATATAATTTCTCATGCTCCTAGAATATAATGATAGATACATGATTGCCGTTTACGAAGAAAGATTGTTGGATCATATATCTCAATATTATCTACTCTTACTTGTTACCCAAAATGATCCTGTCTTGATACGGGGGAAATTAGCGATGAGATTGGGGAGAACAAATGGGGACAAAAGATGGCACACCTATGACTACCAAGATCCAGTTCAGTAAGAAGACTCTAGATTTAAAAGGATTTCAAGAATTTTACTAGAAAATATGTTTGCTCACAATCACACTCAAATCAGTCACAGTATACACGCAGTCAAGGACTAAGAAATTAAGAAGTGAAAAGTAAAGATATTGAGGAACAGTTATGGGGTAATATTACCTGTCTGAATATGCAGACGCCCATGTTGATGAAGTCAGAGAGAGAGAATGAGAAGGACGTTCATTACCAGCGTGTCACATTCAAAAGATCCAATTCCTAGTGTAATGGGGGTGTAACCTGACTAGGCATCCTCAGATTGCACACATGAGGTGTGGCTAGATCTTCTTCGTGGCTCCTGTGCAGCCCCACACATGGGTTATCTGTCTGGATCAAACCCGACCTCAGAAAATTCAAAGCAATCTTAAGCGTTAATTTTGGTGCGCACTCCCTCTCGTTCTGGGGAGGAGGCATCCACCGCGCATGCCTAGAATGGGAGAGAGGCGCTCCACCCACCCAGTTTCTTCTTTACCGCCATCCAGGATACACCTACCTCACTGCGTCTCCGTCTTTTCTCTGCAATCTTCACCACGCTACAACTTCGATGTCAACGGTGCCGACTCCACCCGAGCATACTGATACGAGGCCTGAAGAGATTGTCCATATTCTTTCAAGGTCACCTTCGATCCACGAATCCTTACCGGAAAAGTTCCTTGACACCGAGTCGCCTGAATCACCACGTCTTCGGAGTCAACAATCTAACCTTCTCAAACCACATTCTTTTTGAGAAGTCTCTTTACCTCGTAAGCAGCAGACTGCCTCCCCAGTGTCTCCGCTTCGAAGGGAACCATCGACTCCGAGGAAGCCATCCATTTGAGTTCTACCGGCACGATCCCCACGTCACCGTCGGGAACGCTACTACTACTTCACCCCATCGCGTTCCAGATCACCATCCCCCTGTCGGTACCGACGGTACTATAGGTCACCATCTTCGGAGTCACATCGGTATCGGTACCATGAGGAACCACTTCACCCTCGGTACCATGAGGAATCATTCCACCCTCGGTACCGTGAGATGGATTATCAGTACAGGGAACATCAACTTCATGAAGACTCCTACCATCCTCGGTACCGTGAGGTGGTCTCCTGTACTAGATCCTTCGGAAGCCCTCACCGTCCAAGACATTATGCGTTAGTATCTAAGCCATTATCACCAGCCAGGTCCACTTCAGTCTGTTCAATAGCTTCAAAACAACAACCTGAACAACCTTCCTTGACAACTAAGTCAGTGATACCTACCAAGCCTACTTATTCGGCTCCCACCGATGTTGCCATTGATGCTCCTGAAGAATCTGAAGCCGAGCACTCAGACTCTTCCCAATCAATGACTTCTGCACCTCATTCTCCAGCCTCGGATATTACCAAACCAGCCAACCTTTCACCATCGGAGGGATCCAAGGCTTACCTGTACTTACTTTCTAACATGGCTGCCGCCCTAAATATCAAACTCACCACTGACCTACCCAGAGTGTCAGACGTGGTTCATGACTTGGTGCATGCAGACTTGCCAGCGGGCTCTTTTCTCCCTATGCTCTTGGTGTCAGAACTTGAAGAACTTCAGACGATTCCCAAACTCGTTACAAAGTATAGGATCTTTATTGAGAACTATAGTGCTGAAGGTACGAGATAACAGTAATGCCAGCACTGGCATTTGGTTACATTTTATGCAGTCAGAAGAGATACCATAAAGTCATCTTTCACACGGATTGCAGACAAGTGTCTCCTTCCCAGGCTCTGTTATCAGAAGGGAGGATGCTCTCCTGCTGTGAAGGCCAAGCGGCCTAGCTTCAAAAGGCCACCTGCAGATGTGGACCCGAGGCTATCGGTTACCCTTCAGTGATCACAGAATATTGCCAGGCCCTGGGATTTTGTGTTAGTTGTTTATACAGCATAGCATGGGTTAGTATCAGGTTACAGCATGGAGTTGGTCTGGCTAACAGCACATAGGAAAGTTACAAGTTCTGACACTCGGTTCATCTAGAAACTTTAAAAGAGGCATGGGACAAACCAGCATCAGTCCCACCTACATCAGTCCCACCTCAGCCGCCCTGAGCCACTTCGGTGGGAAGGGCGGGATATAAATCAAAATATAAATACATAAATAAATACATCCAAGAGGATTGAGTCTCTCTATAAAATTCATGCACCAGATTCAAAATTTCTGTTCTACCATCCGGTGCCCAACTCTATGATTGTTCACTTATCATCAAAGTCTAAGCAGACGCACCACCCAGTTCCACCTGAAAAAGAAGGAAAAAAATGGATACTTTAGGGAGAAAGATCTACTCTCTTTCCACTGCTACTTCAAAAATTCACAACTATCTGGCGTATTTTTCGGCATACACATTTAATTTGACCTCCCAACTTAATACTTTAGTTCTCCCTAGGAGGCGGAGGACATCTTGGGTGTTTTCCCACCGTCCAATCAGGGAGGCAGGATTCAAAAAACTTCTTCCTCTTCCTGTTGGCTGTGGGAACCACCCCTCAGTTCTTTTCCTGCCTCGACAGGGAGAGCATGTGCTAGGATAGGTTCCTATCCTTTCCTGCTTACCTTTTTACCTTTTCTCTCTCTAGCCTAGTAGATTTCTTCCTCACCTTGTCCTTTGCCTTACCTGATTGTTTTCTTAACCAACTTGCTGCCTCTGATCCCTCCTCTAAGCCTCCCTCCCTCTTCCACCTTCTTCCCCTCAACGAAGAGGAGCGGCGCGCCGGCGGCCCGAGCTGTGTACTTTCAAGCCGCGGCGCGAAGAGAGAGAGGTCAGCTGATGGCGCGCAGAGCGAGGGACGCCTTCTTGATAGACGACTCGGCCCCCAGCGCTCTGCGCGGGGCCGAAAGGCCGCCTTCCGGAGCCGGCATGACCGCGGGGCTTGCCACGGCTGCCGGCAACGTGCCCTGTAGGGGCAGAAGAGGAGCGGAGAACGAGCGCAGGCGGCGCTGGTCGTCGTCGGCAGCGGAGGAGGCCTCCTCCTCAGAATGCCGATCTGGCCCCGATGGCCATTCCGAGAAGCGCAGGAAGGCGCATAAGGACAGCGACCAGCAGCTGGGCAGTCTGCAGAGACGGGGACCGGTGGATGCCACCCTCCAGGCGGGAGACTTCGATCTCCACGAGGCCCAGGCACACCAGGAAGCTGCACAGACCAGCCAGCCCCGGGCGGGCTTGGGTAACGTACCCACTATGGGACCCTCTTTATTTGCTGATTTTTTAGAGTGGATAAGACAGACAGTGGGTGCTGCAGTGGAAGCAGCCACCCATAGGAGACGAAGGCCCTCTAGCCCACGTCCCCCCTCCAGATCTCCATCGCCTAAGAGGCCCAGGGTCCAAGACCACTACCCTAGGGCCACCAGGGGTTATTTAGTCAATGATCCTCTGGAAGGTGAGAGATCCCAGTATGGGGATCAGTCGGAGGAGTCAGAAGAGGGAGAACGGGAGGAGGGCGAATTTCTTTCTGATGAGGAGATAGAAGGTGCGTCTGTGCCAGAACCCTCCTCACGTTTCTTCAGGGCGGAAGAATTCCAGCCTCTTCTGGCCAAGGTGTTAGCTGCCCTGGACCTCCAGGCGGCCCCTGAGGAACAGGAGGCTCCCAGTTCTCTGACCAACCCCAAGAACAAGTCCGAGGGGAACTCAGAGTTTTTTCCAAAGTATCGTTCTCCTGACAGGGCCTTCCCCTTCCCAGTATTTTTCGAGCGCCAACTGAAAGCAGAGTGGGCCAAGCCAAGTGCCAGCAGGCAGGTTCCCAACTCTGTCAGGAAGTTGTATGAGCTGCCCACCTTTGCCAATGATATGCTACAGGTACCCCTGGTAGATGCGCCGGTGGCAGCTTTACAGTCCCATGGGTTGCTAGCAGAGGACGGCCAGGGGTCCGTTCGGGACAGCTGGGACAGAAAAATTGACCTGGCCGTGAAGAAGACACACGAGGCTACGGCCTTTGCCATTAAGGCTGCTGCTGCTAACTCCATAGTATCTAGAGCAGCCATAGTGTGGATAAGGCGTCTTTCACAGCTTCTACCAGACGCAGATAAAAAGATCCTTGAGGGCACCAGCAGACTCCTGCGGGCAGCTGAATTCTCAGCAGATGCTTCCCTGGACGCCCTTACCTTCTCTGCCAGAGCTATGGCGTCCAACGCCGTGACAAGAAGGGGCCTGTGGCTTAGGGCCTGGCCGGCCGACATACACTCAAAATCAATCGTGTCAGCCTACCCTTTCCAAGGAGAGAAGCTATTCGGAGACGCCCTGGAAAAGATCCTCGTGGAGACACGGGACAAAAAGAAAGCTATGCCCAAGTTCCTCAGACGTCCAGACAGACGAGGTTTTGGACCTAGTTCCTTTCGGACCTCCTCCAGCGCCCCAAAGCCCAAGCAAGAGTTTAGAAAAGCAGCCTGGGGTCAACCCAAGCAGAATTTCCGTAAGGGCTTCTCCAACCCCAGATTCCACAGAAACCAGCCCGAGAGATCAGACAAGTTTGAGAGGGGCTCCAAGCCCAATAAAGCATGACTGGGAGCGCATCCCAGTAGGGGGCCGCCTGCTACACTTCCATCAGGCCTGGGCGGAGTCGCAGGCGGACTCTTGGACTCTAGAAATTGTATCTCGGGGCTACCCGATAGAGTTCAGGCGCACCCCCCCAGATCGCTTCATCATCTCCCCCCTTCGCTCGAACCCAGAGCGGAGGGAGGTCACCTTCAAAGCTATACGCCACCTTCTGGATATTGCTGCAATAGAACAAGTTCCTACGAAGCAGAAATATCTAGGTGTTTATTCTATCTTTTTCACAGTTCCCAAAAAGAACGGGGACTGGAGGGCAATCCTGGACTTAAAATTTCTGAACAGGAATATCAAGCTACGCCGCTTCAGGATGGAATCCATCAAGTCAATAACAGAGGCCCTGAGTCACGGGGACTACATGGCTTCGCTGGACCTGACAGAGGCCTACCTTCATATTCCGATTCTACCTGCCCATCGCAAATTCCTACGTTTCTGCGTGAACGGACGTCACTACCAGTTCAGAGCCCTGCCCTTCGGCCTGGCAACGGCCCCACGGGTGTTCACCAAGGTGTTGGTGAACCTGATCGCCCTCCTCAGGCAGAGAGGCATACACGTTCACCCGTACCTCGACGACCTGTTACTAAGATCCTCGTCGAGGAGGAATGCAGAGCAGGACGTCCGGAGTACCATCAACTGCCTTCAGCAACACGGTTTCCTAATCAATCTGGACAAGAGCCACTTGCGGCCAACCCAGAGACTGGAGCACCTGGGCATGATAATCGACACGAACCTGAGATCCATCTTCCTCCCAGAAGCCAAGATCTTGAAGACCGTGACGCTCGTGCGACAGGTGATTCAAGAGCCGGCATCGATGCTCCAGATGCTGGCAAAACTCATGGGCCTTCTAATTTCAAACCTAGAGGCCTTGCAATGGGGACGCCATCACACCAGGCAACTGCAGATGTTTCTACGTCCCTACCAGCTTCAAATCATGGAGAGAAGCTCCATATCACTGACGTTGCCCATGGGGGTAAAGGAGAGCCTGATGTGGTGGACCAAGGCCAGCAACCTGCGTCAGGGGAGAATCTTCTTCGCAGAGGGAGAGTTGCAACTGTTTTCGGACGCCAGCCTATCGGGTTGGGGGGCAACCCTAAACGAGACACCCACACAGGGTCGGTGGACGCCCAAGGAATCGAACCTGCCAATCAACCTCTTGGAGCTTCGGGCAATCCGGCTAGCCTTGCTTCACTTCCAGGACCAAGTATCTGGACAGCATGTCCTGATACGAACAGACAACATAGCAGCGAAAGCCTACATAAACAATCAAGGGGGATCCAGGTCCAGCTCCCTCTACAGGGAGGCCGAGAAGCTGTTCAAATGGGCGGAGTGCCACCTGAAGTCGATAAGAGCGGAACACATCAAAGGGACGTGCAACGTCAAGGCAGACTGGCTCAGCCGGGAAAACATCCAGGCGGGAGAGTGGTCTCTCAACAAGTCTCTGTTCCTGAAGATAGCGGAGCATTTTGGATCTCCAGCACTGGACCTATTCGCATCTCATCAAAACCACCAACTTCCCCGATTCTTCACAAGGTACTTCCACAGTCAGGCGGAGGCCACAGACGCGCTAACATCCCCGTGGCCTCAAGATCTGCTGTATGCCTTCCCTCCAATTCCAGTCATTCCGAGGTTACTCAGAAAGATCAGGACACTGGGGGCCGAGGTCATCTTGGTTGCACCCTGGTGGCCTCGGCGTCCATGGTTTTCTTCAATCCAACAGATGTCCATGGAGGAACCACTCCATTTACCGACCTGGCCAGACATGCTGCTGCAGGGGCCTGTGTGGCACCCTCATCCAGAATGGCTGAGATTGACCGCGTGGAGGTTGAGAGGAGATCGCTATTAGATCTAGGGTATACTAGTGAGGTGACTAGCACCATACTAGCTTCTAGAAAAGAATCCACCACGCGGATCTATAACATGTCTTGGAAGGCCTTCCACAGGTGGTGCCGGAGGAAGAAGGTGGACCCCTTACGTCCTTCTGTCCCTAAGGTCCTCCAATTCCTTCAGGACGGTCTGCAGTCAGGCCTGAGGCCAGCCACCCTCAGGCGACAGATCGCAGCTCTGTCCTCAGTGCTGCAACAGGTGGAGGGCACGAGCCTGCCGTCCCACCCTCACATCCGACAGTTCCTTAGAGGGGCCTCCTTGAGCTCGCCGCCTCAATCTCACCGTTTTCCGACCTGGAGACTGAACCCGGTACTGTCAGCCCTAACAGGTCCGCCCTTCGAGCCACTCATGTCTGTGCCCCTTAGGATGATGCGCATGAAGACGATCTTCCTGGTGGCAATAACGTCAGCCAGAAGGGTTTCCGAAATCGGAGCCCTGTCGGCAAAAAAGGAGCTATGCGTATTCCACAAGGACAAAGTGGTCCTCTACCCGGACCCTACCTTCCAACCTAAGGTCTCATCTAAATTCCACCAAATTCAAGAAATCAACTTACCTTCCTTCTGCCCGGATCCCAAGCAGCCGAAGGAACGCACGTGGCACACGCTGGACGTACGCAGGGCAATCAAGATCTACCTGATCAGAACAGAACCTCTACGTAAGACGGACTCCTTGTTCATCAACGTGACGGCACCCAGATTGGGCCTGAAGATGTCCAAGTCTGCCATTAGTTACGCCATCAAACAGTGTATAACAGAGGCGTACAAGACATTACGTCTCGAGATTCCACCAGGAATCACGGCACACTCGACCAGAAGCGCAGCCACCAACGCAGCCTTCAACAGGAACGCCTCAGTTGAGGAGGTGTGTAAGGCGGCTACGTGGTCCTCTATCTCCACTTTCGTGCGACACTACAAACTGAATACCTACGCATCGGCGGACGCGGCCTTTGGTAGACGAATCCTGCAACATGTCCTACCTGAGTAGGGCGACCCCACCCTAATTGACCTACTGCTCTAGGAGCACCCAAGATGTCCTCCGCCTCCTAGGGAGAACGACCCTTGGCACTTACCGTGAGGGGTCCTTCTCCTAGGAGGTCAGGAGGACATCTTGCCCTCCCGTCTATCGCCCTACCTCGGGCAACCTATACTCTATGTCTTCTGTCTTCGTCAACCTAAGCCTCTCACTCCACTGTCTGTTGCCCATTTGGCCTGTTTCTTGTTTCTCATTTCTCTGTCTGCTTAGGACCTGCCTCTTCTAGCCAGTCTATTAGACCTGAGGCTGAGGCCGTCGGCAGACGGTTAGTTATGTATGTTAGAAGTTTCTTGTTTTTCTAGATCAATTATATACATACTGCTGCTCGGAGTCACCCGAACTGAGGGGTGGTTCCCACAGCCAACAGGAAGAGGAAGAAGTTTTTTGAATCCTGCCTCCCTGATTGGACGGTGGGAAAACACCCAAGATGTCCTCCTGACCTCCTAGGAGAAGGACCCCTCACGGTAAGTGCCAAGGGTCGTTCCGTCCTTACCACACTCGGCACAGAAATAGGCGTCGCACATCCTTCAAGAGCTCTCTCGCATCAGTAAGCAGCAAATTAATTCAGTGCATCATGCAGTGGCGTGTTCATCTAGAACCATGGCCACGTCCATCGCCCTACGCCGCCATGCCTGGCTCCGTTCTTCTACTTTACAGCCTGACATCGTTCAAAATCGAAGACCTACCTTTTGATGGTCAAGGACTCTTCAACGCCACGACAGACGACATTTTAACCACAGTTGATGACAGCAGGAAAAGGGCTAAAAGGTTGGGAGTTAACCAGCAGCAGTCTCAGCCAAATCGACAGAGTTTGGAAACCCTCTTATTATAAGCGGCCCCGCTCTCCTAAACAGTCCGATTTCTGGAAACGCAGGGCACCTCCAGCCAAACAGCCATTCCATCAAAAGCCCGTCCACAAACCGCAAAGAAATCGGCCCCAGCGTAGAAACAGTCTCTTTGACTCTATCAAACCGGATCTCTGCCCACCACAACATTTTACAGACATCACCAGACATCTTACTCATATCACCAGACTAAACCCCTTTTTCCCCATGTGGGAATCGATAACATCAAATTCCTGGGTCCTGGTGATCATCCACAGGGACTACATCATAGAGTTCGATTCGCCCTCGAAGCTCCACAGATTCATAACTACCCCTCCCTCCCTTCCTCTCCAAAAAGAAATCACCACCTTGCTGGACAAGGCAGCTATAGAACCAGTTCCATTGCAGTTCCATCACACAGGGTTCTACTCCTGGTACTTTCTGGTCCTAAAGAGGGACGGGGGTCAACGTCCTATACTAGACCTGCGCAAACTCAATCAGCACATTTGTTACAAGAAATTCTACATGATTACCCTGCAATCCATTCTACCACTAATTCCAGAGCAGGCCTGGATGGCGTCAATAGATCTTCAAGACGCTTACTTCCACCTCACCATCAATCATCATCAAAGAAGATTTCTCAGGTTTGCCGTCGGCGATCAACATTATCAGTTTCATTCCCTTCCATTCAGTCTTTCGGCAGCGCCGAGGGTCTTCACAAAATGTATGGCGGTGGTGGCAGCCTCACTCCGACAACAGAAGATCTCCGTCTACCCATACATAGATGATTGGCTTGTTGTGGCTCAGTCCAAGGAGCAACTCCAAACGGACGTCTCTACCATCCTGGCTCTCCTAGCCTCGTTAAGACTTCAGATCAATCTAGCAAAATCCAACCTGACCCCTACGTAAAACATTCAGTTCATAGGAGCACGCCTTTCGACTCTAACACACAGAGCTTACCCTCCGATGGACAGAGTGCACCATATTCAATCCTTTGCTAGTACCATCATTATGCACCGTACTCAACCAGCCTTCATCTTCCAACGTATGCTGGGTCTCATGGCAGCAACCACTTCCGTTCTGTGCTTTGCAAGGCTCCACATGCGTCCTCTTCAACTGTGGTTTGTCCAGACATTTCACCCACAGCGACAACACCAAATAACCCTACTTACTGTTCCATCGTACATCCTACCATCTCTACAATGGTGGACACTGGAACGCCATCTCTTGACTGGAATGCCATTTATACGGCCGACCCCTTCTGCCATTGTCACGACTGACGCTTCGAAGTGGGGATGGGGAGCCCACTTGGGAACGTTGACAGTTCAGGGTCAATGGACAGATTACAAAAGATCCTTCCACATCAACTGCCTAGAACTCTTGGCAGAGCTCTGAGATCTTTTCTACCATCTCTTCACAGCGAGCACATTCAGATCACTTCAGACAATATTGCCACTGTCTTCTACATCAATCTCCAAGGGGGCACTGCTTCTGTCTGCCTCTGCAAGCAAGTAATGTCCCTATGGCATTGGAGCATTGCGCACGATATATTTCTGACAGCTGTGCACCTACCTGGAGTTCAGAATGTGAAGGCAGATGCACTAAGCCGACACCTAGTCAACGATCCTCAACGATCCTCAATGGACCCTCAATCGCCAATACCTTCAGTCAGTCTTCAAAAATTTCGGAGTCCCAGAGATAGATGTCTTTGCCTCACCGCACAACACCCAGTGTCTGCACTTCTACACTCGAGGTCCGAGAAATGCATTCCTCCACTGGTGGTCGGGACCTCTGCATTACTTATTTCCACCGATTCCTCTCAACACAAGGTCACTCCAGAAAATCAAGCTAGATCAGACCAATTGTATCTTGAACACTCCATGGTGATCTCGTCAGCCCTGGTTCACCATTCTTCTTCTCCTGTTGGACAACACATTCATCCAGTTTCCCAGAGTACGCAATTTACTCTACCAACAAGAAGGCAAGGTCCTACACCACGACCCTGGTCTTCTAAAACTGACTGCCTGGAAGATCAGTTTTTGAATTTTCCTCAGGAGGTTCTCCATGTCATGCTTAATGCCAGAAAACCCTCCACTAGGAGATCGTACTCTCTGAAATGGAAATGTTTTTCGACCTATGCTTCCAATCATAATTTCCATCCTGAACTTTCCACTATAGCTCAGATTTTAACATATAAGTTGTCTCTTTCTAAGGCGGGACTAACTTATTCTTCTTTAAAAGTGCATCTAGCAGCCATCTCAGCCTTTCATCCTTGCATTGAAGGATGCACTGTTTTCTCCCACTCTGCAACTAAAGCCTTTATGAAGGGAATCCTGCGCATCCAACCTCCAATTCATCAGCTACCGCCCACTTGGAGTTTATCTCATCCTGAGCCAACTCTTAAAACCACCTTTCGAGCCTATGGCGTCTATTCCTCTGAACCTTCTGTCATGGAAGACGGCATTGCTGGTGGCACTTACATCGGGTAGAAGGGTCAGTGACATTTGTGCTTTCAGGGCAGATCCTCCATATACTATCTTCCATCATGATCGAGTAATATTACACCCTGACCCATCCTTTCTACCTAAAGTCGTTTCACCGTTTCATTTAGGAAAACCTACTCTGCCTTCATGTTTCCAACTTCCTAGTGATGAAGGTCAACGGGCCCTTCACAGTTTGGATGTGCGTAGGGCTCTTGCCTTTTACATTGAAAGGACACGTTCTTTCCGCACTGACACTAGACTTTTCGTAGCCTATGGAACCTACAACCAGGGTCGCAAAATCTCAACCCAAAGATTTTCCAAATGGGTAGTTGCGGCTATTTCCTTACGCTACAGACTGGCTAAGCAACCTGTACCAGAACGTTTATGAGCTCATTCCACTCGAGCCGTGTCCACATCATCAGCCTTCTGCAAGGGCGTCCCGATGGAAGACCTCTGCGCTGCTGCGGTTTGGTCTTCTTCATCTATGTTTGCCATGCACTACACCTTAGACGTCCGTGCTCGGCATGACGCGTCCTTCGTACAGGCTGTATTACGTTCCATTTTTGACTGACGTCCCCAGTCTTCTATTCTGTAAGTACATTCCTTATTTTCTCATATGCCTACTTAACCTCTGTCTTCTTATTACAGATCCAGCTCCTGCCTCCGGGCAAAATAGCTTGCCAGTCACCCATGTGTGGGACTGCACAAAGACTACGAAGAAGATGGACAGGTTTCTTACCTGTAACTGATGATCTTCAAGTAGTCATCTGTGCAGTCACACACGCCCGCCCAGGCTTCCCCGCTGCCGGATTGTTTTAATTTCTCTACTTATTAGATTTCTCTATACAGTGGCTAGAAGAAACTGGGTGGGTGGAGCGCCTCTCTCCCGTTCTAGGCATGCGCGGTGGATGCCTCCTCTCCAGAACGAGAGGGAGTGTGCGCCAAAATTAACGCTTAAGATTGCTTTGAATTCTCCGAGGTCGGGTTTGATCCAGACTGATAACCCATGTGTGTGACTGCACAGATGACCACTCGAAGATCATCAGTTACAGGTAAGAAACCTGTCCATTCCAGCTTTTATACTATTTTGAGGGGTGGTTTCCCGTCTGGACTATGTTGGGTTTTTAGTGACTGTTAATGGCCCTTCTGGGGCAAACGGAATAGGTTCCCAGGTTTAGACAGAGGGTGGGGATGGGAGCTAATGGGTGTCAGGAAGGCTTGTGATGGTTTTAATGTTTGAGATTAATTTTATCTCGGTATTCTGGGGGATGTGGCAGGAAAGGAGGGGGTTTGTGCACCGGGTGTACACATTAACATAGGTATTACACAAAAGGGATTGGGTGAGGTGTTGGAGACATGAGAGGATTCGCCAGTTATTGCCAGCCGCCGTTGAGTATTCAGATACTATACCTGATGGAATCCATCGTTACTGTTGTTCCATTGTAGGATGGGGGGAAGCAACTGGAGATTGACCTCAAGGATACCTTTTTCAGCTTAAGACAGAAACCATTGTGTGCGCCCAGACAGTGTTCTCCCTTGGCCTCTTTTTAGGATATCTAGTTCAGGTCAGGAAGTAGGAACCCCATTACTTGTTGGGGTGCTCCCAGGAGTTAAGGCAGCACCTCTTGGCTACAGACTGGCAGCAGCTCACCAGGGATCCAAGCAGAGACGAGAGGAGCAGAGCATCTGCTTGGCATGCGGAAGGTCCCTGATTCAGTTCCCAGCATCTCCATTTCAGAGGATTAGTTGACGTGCAATCCTGGAAAGCCACTGCAGGCCAGAATGCACAGTACTGACCATGGTAGACCAAGGGTCTGACTTGGTATAAGGCAATTCCATGTGTTAATGTATTTTCCAGCACTTGGCACCCAAGATCCTTTTAACTGAAGATTCCCGGTCTTTGTTTTATATTATTTATTTCAGGTAATTATATCCCACCTTTCATGAGGTGACTTCCAATATCACAAAAGGCAGAGAATAAAATATTGTATAGTACAGCAGGCAGCCACTACCCCATTATAAAAGAATCAGCCAGCAACCATTAAAACAGTAGTTAAAAAAACCCAACCCAGCCAAATAGCTGTCCCAAGACCCCTCATATCATTCACACAACTGATCGACAGTCCCTCTACAACACTACTTCCATGGACAGATGAAACTGCCTTATACTGAATCAGACCCTTGGTCCGTCAAAGTCAGTATTGTCTACTCAGACTGGCAGCAGCTCTCCAGGGTTTCAGGCAGAGGTCTTTTACATCACCTACTACCTTTTAAATGGAGGTATTGGGGACTGAACTTGGAACCTTCGCATGCCAAGCAGATGCTGTACCACTTATTAAGGATTGCATAGAAAATCTCCTGCATCGTTCTGTCTTCTGACTGCAGTGCAGAAATCATTAAAAGAAGGTGCTAGTTAAGAGTTCTGTCATTTTAGAGTCCTGTGCAGAATGCCTTTGCCTAACTATGGAAAGTCCAGATCATCACAAAGGGCTTGGGGATAGCGTTATCGCCTCACTTGGCCCCACATTTAATCTCAATATGCTGGCACCAGTGAAGAAAACCTTTTCCCTAAACGTGCCTTTTGGTGAAGCCCTTGGATAAGTAATAGGGCAGAGGCAAACTTTTCCCTTCCTGCCGCAAGTAGTTTACTTTTCTGATCCATAAAGGGGAAAAAAATCCAAAGTGATTTTCTTGTGTTTAGCTTGTCCTTAGCAAGTAGTGCTGACCTTTAAGTTTTTACCTGACTGTCAAAGTATGTTGAAGGCTTTAAAAATGAAGCTATCACCTTGGGGATTTGTAAGGATGACTGACACTTACCACTTCACTTTAGACACAGCGGCACTGAGCGCATGCAGCAGCCGTCGTACCTCAAGGGAAGCGGTTTGATTTTTTTTCTTCACTTCTGCTTCACTGGAAATGGATTGGATTTTCTCTTCAGAGGAGAGTTTTGGTTGCATTAGATTTTAATCAAGTCACTTGTTCGCAGTCCCTCAAAGCCTGTGCCGTTGCGATGAGTAGATGGGCCCGGGGTGAACGTGCTACTTGATTTGTCAGCCCCACAGAACTTCCAGAGATACCCATGTGTTTCTCCTTTGACAGCGCTAGAAAGTGTTTTCCTACTTGCAGCATTATATAAACCTGCCCTGTTTCCTTTGTCACGGGAGTTAAGGGTGAAAAGGGGAAAGAAATGGGGTCTATTATAGATCCCAAAGGTGAAAGAGCTGGTAGGGGCTGGGGTGTTGGGCCAGGGAGACCTGGGATTGGATCCAAAATAAGTTTTCTAATAATGGACTACCTTCTGAAACCTGTCTTTGAGACAGAAGTGAAACCACCACAAAAGCGTGCCTCCCAGTCCCAACTTTGAAAGGCTGTCCAGAAGGTATCGAAAGCTGCCAAGAGGTCCGGGAGAATTAACAGGGTCACACTCCATTTCTTGGTGCAGATAATCCACCAGGGCAACCGAGTCCATTTCAGGCCCATAACCAGACCTGATATCAGATTTGGAATGGGTCTGAACAATCAGTTTCATTCATAGCTCCCTGAAGTTGCCCAGCCACCACTCATTTAATCACCTTGCTCAAGAATGGTACCTTTGAGAGTCCCCTGTGCAAGAGCCAGTCATTTCCGGCTCTGAGTGACGTTGCTTTCACAATATTTCCACTGCAGACTTTTTTTACAGGTTAGTTTGCCATTGCCTTCCCCAGTCATCTACACTTCCCCCCCCAGCAAGCTGGGTACTCATTTTACCGACTTTGGAAGGATGGAAAACTGAGTCAACCTTGAGCCGGCTACCTGGACCCAGCTTCCTCCAGGATCGAACTCAGGTTGTGAGCAGAGTTTGGACTGCAATACTGCAACTTTACCACTCTGCCCCACGGGGCTCTTCTACCTTTGAGATTAGATGGTAGTTATTCACCTCTTCTGGGTCCAGAGTAGGTTTCTTTAGGTATGTCTAAACCACTGCCCATTTCAAGGAAGGAGTGGTCATGCCCTCTCTCAGGGAGGCATCTCCTGGACCCAGTCTGCCAGCTATCCCCCCTCCCTTTATAGACTTAAGCAGCTGGAAGGGGCAAAGGTTGTAGTAATTAAGAGATCAGGAATGGGCAGTTGAAGTATTCTTACCTCCACATGTAACCTTGGTCAAGGCTGATTGGGTTCCTGCTGGCCAGAGTTTATAACCAGCTTCAAAATTTAGGGTTGCCAGCTCTGGGTTGGGAAATACCTGGAGTCAGGATTTTTTTTTTTTGTAGCAGAAACTCCTTTGCATATTAGGCCACACACCCCTGATGTAGCCAATCCTCCAAGAGCTTACAGGGCTCTTCTTACAGGGTTGTATGGAGGACTGGCTACATCAGGGGTGTGTGGCTTAATACGCAAAGGCGTTCCTGCTACCCAAAAAAAGGAAAAAAGCCCTGCCTGGAATGTTTGGGAGTGGAGACTAAGGAGGACAGGGTTGGAGGAGGGGAGGGACTTCCATGTGTTTACGATGCCATATAGTCCATCTTCCAAAGAAGCCGTGTTTTCTGGAGGAACTGATCTCCATTGCCTGGATTTCTGCCTGGAGATCAGTTGTCTCCAGGAGACAACTGGAGATCTGTCATTTCAAAAGCCCTCTAGCCACCAGTCGGAGGTTGGCAACCCTGTAACCTGTCTTAAACAACAACAACAACAAGACCATAGATTTATACCCCACCCTTCTCTATGAATCAGAGTCTCAGAGCGGCTTACCATCTCCTTTATCTCCTTCCCCCACAACAGACACCCTGTGGGGTGGGTGGGGCTGAGAGAGCTTTTACAGCAGCTGCCCTTTCAAGGTCAACTCTTGAGAGAGCTATGGCTGACCCAAGGCCATTCCAGCAGGTGCAAGTGGAGGAGGGGGGAATCAAACCCGGTTCTCCCAGATAAGAGTCCGCACACTTAACCACTACTACTGCAAACTGTCTCTCAAACAAGGACAATGTACAGTAAAGGGGGCATGTGTAAAACAGCTCTTGGAACCTCCAGCGAACTTTCGTTTGTGCAACTCGAGCCTCTTTTGTGCCTGTTACCACAGCTTGCCCTTGGAAATGCTCGAAGACCGCAGCTTCCCCTTAATATCTTGGCCCCAAAAGACTAATACAGATTTGTGTGTTCAGATCTAGCTTTTAGTGACTCCGCGGAGGAGCAAGAGAATCTTTGAAGTATGCTCTTGTGGCCGCCCAAGTCTTTATGCATGCACTATTTAGCCTTAATTCTCACAGATGTTTACTCTTCCTTTGGAAGCATGGGAGGGTGTTAAAAGCTGCAGTGTTTAATGCTGCTCCCACTTAAAAAGATTTCACTTATATTATAAGAGAGAGAGAGAGAGAGAGAGACGGGGTTTTGATGTCTTGCTTTCTCACACCAGCTGACTTTTACAGCTGCTTGGCAGTCGCCAAGAGGAAAGCCGGATGGTGAGCCATGCTGTGAATGAGTGGGATCGCGTTGCTATTTCAGGTGGAAGCGCAACTCTCAGTTTGACTCGTGAAATTTGTAAAAATAGAAAGAAATGCTGTTGTCGTAGATGAGTTGGTTTGCCCTTTTTTGTGCTGTTGTCAGACGCTAAATGTGAGAACATGGAAATGTTAACTCTTGATGATGGTGGGTGGAGCCTTCCCCTCACTGACCCCACTCCCGTGAGCAAATCTTGAAGCTTTCCACCAGCCTAAGGAGCTTTCCTTCAGAGAAAGTCCAGAAAAGAGCAACAAGAATGATTAAAGGGCTGGAACACTTTCCCTATGAAGAAAGGTTGAAACGCTTGGGACTCTTTAGCTTGGAGAAACGTCGACTGCAGGGTGACATGATAGAGGTTTATAAGATAATGCATGGGATGGAGAAAGTAGAGAAAGAGGTACTTTTCTCCCTTTCTCACAATACAAGAACTCGTGGGCATTCAATGAAATTGCTGAGCAGACAGGTTAATACGGATAAAAGGAAGTAATTCTTCACCCAAAGGGTGATTAACATGTGGAATTCACTGCCCCAGGAGGTGGTGGCGGCCACAAGCATGGCCACCTTCAAGAGGGGTTTAGATAAAAATATGGAGCAGAGGTCCATCAGTGGCTATTAGCCACAGTGTGTGTGTATATATAAAATTTTTTGCCACTGTGTGACACAGTGTTGGACTGGATGGGCCATTGGCCTGATCCAACATGGCTTCTTTTATGTTCTTATGTTCTTAGTTTATGTGGGGTTTTTCCCAAGGGCTGGAGGAAGGCAGCTTGCAGGATGGTTAGATTCACCCCCAGCAGGCTGCAGATTTTCCTGTTTAGTAGAGGTCAGATTGTAGCCCACAGTGTATAGGAGCTGTTTTTGAATTCACTTATGTTCAGGGAATCATTTTATATATTGACCTGCCTTCTGAAAGATCTCTCAGCACCTACCAAAGAACCTCTGCAGTGTTGTAGTAGATTCTTGAACACCTTATATTGTATTATATACATGCAGAGCTTTTTTTGAGCAGGAATACACAGGAATACAGTTCCAACTGGCTTGGGGTCAGGGGGCGTGGCCTGATAGCAAATGAGTTCCTGCTGGGCTTGCTCTACAGAAAAACCCCTGGGTACATGCATGTGATGAAAATACAAGGTCTCGGAGTCAGTCTTGCTGCAGCCAGGTGCTTTATATAAGTGAGCGAGAACCATTTCACGTAGTCCCATAGTGAACTCACAGTGAACCCAGAGTGGTGACTGGCCTTCCGGCTCAGGACCAGTGGAGCAGCGGGCATGGGGTGAGAGTCTGTTGCAGCAAAGGTGGAGTGGACATCTCAAAGCATCTCCCCTGCCTTCCCAGCTCTTTAGAGGGTTCCTCGGGCGCCTCTATGGACAGGAGCCTTTTCCTCAACTCCCACCTCTTGTGCTTGGCACCTGTGGTTTAAATCTCCCTCCCCGTGGCCTCCAGTGTGTTTCAGCTGCCCCTGCTTTGCCCAGCTGTTTTTGGCTGCCCACACTTTAAGGGGCCCACACCTTGGGCATCCTCTGACCCGTCACAATTTATTAATACATTTTGTTTGATTTTTAGTCTCAGTTTGACACTGCTTAGAGCTGAATTGGCTGATGAACAGTATCATTAAGGTAAAGAACACCAGAAGAAGAATTGCAGATTTATACCTCATCCTTCTCTCTGAATCAGAGACTCAGAGTGGCTTACAATCTCCTTTAGCTTCTCCCCCCACAACAGACACCCTGTGAGGTGGGTGGGGCTGAGAGGGCTGTCACAGCAGCTGCCCTTTTAAGGACAACCTCTGCCAGAGCTATGGCTAACCCAAGGCCATTCCAGCGGGTGCAGGTGGAGGAGTGGGGAATCAAACCCGATTCTCCCAGATAAGAGTCCGCACACTTAACCACTATACCAAACTGGCTCTCACTCACCAGCTAATGTGCACCTTGAGGCCTAAGTTAAGAGAAAGAGAGAGAGAGAGACTTGTCTTTGTATCTCTCCAGTAGGAAGCAGCCATGGAGCTGTGATGGGGAGAGGGAGGCAAGAGCCGCTGAAGGAAAAGCTAGGCCATGGCGCAGCTGCATCAGCAGCCATGGAAAAGGAAGCAGAGAAGAATGTTGCTTGCGGGATGGCTTGGAGCCCTGTAAGGGCCAACTCTGACTCACGGGCTGTATGCTTGACTCTCCTGATAAACCTCTTTGTGTCGCCACTGGGGAGAAAGGCAGGATATAAATAAGATAATAAATAAAAATAAAATAAAGTAGGGGCACTGGCGAGGTCTTTTAAACCCTTCCATTGCCCTGCATGAGCTGAAAATGTATCCAAGAAAATTCTCAACGTGCCAAGGGAAGGGAGGATTCATAGCAGTTAGTGAATTATCTTTCAGGGTAACTTTTCCCACCAGGACTGAGCTTTACATAGAGGAGTCTTTCATAAGCTTTCATGGAACCAGTTGGAAGAACATTACTGCTTGGTGATGAGTTAAGAATCACATAGCTACACCAACCTTGGCCCTAACGCCAGTTATAAGTTGTGCACGTACACCCTCGTGTTTTCCAGAGGACATCTGTCGCATTTTAGATCAATGTTTTGGTCCCATTGTTTTGTACTGATCAGTTTTGTTCCTCGTATCGCTGTTCTAAAATACCAGTTTATTTAATTTTCAAATACTTGAATTAAAGCCTAGTTTATATTCTCCTCCACCACTAGCAATATGTAGCACTGTGTTAGATTAAACCAAAATAGTGAATATTTGCCAGATTAGATAAGATCTTTTCTGTATTTTGAATAGACATCATCCAAAGCCTAGAGCAGCAGTTTGTCAGTAAAATATATATTGTGATAAGTTTCCCTGATAGTTATGTTTATAATACGAGGATACTGAATGGAAAATGTTTCTTGGGTATGCTCTTCTTGTTCCAACATAGTTTTCCTTTAATCTGTTTTTTGGGTCAAAAGGTTTCTGCTTTGACTGAAGATAAAACCATTCTGCATGAGTGTCTGGTAGACAGTGTGTTTATTTTTACTGGAGTGAAGTTTTCTTAATGGCCCGAATTTGTCCGTTTTAACAGGTTTAGCCATTGTATTTATTTAATGGGCTGAACTCTCGCTCTTAAAAGGCTTTATCGCTCCGGAATAAAACAGTGCCATGCCGATCTTACATTTTGTTTATGTGAGGGTATCGTAATCTTTTTGGGAACTTTGAGCATCGTGTGCCTTTAGCATTGTTTTAGCATCCTTTACACAGGAGCTGCATGTAGGAGTCCAGTGTTACCCAAACTTTTAATACCAAATCTTTAATGTGGTGTTAAAATTGGATGCCTGCATCGTTCTCCCGCTCAAAAATAAAACCAGCTCCTGGGTGAAGTAATAAGCATCATTCTTACATCTGCATGATCGACCATTTAATATTGATTCCTTGCAGCCCTTTGATTTGCACGGTCAGTGCAGGCTCAGAGTGGTTGCTTTAGGAGCAATGCTACCGTCCTCCTCACTTCATCACCACAGGAAATGGTGGCAGCTACATGCATAGATGGCTTCAAGAGCAGATTAGATAAACATATGGAGCAGTGGCCAATCAGTGGCTATTAGCAACGGGGTATAGATGGAACTCTCTGTCTGGGGTAGTGATGCTCTGTATTCTTGGTGCTTGGGGGAGGGACAACAGTGGGAGGGATTCTAGTGTCCTGGCCCCACTGGTGGACTTCCTGATGGCACCTGGGTTTTTTGGCCACTGTGGGACAGAGCGTTTGACTGGATGGGCCATTGGCCTGATCCAACATGGCTTCTCTTACGTTCTTATCCTTTCTTGCTGCTCGTATATTGATGCAGCTCAAAAATTGCATCAGGCTTCCCATCTAACTTAGTGTCTTTAATTCTCCAAGGGTCGGGTGCATTGTGCTGTTTGGATGTAGCCCTGCATTGCTGGAGTTTGATTGGGGGTGGGGTGGGCCGAGTCAACAAGAGGAACTTGTTAGTGCCTTCTTTTGGCAGCTTTGTAGAAGGGTAGGCCATGATATCTTTAGATTTTCTTCTTTCTCATTTCCAAGCTTTTAAGCGGGGCACCGTTCGTATGTTCAGCTCTGTGAAGCGAGTCAGGCCACCCAGTGAGCTTGCTGGCTGCGCACAGATTCTGAATGTTTGTTGCGCCCTTCCGATTTTGTTGCCATTCATAATTTCACATGCACTTTTTAGTATGCAGAAAGTGTGCTTGCAAATTCTTATCTTCTTGGGGGAAGGTTAAGCTGTAAGGCGGCAGCTTAGCC
Organism: Heteronotia binoei; assembly: GCF_032191835.1. Lineage (NCBI taxonomy): Eukaryota > Metazoa > Chordata > Lepidosauria > Squamata > Gekkonidae > Heteronotia > Heteronotia binoei. The sequence continues at coordinate 41,591,835 of NC_083240.1, forward strand.
AAGGCCACCCAAGCAGAGCAGGACTGAGGGGGTCTTGTGTTTGGACTCGAGACAGTGCATGTTGGCTCTTTCAGAGAAACAGAATTTGAAGTATGTTCTACAAGGAAATGTGCTAGAGCGTGGCTGATGCGGGGTGGTGGTGGGGGAGAAGGAGAGTATATTTCGAGACTGGCAGAAGTGGGATTGTAAATGGACTAAAAATAAAATATGCCCAAATACAGTTTTAGCTGCATTCCAAGAAATGTTGATTTATTTGGGCAATTTTAGCCCACCTTTCTCCTCTAAAGGGCATGTTACAATGTTAGGTACAAGAAACAAGGATAAAAGCGACTCGCAACAATAACATTTAGACGTGACAAATGCCCATAAAACGGCATGATCCAGATGTGGATCCCTTCATAGAACAACCACCATTCGCCTCCGTCACAGTGGCTATTTCCTCAGTTACGAGGGCCCGTCTGAACCATTCTGCCTTTCATGGAACTATGGCAAAGAGAGCCTCCCTGGCTTCCTGTTGAGAGGAGCCTGTAGTGGGAAAAGCTCCAAAATGGGTCACAATCCTGACCAGCATGATGAACAGTATGCAGGGGCATGGCTTCTGGGTGCTTGCAGTATACTGGCAGGGAGAGACAGATATCTAACCCCACTGTCTCCTTGGAAATCAGACACTAATTTCATAAAAGTGGACTAGAAGAGAGTGGCAACTGCACGGGCCTTCTTAGAGTGGCACCTTTTGAAGACATTGTATGTATGCCAGTGGAGCACACTTCACTTCTCCTGGGGCATTATAGTATGTATTTGGCCTTTAGACAGAGTATGGGCAGATGTATTCTTATAGTTGTCCGCAAGGTCATTCTCCTGGTCCAGGATTCGAATCTTGAGCATCAACAGCCCTTCTCTTTGCGTTCTGTGGACCCTCATAAACCTGTTCATGTCATTTTGGACGTGTTCCTGGTATAATTTTCCACCGCAACGTGACAGAGCCTGGAGCATTCCCTTCCAACCCCTCTTCTGTTCCCAGAAGAATTCCTACCTCGCTGGCTCCCTTTCATTGCTGAACATCTTCTGCAAAAAGCATAATTTACTTTCTGCTTCATGGGGGGGGGGGAGCATAGCAAAGTGGGATTCGACTGTCCTGTAAATCATTCAGTGATATTTTTATTAAGTAGCAGAAAGTAAAAAGTTTATTTGTAGCTGTTTTTTTCTTCTTGTTGGTGCTGTCCTCGAAATTCAGCTTGAGTGAAGGGGATAGGTGGAATAGTGGGGGGTGGGAGCATCTTTGGTTAGTGTTCAGTTGCAGGGGAGATCTGTCTCATTAAGCATTGAAGGAAACGGCAGTTAGCAGGTATAATGCTGTTAGACTCCGGCTAATGCGAACGTGGCTGTGACCTCCCAGATAGATCAAAGCCTAATCTCTCTGACAGCTACAAGATGACATGGCTTGCCACAGGCCTTCGGCTGCTCCTTGCGGAAGCTCTTTTGTCTGCAGAGCACGCCTGATAGCTAGAAGTATATTTTTAAAGATGAACAGGTAGAAGTAAAGGGCTGTCTTTTGACATTTTAACTAATCCCTTCTAGCCTGTGGTTTACTGCACATTTAGGATATTTGCTAGCAGGAGACGCTGGCTTTTCCACATATGTACCATGTCATGTCGAATCAGGCGTCACTTTGATGCCTGATAATGCAAACTTATACAGTGAAATGGATTCTGATTGCATTAAAGTGACGTGTGCTGACCTTTTACCTGTTATGTGATTTACAAGGAATGCTTAACCCTTAACAAGCAAACACAGGGGCTTTGCTGTTTTTTTAAAGAGCGGGAGAAAGTGGTGTTTCCTAGCACAGTTGTTAAGCACTAATGGGTTCTTCTTATCTTACAGTTTGTGTAGGCTAGGCATCAGCAAATAGTAAGAACATAAGAACATAAGAGAAGCCATGTTGGATCAGGCCAACGGCCCATCAAGTCCAACACTCTGTGTCACACAGTGGCAAAAAAAATTTATATACACACATACACTGTGGCTAATAGCCACTGATGGACCTGTGCTCCATATTTTTATCTAAACCCCTCTTGAAGGTGGCTATACTTGTGGCCGCCACCACCTCCTGTGGCAGTGAATTCCACGTGTTAATCACCCTTTGGGTGAAGAAGTACTTCCTTTTATCCGTTTTAACCTGTCTGCTCAGCAATTTCATCGAATGCCCACGAGTTCTTGTATTGTGAGAAAGGGAGAAAAGTACTTCTTTCTCTACTTTCTCCATCCCATGCATTATCTTGTAAACCTCTATCATGTCACCCCGCAGTCGACGTTTCTCCAAGCTAAAGAGTCCCAAGCGTTTCAACCTTTCTTCATAGGGAAAGTGCTCCAGCCCTTTAATCATTCTAGTTGCCCTTCTCTGGACTTTCTCCAATGCTATAATATCCTTTTTGAGGTGCGGCGACCAGAACTGCACACATAGTCTTTGTGAACACTCTGTAACTATTGTGCATAAAGTGCATAATAAACTGTTGTGCATCAATAAAGCGAGCCATTGGGGTTTCGGGTGCCATTAAGAGCTTCGGACAGATCAACACCCACTGGACAGCTCTTCTGTACAAGACCAACTGATATTTCAGTTTGGTTTGCAAAGGAAAACTTCCCAGGGGAGTTGTGACAGCATGGTGAAGAGTGATATGGATAGATTATGTGTCTCACACTCCAAAATGTCTTGTAACTGCCCTGAAAGTTGGTAATGTATTTCTTTTAAAAGATACAAATTACAAAAAGGTATGTGTTTGAAAATAACAATGGGAAGCGTAAATTGACATTTTTGTATATGGACACACAATCTATCCAGAGCAGGGGTCCCCAACATTTTTGAGTTTATGGGTAACTTTGGAGTTCTAACACACTGTGGTGGGTACAAAATGGCTGCTGCAGGAGGTAGAGCTAGCCACAAAATGGCTGCCCCAGCTTACCGTCAGTCACACATTGAAGATCCATGGGTTGTGGTGGCAGCTGATTCCTGATCAATTTTAAAAAAAATATCTGCACAGCCAGTCAAAGCTCCAGTGACCAACCAAAAGCCTTGCTAAGCTAACTCCCCATCTGACTCCTCCCACTTTCGGGAAACAGTTTGCAGGCACCAGCAAAGGTGTTTTGGGGCACTAGGGCACCTGGTTGGGTCCCCTGATCCAGTGGGTTGCTTTCAGTTTGCTCCCTAATAATTTGGAAATTCTAGAATTTAAGCCATGATCTTGAATACTCTGCTTAGAAGTCTGTTTCACTGAAACAAACAGGGTTTGCTCCTAAGCAAATATGTTAAGACGAATGGCTTAACGTTGGATCTGAATAACTGACAACCCCACATACTTCAGCTTTGGATATGAAAATGTAGGCGAAGGGTGCAACTCCTACTGAAGTTACTTGCGGGGCCTAGTCTGGAATAAGTGGTTTATGGATTGTATCTCAGATACATTTAGTTAGAGAACCTATCCACTTCTGTGCAACAGCTGCCCTCTCAGGGTCTAGGCCTCTAATCCTCCCTTGCCTGCCAGTTCCTTTCTGCCATGCAGAGCCTCTTTCCTGCGTTCCAGGTCTGCCTCCATCCTGCTGTCCTTTTTGCTCTTCCTGTCTCTGCCGTTCTTTATTTCCTCAGCTCGATTCCTGTGCCTCAGTTCCTTTGGCTACTCTGCCACTTTATTTATTTATTTAGAATTTATATCCCGCCCTTCCCACGAATGGCTCAGGGCGGCTTCCAACAATAGATCCCACATAACAATAAGCGATATTTAAACATGTGAGGGAATAAACAATTAAAACAGATAAAACTCTAAAAATTAATAAATATTCAAGTATATATAAAGGAAATCTGGCAAGTTGCGTTAGGTTCTCAAGCTAGGTATGGGCTAGCCGGAAGAGGGTCGTCTTACAGGCCCTGCGGAACTGAACTAGGTCCCGCAGGGCCCTCACCTCCTCCGGCAGCTGATTCCACCATGTAGGGGCCATAACAGAGAAAGCCCTTTCTACCAGTGTCCCTAACACTCCTCCTGCCTGCCTGTAGCGTCCTATGGGGCCCAGAGGGCCCAGCCTTCTTGTGGATTTGACGGGCCCCCTCCCCAAGCCTTGGCTCCCCCTTCCCCCCCGATTGTCTCAGCACATGAAGCAGGTAGCAGCACCAGCAATCTCTCCCTTGAAGCACTCTGAGCAGAGTTGGGTGGGCAGATTCCGAAAGCTGGGTGGGTAGGTGGGCAGCCAGCCCCACCCCCTGCTCCCAGCAGCCCTTAGTCTGGCCATGAAGAGCTGGGGGCACCATGTGCTGCCTTTTTCCCACTGCCATGAGCCTGAACGGTCAGTTCTTGGGTGGGAGGGAGGAGAGGCCCCCAGGCTGCACAGGCTACAAGGGCAGCTAGAGTCCTTTCGGGGTGGGGAGAGAGGGAAGAGGGCAGCCAGGACATGTCTCCCCCAGCCAGTGTGTACAAGCCGCGCACATTCCCTGCTGCTCCCGTTTGGGGAAGGGCACAGGAAAGCAGGGAAATGGGGAAGGGAGCGCAGAGATACAAGTCAGCCTTTTGAACTTCGGAATTGGAAGTTGATCACTGCAGGCTAAGCTCCAGGAAAGGTAGAAGGGGAATTGGAGCTTACATGCCATTTAAATCACACTGGAGGGGGGAGAGAGAGGGCCCCCTCCCTCTCCTGCTTCTTGCTCTCACTCCCATGGCCCCCCTCCTACTCCCTATGGCCCCCTCCACCTGTGACTCTTAGCTATGGGATTGCCCTTAACTACTATGGATTTCCTTCTAAACCCTTCCTTCCTATTTCCCCTGCCCTTTTAACCAAACCTAATTCTCCTTCTCCCTTTCCTTTCGTCCACTGTCTGCTTGACACCCCTTCTTCGGCTTCCTGGTCTCCTGCTCCTTAACATCCGTTGGGGCCTTGTCCTCTGTGCAGACTTTTAATCCATACCGAACTGACAACTTTCCCTTCCCTCATAGCCTCTGGACTGCAAAGCAAACTGCCCTTGAGCCAGTGAAGCACCTCAGCCAATCAGAGTGCAATATAATATAGATCTTTATTCCTGTGTCATGTTTTACTTGTTTGGAGTGTTTCTTTGCTATGTTGCAGTACTGATAAGCCACAAAAAAACATCAGATTTGTAAATGGATCTCTCACAAGGTTCTCAGGATCTTCTCTAGATCACCCATGCTCAGCAAATCCAAATCTTGCTGGGGAAACCTTCGGGCCAGATCAGTACACTTTGACTGACAGAAATAAATATTAAATCCGCAAAATCAAACTGAATTTATTGTCTGGCTGTAACGTTTGAATCCGTAAATCTGACAGACTGTTTTTAAAGGGCATAAGTACAGAAAATAATAGTAAAATAAAAAATTTTTTTTGCCCAAATTCAAGTTGAAAGTTACCTGTCAGAAGTGGTTAGAAGTCTGCTGTTTTCTCTCCTGAAGCGTGTCCTTTCAGTTGTCAGTTTTCAAAGGTTAATATAAAACAAAAGAGCAGTGAAATTAGCTTTCCTTGTGTAGCTTTGTGCCTTTTTATAAAAAAACATCAGGTTTGGGAAAGGGAACAGCAGCAGGTCTGGACTAATTCCCTAAATACTCTCTTGCTCCTCCCCACCCTGCTTGGAGCACTGGTCCCAGCATCTTTCCTGACTATGGAATGGGGAAGCACAGAGGGCTTGTCTTGCAGGTACTACACACAGTTCCTGTTCCTTAATAGTTCCCTGTTTACTGCCCAGCAGGCCTCAGATTCCGCAGGAGCTCACAAGAGCCCAGCTCCTGAACCTTCTCCCTCTTCTCCCCCACCTACCTATCTTGTCCACTGAGTAGCAGGTGCAGCTGCATAACAATCCCTGGATTAGGAGACTGGGCAGCCAGCCATCCACCAGGGGCTTTGCCACACCCCCAGCAGCCCTTTTGACTGTGGGGGTGGTGGCCCAGGAGAGCCTGGGGCTCTCCTTTCTTGCATCAGGTTGCCTTTGGCGAGGCATATGCTAACGAGTTATGCTAATGAGCTCTGCCACCTATTTTTCTACAAAATGACCCCTGCTGCCCAGTGAGCGCATAAGGATGAGCTGTGGTTCTGCCCCTCTGCACAGTAAGGGAATGGAGGTGCGGGGGACCAGCTATGAGCTGAGTGCCGGTGGTCTGTCCTTGCCTCCCAGGGAAGGGTAAATTGAGGCTGAGTACTCACTGGGTATAACCACTTGTGCTTCCAGGGCCATGAGATGTCTGCACTTTGCAGATCAAGTTTGCATAGAGCTCACATATAGAATAAAAATGCCAAGGACACTTAGGCCTGAATCATAGTCACCTGCCAGGCTGTGTGCATGTGTGTGTGTGTGAATTAATGGTTATATAGTTTGGACAAAACCATGCTAGAATGAACATGTGTAGGCCAGGCGTGTATGTCTCAAACAGTGACATGGACCATAGTGGATCTTGACTGAAGCATCTGGCTCTGCCCTTGTACATCATCTGGCTCTGTTACTGAATCCGCTTCAGGGTTTTAGTACTGACATTCAAAGCCTTTTGTGGCCTGGGACCGACATGCCTGTGGGACCGCTCTCCCCATATGAGCCCCGAAGGCTGCTGCGATCCGCCAACCAACATCTTCTGGTTATCCCTGGCCCAAAGGACATCCGTCTTGCCTCGGCCAGGGCCCTTTCAGCCCTGGCCCCATCCTGCTGGAATCAGCTCCCAGTGGAGATAGAATCGTAGAATCATAGAGTTGGAAGGGACCTCCAGGGTCATCTAGTCCTACCCCCCTGCACAATGCAGGAAACTCACAAACACCTCCCCCTAAATTCACAGGATCTTCATTGCTGTCAGATGGCCAACTAGCCTCTGTTGAAAAACCTCCAAGGAAGGAGAGCCCACCACCTCCCCAGGAAGCCTGTTCCACTGAGATAGGGGCCCTACTGGATTTGTTACCTTTCCGTAGGGCCTATAAGACGGAGCTGTTCAGCCTGGCGTTTGGTTGAGGCAGGCGGACGCCCTTTGCTTTATTGCCTATACCATCGGCTATCCTCCCCCACAGTGTTCTGTTATTGAATGATTGCATCTGGGCCACTGATTTTACTCCAACCTGCACTATGAGCCCGCCCTCCTTTGTTATACCGTACTGTGCTGTGTTGCTTTTCTGATTGTATTTTTTGTTGTTGTTTTATTGTATTGTACTTGCTTGGTTTTATTTGAATGTAATCCGCCCTGAGCCCACCCGGGGAGAGGGCGGAATATAAATTAACCAAAATAAAATAAATAAATTACAGCCCAGGTACAATATCTTGGGGGAACAGGAGTCAGAATGCTGATCCTCTGCTCACACAAACAGCGGAAGAGTCCATGTTCCAGCCCTCACATTTGCAAACACAAACCCTTGGAAGGTAATAAAGAATTACTTAAGGGGGGAGGGAACAACTCATAGCTGAACGTTGGTGTTCTACCCCCAACTTCCAAGGAAAAGGAGCCTACAGTGAGGGGCAAGAATTTTTGCATCTTATTAGCAAGAGTGTTTTATCATTTTAGGATGTAATAGACCTGAGGAGGCCTGGTGTTCCAATATCAGCAATGTATACAGTTTGATAACTGGTCCATTATAGTAGTGTCTGCTTTGTAGTTGTATGATCCATGTCTGACACCTCTCCCACACCTCTCCGTATGTGTAGTCGGGGGGTGGGGGGGATGACTGGTGCTTAATGTTTCAGTGTTCAAATAGGCTTCATAAGGTTGGTTGAAATGCAGTCTCATCAGCTGGAGAATTTATCTACCTGCTGTGAGGAGTGAAGTAGGAACCCGAGTGAATTTCTCACCTGCAAGCTCTAATACAGAGGCAAGGTGCTGCTGACCAAAATAGTTATCCGTCTTTGGCTGGGAGGAGGCCTCTAAAACATTTTAAGCAAACTGGTGGTTCCTTTGTACTGAGTGTTAAGACACTGCTCAGTGAACCTCAACCCCCCCCAGGCAGAGAGGAAGAGAAAAACAGCATGAAATGTGTGAGCAAGTGGAAAAGGAAAAAAGGAAGGATACAGGAAAGATTTTACCAACATGCTGAATACCAACAGACTGAGATCCATAAGTAGCAGTTGTGAATGCTACTTCTTAAAATAGAGTGTAAGTATTTTCCTTGTCGCAAGTGCACAAGCTTTTCATATCCTCAGAGTGGTTTACGGCAGCTCACATGGATGAACTGAGATAAGTACCACTTTCAGAAATGTCGGATTCTTACCTTGATCTGTTGAATGGCTGGGTTTTTGGCCAATTTACACTAGTTTGTTTGAAAAAGTATTTCAGTTGCATTTATTGGCATGGCTCTCGTATCCAGCGGCTTCTCTTATGATCTCTACTTGATAAAGCAATTGGTGCTTTTATCACACCTTTCTGCCCTACAAAAGGCAGCTCTCACCAAATAAAGTAAAACAAGCATGGTCCCATTGCCTTCTAAAACATGTGGCGTTCCGGATTCGCTTCAAGGTGCTGGTCATAACCTTTAAAGCCCTATATGGCCTGGGACCTGCCTACCTTCGGGACAACCTCTCCCCATATGTGCCCCAGATAGCACTTCATTCGGGGTCTCAAAACCTCCTTAAGATCCCTGGACCGAGAGAGGCTCAACTGTCCATCGCCAGAGCCAGAGCGTTCTCAGCAATAGCCCCTGCCACAGGGCCTGTAAGACCAAATTAGCTATTACTCCACAGCACCGATAAACTCTCTGAATTAATATAACTGAAATAAGAACATCAGAGAAATTAGAAATGCACAGCTTGCTTTTAGGATTCTAAATTGTAGGAATTATTTGATTGTGTATTTTGTTTTAATGCTTATATGGTTTTAAATTGTGTGGTTAGCCGCCCTGAGCCCGTCAGGGGAGGGTGGGATATAAATTCAATAAAATAAAAATAAATGTTAGTCCAGCGCGCGTATCTGTTGAAGTGAACTCTGACTCAGAAAAGCTGCTGGTGGAATAAATATTGTTCGTCTTTTAGACGTTGCTTCCTTTTAAATTTTTGCTCCTGCAGGCTAGTACAGCTTCCTGCCTGGAATTATAGGTGCGGCCTGGTTCGTCGTATTGGGAGGGAACGTGTACAAGCAATTCAGAATGTCCTAATTTTTCCAGGTTGAGTTGAAAAGAAAATACAATGATCAGCACTCCAAAGCGAGGGGCCTTTTGCCAGGTAGCCAGTGGTATGAAATACAGGCCTACCGAGCTCTCAACCAAGCCCTTGGACGGTGAGTGCATTTTTGTCTTCCTGATTTATAAACTCTGTTCTAAATCTTTACTTGCCCTCCCTCTAAAGCTGGGTCAAAAGCCGTGGTCAGATTGAATTTCTTTATTTATATAATAATGTGTTGTCTGTCCTCATAATGAATATTTCTTGATACGTATCTTAGTGCCAATCCTGTAGTCATTCATCCATCGGGGAAAAGAAGGCTTTGGTCAGTTGACTGGTCAAATAAGTGGGTAAGTATTTCTGTTAGGAAAGCCGAAAAGATACTTCGGCCATCAACGGGTCTGATGCTTTAACAAGCAGATACATGTATACTCCTTCTAAGCTGTGGAGACTTAATGAGCAAAAATTCTACTTCGTGAGCTATTGGAGTTAAAGTTGTGAACTATTGCATAAATTAGTTTGCTTTGGGGACATTTTTCCTGAACTAAGACAAAAATATGTGAGCCGGTGGCTAAAAAACTATGAGCTAGCTCACACTGACTCAGCTTAGAGGGAACACTAGTTAATATATGTTGAGGGCTTCTAGTGTCCAGGCCCCACTGGTGGACCTCCTGATGGCACCTGGGGTTTTTTTTGCCACTGAGTGACACAGAGTGTTGAACTGGATGGACCATTGGCCTGTCCCAACATGGCTTCTCTTATGTTCCTATGTTCTTAATTTGGGAGAAAATAGTAATACCTAAAGGCAGCTTTGATAATAGTCAAGGGAATAATTATGTTTAGAAGAAACTACTGTATTAGAAGACTGGAGTAGATTTGTATTGTCATGGTAATAATTGAATATATTGTTAATGTTATGTATGGGTTGCTTTGAGACTGAAGGAGTAGATGGGACCGCTATTAAAAATAAAAGGCAGTAGTTAAAGACAGTTATGCTAAGTAGGCAACAGACCAAACTCTTCCTTTGGGGAGGTCCATACAGTTATAACAGGAAGCCACTGGGCAAAGGTTTGCTACACTGTCACCCTCTCCTTGGTAACAGTTAACAGCACAGTTTTAGTTAACCTTCACAGTGACATTCTCATCTCCATGGCATAATTGATAGTATAGGACCCTGGTCAAGCATAGAGTGGTCAATGAAAAGGTATTTGACTGGACTGTCGACCCTGCATCAGGTGTACTGAATTGGAGGGGGAAGCCTAATCCCTACACAAGATTCTTAATCTGTTTTGACATGCCTAATAAAATGGTCCCTTGAAAAAGAAAGAATTGTTAATATTTACATAGCACAGTACATGGTACTTTATAGAGTAGCATAAGCTGAAAGGACTTTACAATCTATATTTCCCTGTGTGGTTGGTTGGCATTCCACAAAAGAATTACTAGTACTACTACTACCACCACCACCACCACCTTGGCTAATGGACAAAGCTGTCTTCCCTGGTCACTCTGCTCTCTTTCAGAGAGCTACCATAGGCCCAAGAGGGGGCGGGTCACGAGGGAGTTTAGCCTGTTTAATCTCAACTACTACTATTACTGCTACTACTATTACCATCAGGGCTTTTTTCCCCTTGCTCATTTGCATATTAGGCCACACCCCTGATGTCACCATTGTTCCACACAGGACATTTAAAAGAGAAAGCCCAGCAGGAACTCATTTGCGTATTAGGCCACACCTTGACACCAAGCCTAATATGCGGATGGAAATGATTTTGGCCTCCTGGAACTAATAATGTAATTCATTTGGAAAACCTTCTGTGAAGGAATGGCCACCCTCCAGAGAGCACCTTCGTCCCAGATTGCTCCAAGCGGTTCTGTGAGCAACGTGGCCAAAAAGTCAGTTTTTCGTACCGCTGCCTTAGCTGGGGGCAGATACAGATAATCAGGCAGTATTCAAAGTAGTAACATAAGAACATAAGAACATAAGAGAAGCCATGTTAGATCAGGCCAATGGCCCATCCAGTCCAACATTCTGTGTCACACAGCGGCCAAATATATATATATATACACACACACATACACACTGTGGCTAATACCCACTGATGGACCTCTGCTCCATATTTTTATCTAACCCCCTCTTGAAGGTGGCCATGCTTGTGGCCGCCACCACCTCCTGTGGCAGTGAATTCCACATGTTAATCACCCTTTGGGTGAAGAAGTACTTCCTTTTATCCGTTTTAACCTGTCTGCTCAGCAATTTCATCGAATGCCCACGAGTTCTCGTATTGTGAGAAAGGGAGAAAAGTACTTCTTTCTCTACTTTCTCCATCCCATGCATTATCTTGTAAACCTCTATTATGTCACCCCTCAGTCGACGTTTCTCCAAGCTAAAGAGCCCTAAGCGTTTCAACCTTTCTTCATAAGGAAGGTGTTCCAGCCCTTTAATCATTCTAGTTGCCCTTTTCTGAACTTTCTCCAATGCTATAATATCCTTTTTGAGGTGCGGCGACCAGAACTGCACACAGTACTCCAAATGAGACCGCACCATCCATTTATACAGGGGCATTATGATACTGGCTGATTTGTTTTCAATTCCCTTCCTAATAATTCCCAGCATGGCGTTGGCCTTTTTTATTGCAAACGCACACTGTGAATTATCTACCACGACCCCAAGATCTCTCTCTTGGTCAGTCTCTGCCAGTTCACACCCCATCAACTTGTCTTTAAGGATTCTGATTCTCGCTACTATTATTACCACCAGGGCTTTTTTTAAAACAAAAAAAGCCCAGCGGGAATGTATTTGCACATTAGGCCACATCCCTGATATCACCATTGTTTCATACGGGACTGTTTTGTAGATAAAGCCCAGCAGGAACTCATTTGCATATTAGGCCATACCCCCTGACACCAAGCCAGCAGCTTCTTAAGATCTGAGCCATAGAATACGCAGTACTGAGTTTTGTTCTAAATCCTTTTATTACGTTGTCGTGTCTTGGTGTTTTTAAAACTAGTCTTGCACATCTAGGAAACAAGCAGCAAAGAGGAAGACAGGCCGTTGCTCTTTAGTGCTTCTATTAAACTTCTAAAGAAGGAGCTTCATTTCACACTCCTGTTTTTATTAGCGAAGATAATATATTAATACTTAAAACTATTGCTACTATTTATCATTGTTACCTTTATAAAGGAGCAGCAGAAAAGTTTCTGAGATAGTGTCCCCTCACTGCAAGGCCCTATGAGCTGGGAGAAGTGAGAGCCAGTTTGATGTAGTGATTAAGTGTGCGGACTCTTATGTGGGAGAACTGGGTTTGATTCCCCACTCCTCCACTTGCAGCTGCTGGGATGGCCTTGGGTCAGCCGTAGCCCTCGCACAGTTGTCCTTGAATGGGCAGCTTTTGGGAGAGCTCTCTCAGCCCCACCTACCTCACAGGGTGTCTGTTGTGGGGGAGGAAGGTAGAGGAGATTGTGAGCTGCTCTGAGACTTTGAGATTCAGAGTGGAGGGCGGGATACAAATCCAGTGTTGTTGTTGATGATGATGTTGTTATCGTCGTCTTCTTCATGAACATATATGAAGCTGCCTTCTACTGAATCAGACCCTGGGTCCATCAAAGTCAGTACTGTCTACTCAGACCGGCAGCGGCTCTCCAGGGTCTCAAGCTGGGGTTTTTCACAACTATTTGCCTGAACCCTTTTTAGTTGGAGATGCTGAGGATTGAACCTTGGACCTTCTGAGCCACCATCTCTCCTCCTCCTCCTGAAAACCCACATGGACAGACTGGAGATCCAGCAGTGCAGCACTGGGTAGACACTTCTGCACTGCTTGGAGAGGGGAACCCCTTCCCCAGTCTGTTCACACCACCGGTGCCATGAGCTCAGGCCCCAGGGTAAAAATACAAAGTGCTTGGATATTGTGAGTTCTCCCCTGCCCCCAAGCCAACAGGACTTGTGTGTTTCTGCTGCTGCTTCCCATCTTCTTACGGCTGTTTCCCATCTTCCAGCCACTCACAATGGTCCAGGGCTAAAAGCCAGACACCAGAGTGCTTTATCGCTCCCTGGACCAGGTTCCATTAATAGGTTCCCACTGTAATGCTAACTAAAATGAATTATAAGAAAACTCTGTTAGTTGGGATTGCAGGGAAGCTAAAGGATCAGACCCAGACTGAAATTTCCACTCGTGGAAGACACTTCAGGAAGCAGAAGAAAATTTCCCTGCCTCACCTCTCCTCCTGCAGCCTTGTTGGTTTCCCTGGAATGCTGCTCATGGGAAGACAAGGCACCCTCAGAAATGGCCTTAGGGGCTAATGGGGGATCTGAAGAAGAAGACTGTAGATTGATACCCCACCCTTCTCTCTGAATCAGAGTCTCAGAGTGGCTTACAATCTCCTTCTTTCCCCACAACAGACGCCCTGTGAGGTGGGTGGGGCTGAGAGGACTCTCACAGCAGCTGCCCTTTCAAGGACACCTGCGAGACTATGACTGACCCAAGGCCATTCCAGCAGCTGCAAGTGGGGGAGTGGAGAATCAAACCCGGTTCTCCCAGATAAGAGTTTGCGCGCTTAACCACTACACCAAACTGGCAGCTCAGAGCAGCTCACAATCTCCTTTACCTTCCTCCTCCACAACAGACACCCTGTGGGGTGGGTGGGGCTGAGAGGGCTCTCCCAGAAGCTGTCCTTTCAAGGACAGCTCTGCGAGACTATGGCTGAAAGTAGCAGAGTGGGGAATCAAACCCATTTCTCCCAGATAAGAGTGCGCACTTAACTGCTGCACCAAACTGGCTCTCCTGCAAGAGGAAGGGGAAATTGGTCTAAATTGCATTTCCCCATCCATCAGCAGAAACACTTGTCTGGATCCAGCCCATATGTTTGTCAGACCCATGACCTAGAGCACTGTGGATCTCCGGTGGTAGGTAGCTCCCAGAAAATGGCTTCCCTGGAAGAAATCAGTCATCACAATCTAGCAGGGGTGTAGCCTGGCTGTTAAAATCAGGTCTGGTCCAGGGCTGCAAGCACAGTGTGACTGCTTATGTGAAGCATGGAAAATGTCACAGGGGGTTTTTTTGCATCCAAAGTATAAACTGACCAAAGTCTCCTATGAAGATGGAAGTGAGAGAGTTTTAATCCCAGGTGTGGCATTTTAGTGTTGCTGTTGCAGTATATGGAGTAACACAAGTCCATGAAATGCGATCACCTTTGGGTTAGGGGAGGAATAGGCCAGATGTTGCGCATGGCCAGGTGACAACTCTGCCATGAAATCTGGCAGCATCGCTTTACTTGAAAGGTGTGGGATATGTCTCCAGTGGCCCAGATGCATTCATTTTAACGACACGCTTGCTAGAGCAGTGGAAAAACGAAAGGCAGAAAGAAAATGGTTTGCTTTCCTTTCTTTTGCTAGCGTTCCCTGCATTCCCACACACCCAAGATGAAAGGCTCAAAATAAAGCTGCTGGCATTTTTTTGTTTGTTTGTTTTGGAGGCAAATGGTTTAAAATCTTAGTTTCCAATCTGAGTACAGTCCTGTAGTACTGTGGCCCCCAACCGTGTTGGCACTAGGGACCAGTTTGTGAAAGACAATTTTTCCACAGACCAGTGGGGGTTGGGGTGCTGCCCCCACTGGGGTCTTTAAATGAGGAGTAGGTGAAGGTCTCTGCCTCACTCCGCAGCCCGGTTGCTAACAGACCATGGCCTGGTACCAGTCCACGGCTTGAAGGTTGGGGACCCCTGCTCTAGAAAACGTTTCTGCTCAAGCCCCATTGCGGAAGCCTATGAGAGAGCTTTGCCCCCAGAAAACCCTGGTGGCTTCCGCTTAGTGGCACAGTTATAACACCTTTAAAAAAAAAAAAAGCATTATTTTGGTGCTGATAGATTATTCCTGGCATGCAGTGAGCAGATAGGTGAAGACACATTTGTTATCAGTTTTTAAGGTAAGGAAACGAGCATCTAGCACACATTAGGGCTCAAAACAGACATGAACTAGATGGTAAGGGAATGGATTTCCCCATTCACTGTGGGGAGAGAAGGGATTTAATCCTCAATTGCACAGCAGAGCTACTGAGCCAAGCCTCTCTTCTTTCTATTGGCTGAGGCTCCTCCCCCTCGCCCCCTGGGGAAGGAAAGAAGGAGCCAGAAATTCTTTTGCCCAGTTCCCCAGATCCCATGGAAGAAATGCAAGGAAAGCACCTTTAAGACCAATGAGTGTTAAGGTTTTAAGCATGTTTTATTTTAAAGGGTTTTTTTAAAATATATTTAATTGTGTTTATCTGTGTCCTTTATAACGTTTATATCTCTGATACTTAATCTTAAACAGGTACACACATGACCCGACCCAACACGGCCTGGCCCGACAAGGTCTCTTTTATGTCAAATCCAGCCCTCATAACAAATGGGTTTGACGCCCCTGATTTATGCATTCGTGGTCTGTTATTAGTCTACTATAATTTCATCCCACACATTTCTCCAAGTAGCTCTGGGTGGCATGTGTGGTTATCTTCTCCATTTTATCCTCATGACAGTCCTACAAGGTAGGTTAGGCTGAGAGTTACTCACCCAGTGGAGATCGAAACCCAGAGCTCCCCAGTATGAGGCTCTAACACCAGGGTCCCCAACCTTTTTTTGAGCCTGCAGTCACCTTTGGGATTCTGACACAGCGTGATGGGCGCTGCTGCAAAATGGCTTCCTGAGGAAGCGGAGCCAGAATTCTGCAGCTTCCCGTCAGTCACACAATGAAGATCTTTGTGCTGTGGTGGCAGCTTCTTCCAAAGTAACATTTTTAAAAATCTGAACAGCCAATCAGATCTCCAGTGGTCAATCAAAAGCCTTGCTGGCAGAAGCTGTACCTGGTTCCTGGTGGGCACCAGGAAAAGCGTTAGCAGGCACCATGGTGCCTTTCTTCACAGTTTATTCACAGCCTAAGCCAGCATTTAAAACAGTAAAATCATACAAAATTAAAACTGAATGACCATAAAACCGTACATAAAAAGGCATAAAATGCTGTTGTAAGACCACAAATATAACAGAACATGGCAGTTACAGCAATCAGATTGGCAAAAGGTATTTAGCCATTTCCTGACTGAATTATTAGAGATTTCCTTATTCTTGTGGCAAGCCAGCCAATTTCTGCTAATTTGTATTTAACCTCAGGGTTCTTATCGTCAAGAAGGTTCTTAAGGAGTTACAGTTTTTTGACTGCTGGTAAAAGGCATGGCCGTGGAAAATGGAAGTACTTTGTGGTGATGACTATAAGCCTCACAGTCAAATATGACATGGACTAAAGATTCGATACCACCATTGCAGCAGGGACATAACCGTTCTTGGAGCAGCACTTTTTTGAATCTCCCCTCCACCACCGCTGAAGGGAGAACGTCCCACCTCATGAGAGTGAACGTTCTCCTATATTCATTATTTGTTAAGCGGTATAAGGAGGGCATCGGGGTCACCCTGTTGATTGGTTCTGTCAGATCCCGCCATTTGCTTGTGGGGTTACGGTCATTTTGTCTGACAACATCCAATATTATTCTCTGTTTCACTATTTCTCTAGCATTATCATAAGAGAACTGAGATATTGTTTTGAAAGGCCATGGGCACTACGTGGGGGAGCCCTGCTAAAAAAAACAACTAAAAAACTCTAGCAAAGTGAGTTATTTCCCTTTTGAGATTAATAAAATGAAGAGGAAGCTCTGTTTCACTGAGTAAAATGATACAGGGAGAAGAGTTAAACTACCCAGCACTGTGGCTAAGTCTGAATCAAAGCCTAAATATTAAAAATGCCAGGAAAACCTGTCCATGCATCTACCAGCGTAATGTCTGTTTTGGACCCATGTTTTTGCATTTGACCTTGCATTAACCTCACAACAATTATGTTGGGAAGCAAATTGTAGGTTTTAACTTCACATTTTTGGGGGCGGGGGGTGTCTGTTTTGAGTTCACTCTTTTTTTCCCTTTCTCTCCTTCATCCCTTTCAAAACACTTTTAAGGCAGCGAAGAAGATGATCACATGTGTGTTTTTTTCCTTATTTCTTCTGTTTTAGGTGCATTCGGCACAGGTGTGACTGGGGTGCGCTGATTTTAGTCGACGACCGCTTCAGGCGGAACCCCAAAAAATACATAGCTGGTAAGATAAAATTGGCAATATTGCAATCCTGCTAAGGAACAGATGCCCCATGGTTTATTCCCAGCCCGCAAAAATCTTTGCCCTGCCTCTTGCTTCTTCAGCATTCACAAACGTCCCACATCCCAGCTGTTTAGTTGAGCACAGGGGTGGCCTGATGCCCTATGGCACCCTAGGCAGACTCACTGCCTGGCACCCCCCACAGCGCCCCCATGTGTGGCTCCAAGCCCTCCTGCGCCTCTCCTCCTTCCCCATCCCATGTCAGTTTCAATGCCGGAACCGGCTGTAGCGCTGCGTTCTGACTATCTAAAGCTCCCCCCTGACACACACCAATCGATCGATGGGTAAAACCATGCCACGGGGCCAAGCTCACAGTTTGTCAGGACCAGCGTCCTGAAAGGGCGGCCCTGCTGCCGCTGACTCCTCTCCCATCCAGGAAGTGGGAAGGGGAGGAGTCAGCGACAGCGAGGCCACCCTTTCAGGATGCTGGTCCTTACAAACTAAGCGCAGCCCCGCAGCGTAGTTTTACCCGTCCATGTAGCTATCGGCAGGGGGGAGACTTTAGCTAGTCAGAACGCAGCACTAGAGCCGGTTCCGGCATTGAAACTGACATGGGGTGTGGAAGGGAGGGAGGAGGAGGAGGCGCAGGGGGGCAAACTAGGTGGAGGAGGGAGGCTGAATTTGTCGCCCCCGCCCTGCCAGTGCCCTAGGCAACCGCCTAGTTTGCCTAGTGGGGGAGCTGGCCCTGGTTGAGCATTGTGTAAAATAATAATAATAAAAAAATTATTTTTACTTTCTTTATTTGGACCGGTTCATTCTCCCCAGTGGGAACCCAAAGTAGCTTGCCTCATTCTCCATCCAGATAGATCCAGGTGGGCAGCCGTGTTGGTCTGAAGCAATAGAACGAAGTAGGAGTCCAGTAGCACCTTTAAGACCAGCAGAGTTTTATTCAGAATGAAAGCTTTTGTGTGCATGCACCCTTCAGACAATGGAATGGGGCACAGTGAGCACCCAGACTTGCAAGCAAGAGAGCAATTAACAGACTGCCTTACGACAGACTGCAATTTATTGCCTTATGACACTCTCACGATCATTCTCCCATTCTGACATGTTACTGTTTTGTTGGTTTCCCATGCAGATGCTATCCAGACCAGGTGTTTTTTCAATTTGTTAATTTCACTATTTTGCCAGTGAATTCTAACTTTGTACCACTTTGCGTTCTTAACCCCTGCCCACCAGCTATATGTAGCTCTGCTCGCTGTACCCCATTCCATTGTCTGATGAAGTGTGCTCACAGCACCCAAAAGCTTATATTCTGAATAAAACTTTGTTGGTCTTAAAGGTGCTACTGGACTCCTGCTTCATTCATTCTCCTTCATTCTCCTCTGCTCCATTTTATTTTCACTACAGCCCTGCATGGTAGGTTAAAGACTGAAAGAGCATGTGGCCCAGCAGGCTTCCACGGCATATTTATAAGTCTCTGTTCCTGCCCAGGGCGGTATTAAAACCACAAATATCAAGCAGTAAGAAGCTGTACGACAGAATAGTCAATCATATATTTATTTGCAGTTATCGAATTAAACAATGGTGGCAAAAGATCAAGATGGAAATGGCGGTGGATGCCAGTTCTAGTCAAATGCACCAAGTCCCTGTTATTTCCTGTGAAGGTGCCTGTCTCGTATATGTGTTGTCTCTTAAGGGGTGTCATTTGGGAACTCTTCTCGCATAACACAGATATCACTTTTGTGTAGGTACAGATATTTTCCTCAAGCAGAAGTGATGAGCGCACAGCGGTTTGTTTTGATGTGGGAAATTGTGATCTGTGACACGGCCCTTGGATTCAGTATAAATTGGATTCGGTATAAATAAACTCTGGCTGGAACGATGTATTATATCGGTTGCGTGACTCCTACTGGAAACAGCACCCCTGTGTTCCTCTTCTCCCTTCAAAAATGTCCAACACTACAAAATCCTTGAGATAACATCACGTCGCACAGTCTCCCAGCTCCATTTCCCACTCTAAAGGAAATTCAGAGCATTATGACTGCGTCACCCATTCTGGTTTATGGAAGGAGATACGGGGCTAATGGTTTCAACAATGGCCACGCATCCTCCATAATGTCCAGGATATTTATTGGTTTGTTTATACGGTGCTTTACAGTCCTGGCCTTTGAAAGCTTCTTTCTTTTACCAGGCCATAGAAAATCTCCACCATGTTTGCAAACGCTGAGCATGTTCTGTTGGCCGTCTGCTCCACATGGCAAGGCGCTAATCAGCACTTTACCGTACGCGCTCTCTGATTACAAGAGTAAATTGTGTAGGGTGAAATGTTACTAGCAAATAGGAATGCCATTAAATGTTTGTTTTTGTTGCTACAGATATAAATTCATGCAGTTTTAAAGTGCAGTGGTGGGTAAATCAAATATATATATCTCATGAAGTCCTTATGATAGCTGATGCTGACATTGTATAAAAATGAGGCATTGCCCCAGACAAGACCATTGCTAAGTATGAATTAGTAATCCCTGAGGAGCTTTGAAGATGCTCATTAGACAGGGACTGCTTCTGTAATGTCCATAACAACTTGGTCTTATTAATTACTAAAAAGATTTCAAATGGGTACCAGGGTGATTTGCAGGTCTTGTTTTCCCCTAGCATAGGCTTGGAGCTTAACCAGTATATAGAACCAGGGCTGTGTTGAATTTTGGTGGTCTTTAAGGTGCTACTCAACTAGAATTAGAGTGTATAAAAATGCATTTAAAGTACTTTCTCATTGACTGCTGCATCTTCCTTCTACATTCAAACATATGAGTGATCGCATAGTGAATAGATGTCACAGTACTATAGTTCAGGGGTGTCAAACATGTGGCCCAAGGACCAGATCAGGCCCCCAGAAGACTACTATCAGGCCCACAAGCAACTCACTGTCATCTGCTTCCTTCTCTCTCGCTTCTTTCTGCATCACCACTTGCTTTGCCAGGCTTGCACAATCACAGGATCTATAAAGCAAAGCCTCTGTTTTCTCCATTGCCTGACCAGCACGCAAAGCAATTTATGTACAAAAACTTGCAGTGCCCAGCCATTTCATGTTTTCCGCTAGGTCTTGGGCTTAAAGCATTGATCATGAGATTTCTGTAATGAATGTCAATAAATCAAAAGTTGGTTTGGAACTTACAGATATACACCTGACCAACACCTGAATAGCATATTCAAGATTGCAACAGCACAGACATTGTCTCCTGATTCTGATGCAATGATTCAGAGTAAGAGGTGTCAGCTATCAGAAACTGTTAGACAAAACATTGCAAAAGTGCTAATCTTTTAATCTGTTTAAAGTTGTATTTTTTAAAAAATCTTTAACTGTGTTTGTGTCCTTTATAAAGTTTATATCTCTGCTACCCGGCCTTACATTTTATGACACCCATGGCCCGGCCCAACAAGGCTTCATAACAAATGAGTTTGACCTCTGAATGTAGTTGATAGGGTTTTCCTATATAATAATTAGGGCATGAAACATTTTTATTCCCATTGATTTCAATTTGCTTTGCGCTTTTATCATTGTATTCACATTTTCTTCTATTTTTGTTATTTCACAAATTCATTTGACTTCTGTATTTGTTATCTGTGGAAACACATTTTCAGCTACAATTGGACAAATTTCACAAGATCTTGAGTAGGGATGGGCACGAACTGGGAAAATGGAGGTTTGTGGGGTCTCACGAACCATCACGGACCTTTACCAAACTGGTTCATTTTATGAGGTTCGTGATGCAGTAAAACAGCCTCCTTGTAGGCTTGAGGCACCAAACTTGCAGTGAGCGTCCAGCTGCCTCTCCTCTACTTGTCCTACTAGTTTGGTGAGGATTGGCTATGGGGGAGGCAGTAGCAGCCCCTGCCCCCCAAAGCAGGTGCCTCCAGGAAAGTGCTGTCTGGGGAAATAACAGCTGCAGATACAGGAGTGTGTTGAAAGGGTTCCCCGCAAGCTAGAGTCATCAAACTAAAGAGGGCCTTCCTGGGATGCCCCTATACCTGCCCTCCAAGGGTTGGCTGTGGGGGGGGGGGTCAGTAGCAGCCCCCCCCCCAAGCAGGTGCCTCCAGGAAAGTGTTCTCTGGGGAAATCACAGCTGCAGGTTCTGGAGGAGGTTTTTTTTTTTTTAAGGTAAAGGTAGTCCCCTGTGCAAGCACCAGTCATTTCCGACTCTGAGATAACGTTGCATCACAATGTTTTCAAGGCAGACTTTTTTACAGGCTGGTTTGCCCTTGCCTTCCCCAGTCATCTACACTTTCCCCCCAGCAAGCTGGGTACTCATTTTACCGCCCTCAGAAGGATGGAAGGCTGAGTCAGCCTGGAGCCGGCTACCTGAACCCAGCTTCTGCTGGGATCGAACGCTGGTCGTGAGCAGAGTTTAGGACTGCAGTACTGCAGCTTTACCACTCTGCGCCACGAGGCTGTTTCACTGGAGGAATTAAAGATGTTTTTAAAATAGGGTTTACACGGCTTGGCTTGATTTAGTCGCCATCCCACTGCACGCCCTTGAGGTAGTGCCAGTAGCATCTGCATAAATGCATTAGCAAATATTTTTGCGGAGGGTATTGAAAAATTGCCAGATGGGGACAGGGTTTTTGGGTACCACAGAAATCATTCATTTATTTACTTAATTTATAACCCTCATTTCTTGCTGAGTCTCAAGGCAGATTACAGCTAAAAAGAATCCAGTTAAGTCAGGTATAATATGTGCAATTACACTGTATTGATAGTAAGCAAAATTAGAGAACTTTGTTCTAAAAATCACAATATAATACAGACAATAAAGTCAGAGTCACACGATTGGTGCAACATGCAGTGTAACTTTTATATTGCGCTCAATAAATAACGCAATTACACTGGATTACAGAATTGGAAAGCCGTGCACGTTTGCAATAAAATGTTTGTGGAAAATTGTAAACAGCTTCAGCTCAGCTCTGATACGGAGGTGGCTAATAGGAAATACTCTTCTCAGCATGCATTTAATAATCATAGCTGACTTATTAGTCTGCATATTAGCCAGATGTTAGAAGGAGGTGGCGCTTTAATATTGTGGAAGTAAAAGGAGCGGTAGCAGGCTTCGTGTTTTCGATTCATGTTTTTTGAGTGATCTCAGGGAGAGGCGGCAGAACAAATACTGCCCCTGTCTTGTCAGTAGGTGGTGCTCGGGTTCTACCGCATGAGCTGCATTGGCCGGATCCCAAGGAAAGTAGGGAGATAATAAGACAAGAAAATAAAATAAGACTCACAATTAGTCTTGCACAGTAATTTTAAAATTGGTAAATGGCAACAATTCTTGCAAGCCGTTTTGTGCTCACACAGTATTGATTCTTAGTAAAAAAAAAAACACCCCCCCCCCCACCACCACCACCACCTTTTTTTACTGCAGCAAGACTATTGGAGACTGCAATAAATGTGTATGGATTAATTATATCAGAAATTCTGAAAAGTATTAAGTAAGCTGTTGTATTAATTATATCAGAAATCCTGAAAATTATTAAGTAAGCTGTTATCGGTACATATGAGTTTATGCAATTTTATCTTAATTGTCCATTTTTTACAAAAAAAAAAAGACACGGAAGAAAAATGTGTTTTACTTAAAAAAGGTAAATCCATCAGCATTTTAAAGGCTGATTTAGTAAGTGTACCACCCCTGCAGGTTCATGGTGAACTTACTACATTCCTTGAAACATTCACAAAATACACAAGGATGCAATAGATACAGTGAAATTCTGGTGCCTGAGTCCAGGTTGGCAACTAAATATCATCAGAGACGTCTTCCGAAGTGAGCAAGGGCTGCAGAAAACCCGCCAATATTGTTCAGGTCTCTTGTGAATCTAAAGCCAAAGAGCTCTGAAGCATCTTCCTTTCCATTTATACCAGGACCAAGGCCTTTGGTGGGCCCCTGAGGCACTTACTCCCATTTGTGGACCAGAACAAAGAGCTGAATGCATACTGCCAGAGCCCTGGGAGAGTTAACTGTTCATACCTCTGAAAGGGGGCTAAGGAGCAGGGAGCTTGGAATGAGAGGCTGTGGTGTTTAAAGGAAGGGAGGGGTTTTGCACTGCTTCTCCCCAGACAAGAGGCTGTCATGCAAAGAGCTGTGTGCCAGTGTCTTGGCTCAGTGGGAGAAAAATGCAAAAAAGTGGAAGGAATCCTGCTGTGCTGGGAGCCAAATGGGAAATCCCTGGGGCTGAATTGAGCTTGCAGGTTGTCAATTGCGTGTTCCAGTTCCTAAGAGACACTGGGTTGAATCTAGGCTAAATTCTCTGCTAACGGAAGGCGGTGATGGTGATTCCCACAGTTTGCCTCTCATGCTGTTCATGGGTCCCCCCCGCTGTGGCCCAGGAGCAGCATTTTGGGGGGGATCATTGGGGTGCAGAAGTAGCTGGAATGTCCTGTTCCGCTGACATGAAGTACCTTGCATGAGTGGAATATTTAGTCTGGCTCCAATTCCAAAAGTTGTAGCTTGTAGACTCACTGAATCTCATTGACTGCAATCTGGAGGACGTCTTCCCAAGGATAGATCCAGGTGGGTAGCCGTGCTGGTCCGAAGCAGCAGAGCGAAGTTTTATTGAAGGTATAAAAGCTTCCTTGCGCATCCATACTTCTTCAGATGTGCACAAAAACGTATACCTTAAATAAGACTTTGACTCAAGCTTTGTTCTGCCTTCCCAAGGAGAAGCTCCAATGAATAGCATGGGATTTACTCCCAAGTACTCCTGCATAAGAACTCTGCTATAGGCTCGCAGGGGTGGTTGTAGGAATTCAAATCTGACGACCTGAATTTGTGAGCCTAATCGATGAAACAAAATCAGCTTTATCCGTCCCAATTAACATAAGTCATCTTACGTGTTTAATAGTAACAATGCAGACAAATTCTTCCACTGATTTCCAACTGCATCTTTTCAAAGGTCTATCGAAATGGATCCGTCAGCAAATCCAGCATCACGAATGCTTTGAGCATGCGCTCGGTTCTTTGGATACGTTTACTAAAAAAAACCAGAAGGTCATCGATTCTTCACTTCAGGGCAATGCTGAACCTCTGTTCACGCCTTCACGTTTGATGACCCCGTCAACAAATTCCTTTTTGGAGGCCACCCAGCATCCTTCACGGGATGTTTCTGTTGAAAGAGGAGCGCAGAACTTGGTCCCAGAAACGCTTTCTGCTGTGGACGTCGACATGACTGGTCCAGCAACGTCCAGCCAGTCACACGGCATCTTTGCAAAGGAAAAAAGTATGCCTTTCTGTTGGGTTTCTGATGCAATTTCACTTCCTGTTGTCATGAGTTATTTAAGTGTTTGTATATGCATGCTGATGTTTAGCCAGTGAGCAGGTAGGGCCAATGAAAATGTGTGCACCTACTTCCCGCTAAGGCTAGGTGTCGATATGCATAGTGACCATTGAGGGAGAGCCCTAATAGGCTAATCCATATATCTGGGTGGTGGTCTGAGGGAAACCATTTGGTCAGTTTTGAAAATTTCCATTGTCTTCATTTTTTTATAAGCAAGATCCAAAGAACTGGGCCAGAGTGGGGGCCAGCACACCTTAGACCTCCTCCTGCCAAATGAACCTACCTGTCTACTCTGGGTATCTTCAGAGGCCCTGCGTTGGATGCCACCTGCCACCTAATGCTAGACAGGTGGCAGCCCTAAACAAGGCCTTCTCAGTCATGGCTCCAGAACTTTGGAACTCACCCCCAGCAAGATTTTTCTGTCTCCTTGTGTGTTGTCTTCTGCCAGCAGGCGAAGACTCATATGTTTTCTTTGGCATTCCCTCCGTAGCTCATATTAGCACACCTCCCTTTTTGTGTGTTAATATATTTCTCTGTGGGTGATATCAGACAGGCTTTTAAAGCCGCCTGGGGGTTGGGAGGCAGGCGGACCAAAAAAATGCGTCCACACATGCGCATTTGCCTGCCGTCCCCGTCCTGCCCCGGTCCCGTCCCAGGCTTGCCAGGAGCCGGCTCAAAAAGGCACCACTTTCAAAGTGGTACCTTTTTGCTGGAAAGCTGGGAGGCGCCCAGAGAGTCCCTGAAGAGCCGTGGACGGGATGCGAGAGTGTTCCAGGCACTCCCTGGGTACCCACCGCCCGCAGCTTTTCTGCACGCCCTCCGGAAGCTCCGGGGCCCTCCATTTCCGGCTGGCTCTCTTTGGGACGGCTTGCAGCCGACCCGAACCAGCCGTCTGGTATCACCCTGTGTTTCTCTGCTTTGCTTATTGATTTAAAGATTTTATATCAATGGTATTATCTGTTAATTAATATTATCTGTTCCTCTTTCTTTTTCCCTCCCTGTACAGGCGATTGGCTATCTTATCAGACAGTAAACCAAGAAAACCTTACAGACTCCAAATCCAGCGGTTCCACCATTGAGAACAAAAGAGGGAAAGTAAGCAGTCGTCTCACCTCTGGTAACATAAAGCACTATTTTAGTAAAATGTTGACGTCAACACCTCGGCCTGCAGAGAGAAAGAAAAACACTTCCAAAGCAGCGTGGCAACCAGAGCAGCCAGTTGGCAAGCCCTGCCAGCTCGCCACAAGCGGACGCCAGCAGAAGCTGTTTTCAGCTGGAGAAGGCAGACCAAATGAGCTTGCAGCACATGGAGAAACTATTAGCGAGGCAAGAGAGGCTTCTGGCTCAGTCTTTCCAGAATATACTGCTGAACAGCAGCTCTGCATCTATGAAGACAGTGGGGGTGCAGCTGTTTCTCCATTGAGAGGGAACACCAAACTGTCAATGTCGGACATAAATGTCGATGAAGATGCTGATGATAGTATCTATTTCACACCTGAACTTTATGATGAGTCAGAAGAGAAAAGTGAATTGCTAACACACGCTTCCAGTGAGATGGGGACTGTGTTGGAACTTGCTGTGTCTGTTGCAACTGAAGATCCTCTGGAAATTAGTGCCCCAAGCGCAGTAGATACTTCAGTCGGGATGCAAACCGATGCAGCAGCAGAGTCAGGGAACCATGAAATCTTGCAAAGCTGTAAGAGTTATAACAACGGTGCCGTCGGAGCAGCTGTATGTAGTATTAGCATAGGTGAAGCTGGGCAGAAAGAAGAGACTCCAAGAAGGAGAAATAAACTTTCCAGATCAAGGAACAAAGGTGTGTCTCTCTTTCAGTCAAGTGGTCATTAGAACCTCATTTCTATCAGTTCAGCTAGGTTTTCCAGACAGAAGCATGAAATGGGTTATTCTTTTAGTTTTACATCAGGACAAACGCCATCAATACATTTTTTTTTTTTCAGTCAAGCAAAGCAAGTTACAAATCATCCGATGCTGAAACATCACAGCTGATCTGTGTCTCCTCCTCCTCTCTTCCCTGTAGCGTTTAATAAAGGAAAAAGAGTGGCAGTACATTGGCATCACATTGTGAGGTTCCCTTCCCTGCAAACAGCAGCAAATTAAGTGGAGCAGGAACAGGGGAAGTTGCTATAGAGAGGCATCATGCCTTGCAAGTTGCGTTACGAATGACAAGGAAGGGGAGGGGAGGGGTCCGTTGCCTTCACAGCAGCCGTGCATCAACTGTAATGTGTCCTAAAAAATGTATTCATTATAGCAGTGGTCCCCGAACCTTTTTGGCACTGGGGACCGTCACCAGGGCTGGCCCACCCACCGTGGCCCCAGGGCCCTGCCCCCCTCACAGCACATGCTGCCCCCCTGCGGCACCACACTGCCCCCATGCCATGCAGCCGCCCCGCCCCCCTCACAGCACACGCAGCCTCGCCCCCTTGTGGCGCCTCCTCTACCCTCCATTTTTACAATTTTAAGGCTGGGAAAGGGGTGGTGAAGCGCCACCTTCCCTGGCTCTTTAAAGGCTGCCCCCCCCCGACGCAGCAGGGGCAGGCAGCCTGCTGAAGAAGTGGTGCTGCCCTTGCCTCCTTTCCATTTCCTTCCTGGCGTGGAAAGGAAGTGGAGAGGAGATAAGGGAGGTGCTGCTTCTTCAGAGGGTCGCCCGCTGCTACAGCAGCGGTTTTCCCGGGGGGCGGGATCAGCCTTTAAAGAGCCAGGGAAGGTGGCGCTTCTCTACCCCTTCCCCAGCCTTAAAACTGTAAAAACGGAGAATAGAGGAGGTGCTGCGAGAGGGGGCAAGGCTGCGTGGCGCCATGGGGGGGCAGGGCGGCCAGGCTGCATGGTCTGGTTGCCAACAGGTCGCGGACTGATATTAGTCTGTGGTCCAGAGGTTGGGGACCCCTGCATTATAGCCTGGATGCTACGAATGACCAGCAGAAGGCACCAAGAGCCCCGAAGCTTCCCCTCCTTCCTCTGAGAGCCATCTCCCATCCTGGGCAAGTTTATTCCCAGGATCAAGGGACTTGAATATACTAATAGGGGAAGGGAATGGGGTCACCCTTTTCACCTCCACTCACAGAAGAGAGAGAGGAGAGATCTCACCCACTTCCCTCTCTCCACTTAAGCCATCTGACCTGTGTAGCTGTTAGTACATGCGAGTACCATGGAATAAACTTGCCCAGGATCAAAAATGGGTTTTGGGGAGGAGAGGTCGCTGGGGAAGACCCCACAGTTTTGTGCCCATGGATCACAGGATGCAGTCCATTGATTTCTGCAGTTCCCATGCAGTACAAGCAGTATGGACTCAGGGTCTTTTCAGGACGTAGGGTCTAAGGAAAGCTCTCTTGCTTATAACAAATGGACTAAGCTGTCTTGTGTGGGGTAGCCAGGTCTCATAGCCTGTTCCGTTCCCAGAAAGAACGGGGGCTATAAACCAGGAAAGGTGTGATAATTAAAAAAAAAAAAATTCAGTACAGCCCAGTTTGTTATTTCATTTTTGACACACTCCAGACTAATGTTATGGTAAAAAGTAACACTTGAATAGGCCATGGGTGGTTTGGAGAGAGATAAGACTCCATGGGTTGGATCCAGTGGAAGAAATTCCCATCAGAGGAACGGGCCTTTCTTGCCTCCCCCGTCATGCTACAGCCCAAGGTGCTCCCCAAGATTCTGCGTCTTGGAGATGAGAACCCCCCACAGGAGTAGAATGAGAGATGAATCTATCATGGAATCAGCAGAAATCTCCCTCCTATTAAATCTACTGCTGGATCCGACCTTTTTTTATTTTGTAATCACCAGCTTTTCCCCCTCGCTTCCCAAAATCTTGTCTGGAAGAATATGGTGGCCACAGAATCCCTGTAGGAGACCTGGTTTTACAAGGACAGCATATGTGTGTCGATGGTATGTATGGTAACCTCAAAGTTTCCATGTGGTCTGCTGCTGTTGCTTTTTTGCTCTAGGATGTGCAAAGAACGTCCCCTTTCTGTGCCATCTGCCAGACAGACCAGTATGTAGGGAAATCAGCCGAACGAGAGGAGTGTCACCTCTAGAGCTTGCAGATCTCACACATCACTTGGCAACCAGGGGTGCCTTCTGGAAGTATGCATTTTTGGTTAGGGGAATGTGCGATGGGAAACAGTTGTCAGTCGTTTTACAAGAAGTTGTGTTTCTCCACACAAAAAAAGAGAGCGAACGTCAGTCTTGCATCTTTCAGCAACTCTGTGTATGCCTATGGGAGGCATAGCCCCATCAGAGCTGCTGAGCATGGAAATACGGGTAGTTAAGGACACGTGACTGTTCACGCCTCTTTGCTAGCCATGGGAAAGCCCAGTGACGCGACTACTTCCCGTGCACAGTGTGAAGCAGCTCTCGAAACTGCTCTGCTAGGACAATCTCTCAACAGTCCAGTTTTATTTGGGTTTGTTAACTTGTCAAGAAATGTCTGCTAATAAATAGAGCAGATTATAAAAAACACTATTTGTAAGGTACAGTGCTCTTAGACGTCCCTTTATTTCCGCTGGAAATATGTACATACGAATTGCTTAGTGAATTGGCACCGATGATATTTCTTCTTCCTGCTACCATGGATCGCTTGGGTTCTTTGATGTCAGGCTGCAAAATAATGGCTCCTTTTATATCTGCGGTTCTCTTCCAAATCTTGATCAAATAAGATCGCGCATACATGGTGGACACGCTGTATCTTGCTTAGTATTGTGCAGTGGAATGTGAATTGATTGCTGTATTGTTACAAACCAGAAGCGGCCCATTACAAGTAATAATTGGAATAATGGGAGGGAGCTGGGCTAAAACTACAGCTTCTTGAGTCATGCAAACCCTAAAATAATCAAATCCTAAATTTATTGAAGGGCTGAAGGTACAGAGAACTTACAAACGAAGACTCAGGAAAGCTAGTTACAGAGATTGCCGTGCCAGTGAGAGAAAGGTAAAACCGACAAGAATTGATAGTTGATTAATTTAGTGACATTTTAAGATATCAAATCTGGAACACCGCTAAGTTGTATAATTCATATCAAGTCAATTAAGAGTGATTCTGTTTATTTTGGTTCATGACTTCAGTTCAGCGCAAGTTTACAGTCCCTTCCAATGTTGCCTTAATGTGGGGAGCAGTTCTGCTCCTCCCTGCGCCACCTGAGGTCACGTATGGGGCAGCCTGCAGTCCTTCTTCTTCCCATGCTAAATTCGCTCCCCTTTCCATGTGGGGTGACTGAGGTGTTTGCAGGGGCTGTGGCAGAGAGTCCTCCCACATGACTTCGAACGTCCAGTGTGAGGGGTCTTTGGCTGCAGTGGCTCCCATTCCGCTTCAGAAGTGGGAGCAAAGTGCACAACACGCGGTGGAATGTCACAGAGTTTTGCAGTAATTCCCAGCTTGTAGGAGCCGTGTGCAAGTTTAAAGTTCTTTCTTCTCCCCCAGGCACTCCTCTGCATATTAGGCCACGTCCCGTCCCCCCCCCCCCCGATGTAGCCAATCCTCCAAGGGCTTAGAGGGCTCTTAGTACAGAGCCTACTGTAAGCTCCAGGAGGATTGGCTACATCAGGGGGCGTGGCCCAATATGCAGAGGAGCTCCTGCTAGAAAAAGAACCCTGGTTTGCTCCACTGGCATGCGGAGGAGCCACAACCTGTGGCCGGGCACTTCTGATATTTCATGTCTAATCCCCCTAGAAAAAGAGCTATAATCTTGGTGGTTGTCACCAAATTCTAAACGTAGTCCCAGTTTTTGTGTTGTTTGTTGACAGTGCCGTAAACCTTTTTGTGATCAGGGTTAGCATTTGCTGCCTTTTCAAAATGGGTTTGGGGAATTTTAATTCATTTGAATATGTAACTTTTGTAAAATGTTCAGATATATTTTTTATCTCCTTGTATTTGTTTGAAATGAGCGCGGCACCTCCCAGGCTCCCGCAACAAACCTCCTATTCAGTAAATGAAGGAAACAACCCGCAAGCTTAAGATGTCACCAATGCTAAATTGCTAGCAAGAGGGAAAGGAGGTGACCATTTTCTTTGGCTTGCACCTCTCTAGTGAGTGAAGTTCCACAGCTTTTAATAGCTTAATTTTTTTTTATTTGTTCTGCTTATCAAACATCACTGAATCCCTGAGCTGCTGGGATTGTAAAGAACCTTCTGTATAATGCATGTGGGTTGAGCCAATTATTTTATTTTAAATACAATGCATGTTGTTATTGCTGATAAATGATGTAAATTTCTAAGCAATAAAATATTGATCCAAATGCATCTATGCTTTCAGTACAATGACTAATTTATTTCTGTTGGAACCCAGGCTTTTCATTAGCGTGATAAGTGATGAAAGAGCATTATGTTTTCTCTCGAAGTAATTATCACTGTGCGTATTCAGACACTTAAAAAAATGTCTTAGTTTATATCCCTGTTATTATTTTGTGCTGAGGAGGGAAACACCAAGAGGCCCAATTTGCAAGACGAGGCCTCTACCGCATTCTATACAGAGCTAAAATGCTATCTAAGATGCCTGCTAAGTTTTTATTTTGTCTTGTTTGTGTTCTTTAGCTGTTTAATAACCAATCTCCCTTTTGCGTATTACATTATTCTTACTGCTCTTCTTGACCACCGCCCCAGTTAAAGTTTGGGCAGGCTTGGTGTTATTGTTGACCTTTTTCCTTCAAACCTATCCAGTAGACTATCAGGGATTCTTTGAAAGGTTTCAAAAATAGTTTGCCGTTTGTTTGTTGAAAGGTTAGTAGCCCGCCGCTCCTATCAATGGCTAACAGCTAGACATTTTTAAAACTACAAGATCTTAAGATATAAGACACTAATAAAAACAGCTAACATCAACATGTCCAAAAAGCAATGTTCCCCCCTCCCCCCCCCAAAAAATAAAATAAAATAATAACCTTAGTTCCCCCAAATGCTTTTTCAGATGAGCTGCTGAACTGAAAGGAGTAGGGATTAGGAAATTCTCAAGGAGTCCCTTCCAGAGTTCTGGGGCAACAGCTCAAAAGGTGGGAGGTCTTCCTTCAAGATGTATGCAGAGATGCTGTTTGAAGAATACAGACCGCAAACCTTTTCAGGCTTGTGGGTCTAGCTGTATATGTTGGGTGGTTCTTGCTGTTTTTTAAATTCTGGCCTGTGTTTTGAATCCACCCATCCATTTCCCACCATTGCCAATCAGCTTGCTTCTGGAAATTTACACTTGGGTACAAAAATGATTGTCTTCCGGGTGTCTCTACCCCTGTTGTATTTTTGTGTACTTTATTCGCAGCCAGGCAGATGAGACAACAGGATATGGTAGCAAAGAAAGACAAATTTATGCTGCGCCAAAAGCTTGGCCAGAACAAATAGATTTTTACAAGCTTCTAAAGGGCTAGAAGGGACAGTTATTAATTGTGCTTTGTTTGGGAAGGGTGTTCCTGAATCCTGTTGCTACCACTGAAAAGACCCTGTCATGTTGCTGCCCATCACACTCCAAAGCAGATCCCCACTAGAGTACCTTGATGACTCTCACTCCTTAGCTGTAAACTGTTTTAGAATGAAACATTTATTAAGGATGATTATTAAGAGTTCTCCATATGTATAAACAGTGGAAGCCTATTGTAAGATCTCAAGACAGTTATGTGTTGTAAACTTATGGTATCCAGATCCAGGTTCTAGAACAGTGGTGGCAAACCTATGGCACGGGTGCCAGAGGCGGCACTCGGAGCCCTCTCTGTGGGCACCCGCACTCCCTTCCCCCCCCCCCCGAGGCTCTGGAGTCATATCTCATTGAAGCTCCTCCTCTCCCCAAACTCAGGCTCCTTTCCCCAAATCTCCAGGTATTTCCCAACCCAAACCTGGCAAGCCTAACTGGGCCTCCTTCAGAGAGACAACCTTTTTGAGCTCGTGGGCACCTTTGGAATTCTGACGTGGGGGTGCGGGTGCAACCACATTTCAGCCCCCAAGCACAACACACAGAGGAAAATTCCTTGCAGGTGTTCCTGCAGTTTTAGGAAGGGGGTTAGATGGGACCCACTAGGGCAGGGGTGGCCAAACTTGCTTAACATAAGAGCCACATAGAATAAATGTCAGATGTGAGAGCTACCAGACATGAACGTCAGATATCTGAGAGAAGGAAGGAAGGAAGGAAAATAGGTGGGGAGGGGGAGAGAGGTGGAAAGAAAGCAACTTGAACTTCAAATGCATTCTCCAAGTCACTGGCTGGCCTGGCTTGAAGAAGTGGTTTAAAGAGACAAATGCCTTCTCTGGTGGCTTCAAGACCCACACAATGTGTGTGAAAGAGCCACATGTGGCTCCCGAGCCACAGTTTGGCCACCCCTGCACTAGAGAGATGTATATAAGGCAGCTTCACGTTTTCATGTGGCCAAGACCTGGCTGCGTTTCATATTTCAAAACTTGTGGCACAGTCCAAGCCGAAAGAAGAGAGCATGAGTGTGTGGGGGGGAGAGGAGCGATCAGGACCTGGAATCAAGCACTTTTTTTGAAGGGATGTGGGTTTATTTCAGGAAATGTTGGATCCCACTAATCTGGCAGAAACAGCGGCCAGGATCGCTTCTGGTTTAGGAGTGGAAAGGGAGGAACTGCAGGCTTCCTTGCTTTCAGATACGATGCTTCTGATAGCAATATCTGAGCAGAGCTTTTTCAGGCTACAGGAACCATAAGGCAAATTGTTGATAAGCTGTTTTTGAACTGCTTTACTACTGTTCTGGTTTGCCAGAGCACTCCTGACAAGTGTTTGTTCCGCCGCTGCTTAACAACTGCCAGTGAGGGGGTCAATTGCACTGAGGAACAACTCTTACTGTTAAAAAATTTTTCCTATGCCAGTCCTCTCCTCTGCTGCCAGCAGGAAAGGCTCCCTGCCCTCCTCTAAGTGGCAGCCCTTCTAATACTTCAAAAGAGCAATCATGTCTCCCCTCTCAACCTCCTCTTCTCCAGACTGAATATCTCCAAGTCCTTTAGCCTTTCCTCATTGGGCTAGCTCTCCATGGTTTCTCGGAAGTAATCTACAGTGAGCACTGTGGCACCTGCTCTCTACACATGCACAGGATTGGCATTTTAGTTTAAAGAAAGAAGATTATACTGGATTTATATCCCGCCCTTCACTCTGAATCTCAGGGTCTCAGAGCAGCTCACAATCTCCTTTATCTTCCTCCCTCACAACAGACACCCTGTGAGGTAGGTGGGGCTGAGAGAAGCTTTCCCAGAAGCTGACCTTTCAAGGACAGCTCTGTGATAGCTATGGCTGACCCAAAGCCATTCCAGCAGCTGAAAGTGGAGGAGTGGGGAAATCAAACCCAGTTCTCCCAGATAAGAGTCCACACACTTAACCTCTACATCAAACTGGCCCCCCTTTCTCCCATCAGACTTTCTAGTTAATCATAGAATCATAGAGTTGGAAGGGACCTCCAGGGTCATCTAATCCAACCCCCTGCACAATGCAGGAAACTCACACCTCCTAAATTCACAGAATCTTCATTGATGTCAGATGGCCATCTAGCCTCTGTTTAAAACCTCCAAGGAAGGAGAGCCCACCTGTTCCACTGAGGAATCGCTGTAACGGTCAGGAAGTTCTTCCTAATGTTGAGCTGGAAACTCTTTTGATTTAATTTCAACCCATTGGTTCTGGTCCTACCTTCTGGGGCCACAGAAAACAATTCCACCCCATCCTCTATATGACAGCCCTTCAGGTACTTGAAGATGGTGATCATATCACCTCTCAGCCGCCTCTTCTCCAGGCTAAACATCCCCAGCTCCTTCAACCTTTCCTCATAGGACTTGGTCTCCAGACCCCTCACCATCTTCGTCGCCCTCCTCTGGACCCGTTCCAGCTTGTCTATATCCTTCTTAAAATGTGGTGCCCAAAACTGAACACAATACTCCATGTGAGGTCTTACCAGAGCAGAGTAAAGTGATACCATCACATCACGTGATCCTGACACTGTACTTCTGTTGATACAGCCCAAAATTGCATTTGCCTTTTTAGCCACCGCATCACACTGTTGACTCATGTTCAGTGTATGATCCACTAAGATTCCTAGATCCTTTTTGCACATACTACTGCTAAGACAAGTCTCCCCCATCCTATAACCATGCATTGGATTTTTCCTACCTAAATGCAGAACTTTATATTTATCCCTGTTAAAATTAATTTTATTGATTTTAGCCCAGTTTTCCAGCCTGTCAAGGTCATCCTGTATCCTGTTTCTGTGTTTGCAACCCCACCCAATTTAGTATCATCTGCAAATTTAATAAGCATTCCCTCTATTTCTTCATTCAAATGATTGAAAATCATTAATACAATTCAGACTATCCCTGAAGTTTCCAAGGGTAGCCGTGCTGGTCCAGAGTAGAACAACTAGATTCGAGCCCAGGAGCACCTTAGAGACCAACAAGATTTGGGGGAGGGGGCACAAGCTTTCCAGCATTAGAGCTCCCTCGATTAGATAAAAGGAGCTTTGACTCTCAAAAATCTTGTTCTCTAAGGTGCTGCTGGACTCAGATTTAGCCATATAAATCAGTGGACTCCTTTCATCAACTTAATTTATTAACTAACATAATGTATCCCTTGCCTTCCTCCCCCAAAAAGACACTGAAGTGGTTTGACACACTCTCTCCTTCTCTTTTATCTTCACGATGAACTTATGAGGCGGGTTAACTCAGAGTATATTACTGGTCCAAGGTTTCCCAGCAAGCTGCCAGGGCAGAGTGGGCATATGAATCAGGACCTCCCAGATCTGATTTGGACACCCTAACCACCAGCTCCTACTGAACACACTATAGTTTAATGTATTCTTTTTTCCTAATGGCAAACTAGAACGATGTTTATAATGTATGTTACATGTTCAAAAGTAAATTAGATGGACAGGAACACCTCTGGGAAAGGCATGTTCTCAGTTTAACCCAGACTTGCAAGCAACAGAGCAATTTATTGCCTTATGACATTCTCACCATCATTCTCCCATTCTGACATGTTACTATTTTGTTGGTTTCCTAAGCAAATGCTATCCAGACCAAATGTTCTTTCAGTATGTTAATTTCACTATGAGTTGTTTTTTTCTAAACTAAAACCTCAGTATTCAGGTTAAATTGCCGTGTTGGCACTTTGCGATAAATAAGTGGGTTTGGGGTTGCGGTTTGGGCATTCAGTCTCTAAAAGGTTCTCCATCACTGTTCTAGAAAATTGGATGGATGGATGTGCCAAAGATTAAGGTGTTTGAAAAGTTTTAGTTATTTAACAAAGTGCTTACCACTGTAGTATTTCTCTCCCTGGTTATTGCATTGACAGGTTGTTTGAAGGGAGTAGTATTCTTACAAGAATGATGTTTTGTTTCTTAACATCAGCCAAAGTATTAATTCCTAAAGATTGGCTGAAGGAAGAGTTCTTTTTTGGAGATATGGCTCTTGAAATTGCTAAATGATTAAATTAATATATTAAACTCATGTTCTGCAGAATTCAGTGCATGTTTGTGAATACTGAATGATTTGGGTGAAATCAGTTCTCTTTCGCAATAAGGTATAGGGTATTCATCTAGCTTCCAGTTCAGACCTTTATTAGAATGATTTAAAAAGATGTGTGCATTCTTTTTTCCTAACTGTAGACTGTGACAATATTGATATCTGTATCTATACTAGAATACCATGACTTTAAAGTAAAATTAGAATGAATAAAAGACATATGGTAGTGCATTTGACAGCCTTATCAATTTCAGCCTGCACACGGAAGGACGTGCTTTAAATCTCTCCTGTTAGAGTTCTGCATATGGAACTCCAAATGATTTCATTTTGCTTAAATGATGCCCAGCATTTTTCTTCAGAATAGTTGTCAGCATGTACTGGAAGACAACCTCCAATCGGGGCCGAAACAACCGTCCTTGGCAACTTTATGGCAGTGGGGAAGTCAACTTTACGTTCTGCATCCAAAGCTGGAAACGAGCTTTTCATCTGCAGGGCAAACAGCAGTAAGCCTTTTGGATATGCGCACATTCCCAGTCTCTTCCTTCCCTATTGTGTTCTGCACATTCCTTTGTGAATGGTATCTCCATCCTGATCCCTGTGCTTCAAATCTTAATGCTCAAAGGCTTTCTTCATTGGCTGCTTCCATGCTCTGGACCTCTCCTTCTCCAAAACTCTTTGTCAACCTCTAATTTTCTCTTGTCACAGCACACAAGATCACACCCTCGCTCTGTTTACAAACGCTGACACAGGTAAACAACCTTCCTTCACCCATAACCATGTCTTTAAAATCCCACCCCATCTTTTAACCACTATTTAAACACAAGGGGGTTTTAAATCATGAGTGATCTCAATGTGGCTGGGGGTTGCTAGCAGGTCTTGAATTCAGCAAGAGCTCACAGGAGCACAGCTCCTGAACCTTTCTGAGGGTTCCCCCTCCTCCTTCCCATCTACCTCCCTTGTCCATTGAATAGTAGGTGCAGCTGTATAACCATCCCTGGATGAGCTCCACTACCTATTTTTCTACAAAATGACCACTGGTTACTAGAAATAAAGAGAGTCTTGCATATGGTTTGGCTTAGTTCGGTGGGAATTGGTCTGAGCCCTGGTTCTAAAGGAACATTATGTGGTAGTTAATTGCCTTTTCACAGGGCCATAATTTTCCTCCCCACCTACCTACCTACCTTGTCCATTGAATAGTAGGTGCAGCTGCATAACCATCCCTGGATGAGCTCCACCACCTTTTTTTCTACAAAATGACCACTGATTACTAGAAATAAAGAGAGTCTTGCATACGACTTAGTTTGGTGGGAATTGGTCTTAGCCCTGGTTCTAAAGGAACATTATGTGGTAGTTAATTGCCTTTTCACAGGGCCATAATTTGGTAAATGAGCATTGTGAAATTCTAGGAAATAAAATGAAGTTGAAGACAGTTTTGCGTTATCAACTGAGGAGCAAGAAATAGGCCGTGCCTTTTACTGTATTATAAAGGGTGATCTGAACAAAATATAATAGCAAAAAAAGAGAGAGAGAGCATGTTCTCAAGATATTTTTTAAAGCTGCACAGATGAAATTTGACCTCCTGTTGTAAAGCTACATTTAGACAGACGTCTGCAATAATATATAATAAAACCCGCTAACTTTTGGCATGAAGAATACCTTTAATTATAAGGTGTAGTATGTTTATGAGGAGAAAAGATACAGGAAAAGAATTTTAGACATTGCTGACATGCTGTGTTGACCTCAGAATGAAACTTCCAAGGGTGGGAAAAGGACCCGTTTCCTAAATGTGACACTCTGCTTTTCTCTTAGTTGAACAAAGAGTCAAAAGGTGAGAGCATAGCTGGCCTGGCAATAAGGCTGAGAAAGAGTCCTCTTAGAAAGCTGCCTAACCTTAGAGCATTAGGCCAAACAACATGTTGCAACATGTGCGAGACTGCTATGAGGACTTGCTGCCATACTGAAGCAGTGAGTTCCCAGTAGGAACTCCATTTGAAAGTGACACGGAGGCCCAATTCAGGTTGGAACCATGGGATGAGAATGGGCTTCTGCCTTCCCCTGGTAGAAGAAGATGATGATATTGGATTTATATCTTGTGCTCCACTCCAAATCTCACAATCTCCTTTATCTTCCTCCCCCACAACAAACACCCAGTGAAGTAGGTGGGGCTGAGAGAGCTCTCCCAGCAGCTGCCCTTTCAAGGATAACTCTGCGAGAGCTATAGCTGACCTAAGGCCATTCCCACAGCTGCAAGTGGAGAAGTGGGGAATCAAACCCGGTTCTCTCAGATAAGAGTCTGCACACTTAACCACTATACCAAACTTGCTCTCTGTACCATTTTACTGAGCTGTGGTGGTGTTTGCCCCATCAGGGAGATGCACATGATCCAAATCTGGGCCCTGAGGTTCTTTTAAATGGCATTCCTGCTGAAAACTTGCAGTTGCAACATGACTACAGGTCTCCATGGTGGATTGGTGTATATTATAAGTAATTTGGACCTTAGACTGTTCCGGTATAGATGAAGCAATGGGCTGCGTTTCAGTAGTTAAGTATGTGCCACATATATGTGTCTGACACTTTATTATTTATAGCCTGCTTTTCTCTTTAAAATAAATATTCAAGGTAGCTCACAACATTAAAAGCCCAAACAAAATCAATTTTTTAAAACAACAAATTGCAGCCACAAGACACCTAAAAGGAACCAGGGACCACATTTCAGTCAAAAAGAACTAGAATAAAAATAGTTTCCAGCTGGTGTTAGAAAGAAGGAAGTGGCATAACACTGGGGAAGAACATAACGAGGGGAGTGCCCCCAAGAAAGTCCTCCTACAGTGCAATCCTAAAGAGAGTTACTCCAGTCTAAGCCCATTCGTTTCAATGGGCTTAGACTGGAGTAACTCTCCTTAGGATTGCACTGTTAGTTTTCCAGTTGTGGGTTCCCCAGAGAATCAGCTGGCACGTATGGGTAGAGGTGATCCATCAGGTACCTGCCTGGGACCCATGAGCATATTGGTTGTTCCCAATATAAAGCAAAATGGCACATTCTGACAGAGGGTAGATGCAGCCTCTGTGGGTTCTGGCTCCTCCAGTCAAGAGCTCTGCTTGAAATAGGGGCTGAACAGGATGTATACCGTACCCAACCTTTAATGGCATAACAGCTGCAGATGAGACTACACAGAATATAAAAAATTTAAACATTGGAGATAAAAAAGAAACCGAGCTTACAGATGCATTCATATGTGGTCAGATTTAAATTTAAGAATGTCAGGCAAAATTTTTGCCACTAACCTCCCACTCAGTGTCATTCAGTAAATAATGACAGGGTGGCAGGATAAACCTGGGAAGAAGGAAAGCTTGCAAAATAGATCTTTATGGAGATTTTGAACAATCAAGCAATATATGCTGCACTGAGTCAGGAATATTCACTCCACAGGAACAGAGTCTATCACATAAAGGGACTCGATGATATCTCCCCTGTAAAATGTTGGGATGGATGTATAATTTCTGTTCTTTGGGGGCATAAGTTTAAGCGTTGTCTCTAATTTTAGTTCAGAAAAGTGTGCCTGAACTCTCAGAAACGGAGGGATGCTCTGCTTAGCAGTAAGATCTCAGTTCCCCAAAAGCTATATGTCCTTGATGACACAGGCGTTCTCTTGCCTCAAGATCTGTTCCTGATTATCTAATAACATTTATCCTGTGTATAAACTAGTTGCATTTGTTTTTATAGCAATTTTTTGAAAAAAAAAATGTATTTAAGGATTTGTTACCAAGGCTGACTAGAGGTCAGCTGTTGAGGCAGTTGCTTTTTTATATATATTTAACAGGATATTGTTTTGTTCCTCGCGTTGCCACATTTGGCAAACTTTTAGCTTAATGCGCCTTTCGGGAATACCAGTCTGACCTCAATCTGAGTAAAGCCTTAATAGTCGGTGTGAGGGATGCTTGCAGGAGGTGGTGGTGGGCATTTCCACCCCACCCCCCGCAGACTGTATATTTGTTATCGCATGTTAATCAGATTCATCATTCTGTTTAATAAAGATTTCATCTGCCACGCGAATACATAATCGGCTGTGTCTGAGCGACCGCCTTTTGTCTCGAGCAGATTACAAAAACTGTATTAAGCGTCATCGGGCGAGGGAAAAAAATGACAACTTTATTAATTTGTCTTTTATGTATTTTTCCAGCAGATTGGGCCTCATTATTATGCAAACGCATTACGCAGAGCAGAAAACACAGAAGTGTCTCATTAACTTCTTTCCCCCTCGGTTTGTAACAGATTTTGTATTGAGACGTGTGTGGGGAAATAATTGCTAATTATGTGGGTTCAATTTGTACAGTTGACTGTTGTTTCTTGTTGGTTTTTATCATATGCTTGGAGAATGTAGTGGAGCACTCTCCGGAAGGGCTGTGACAAGGCAGAAGCTAGAAATTATATTTGCATGGTTTGCGTTCGCTTTTTCGAGCTTGCAGTTGCACGAAGCATAATTAGGACAGATCAGGATTATTTTACAATGGATGGGCCCATGCGTAGCTTCCCCTTTTAAAAGAAGATGGAAATCACTTGTCAAGATAATTAATGGAAATACCCGACACATAAACTCACACTGTGGTAACGTGTTGCCATAAAAGTGTAAGACGCTCAAATCTCAAACCCAGTCGAACGAGGGAGGGTTTCTCTCCTTGATAATTGTGGCATTCATTGTATTAAATGCAGTTTCGGTGTTGTCTATCCCATTTACCCTATAAAGTTTGTGTTGTTATTCTAACCATCTGTCTTTTGTTCCTCCCCCAAACCTGCACGGTTAGTGTAATTACCTGCGAAATATGTCAGTGCTGAGAAAATTAAATGTGCGGATTTGGCAATAATCTACAATTTGACAACTTTGCCCCTGAGTGTGTAATTGGTTTAAGCCGGGTTGTACTTCATACTTATCCTGCAGCAAGTCTTTCTGTAATCTGTCTGCCAGCATAGTTGATAAGACTTGGCCACAACTGAAGTTTTTGCAGCCCCAGAAATGAAATCCTGATCCGTTAAGGTTTTGTGTGGATTTAGGTTGATAATCTGGTTTAGGAAATTGGGTGAGTAGACAAATCTAGGAGACAAACCGCTTCAGAACGACGTGCCGAAAATTCATTGGATTGGCTTAGCTTTTCTAAATAAACTGTTGTTGACAACATAACCTATATTTATTTCACTCTTGTTGCATAGTCAAGAGGTACCAATTAGACCTGTTGTCAATCCGTTTTTCCCCTTTTTCTGGCTTCGTTCCCTTTCTCTCCCTTATGTATGCATATACATATATTCAAAACAAACAGAAATATTAGAGATGTATTAGGATTGTATTTATACATGGACGCAGAGGAGGGTGACATATGGAGATACTGTTTTGAGCAGCAACACTATCTGCCCCAATGGCTTGTTTCAGTCTTAAGCTTTTGGGAGTCTCTGTTGGGAGGGAGTTCCATAGATGATTAATGTTGAGAATGGCTTTTGGCCATTGTAGAGAAGCACCTCCAGTCCAGTGCATGGACAGATCTACAGTGGGTTGGGGGGCTTCGTTGTTTTGCTAGAAGGTGAACTTCTCCTCAAGTGTTATATATGCATGAGTGCTTCTTTAGACCATCTGACCCTGCTCATAAGTTCATAACTGAAAGGAGCCAGAAGCGATTTCCCTAGGATGTATCAGCTTCTTTCCTGCCCATCCCTTCAGAGAGATCAGCATGTGGGTGTGTATAAAGTGCTGCCAGGTCACAACCGACTTATGGCAACTTCAGCAAGAACCTTTCAAGACAGGTGAGAAGCAGGGGTGACTGGCTGTTGCCTTCCACTTCAGACGCTTCCTTGGCGGTCTCGCTTCCAAGTACCGACCCTGCTCAGCTCCTGAGACAGGGCTGGCTCACCCACTAGGCAAACTTGGAGGTTGTCTAGGGCGCCGGCAGGGTGGGTGCGCCAAATTTGGCCTCCCCCCTCCCCCCTACGCAAATACCTA
Source organism: Heteronotia binoei (assembly GCF_032191835.1). Classification (NCBI taxonomy): domain Eukaryota; kingdom Metazoa; phylum Chordata; class Lepidosauria; order Squamata; family Gekkonidae; genus Heteronotia; species Heteronotia binoei. Next base: position 41,633,796 of record NC_083240.1, read on the forward strand.
GTTTGCCTGCTCCCCAGCCTCCTCCCTCCTCCCCCCCACGTCTATTAAAGGCCCGGAACCAACGACGGAGCACCGCTCTCTGGGCTGTCAGCTGATCGATGGGTAAAACCACGCAGCGCCCTAGACAGGCCAGCAGCAGAGGACCACGAAGCCTGGAAGGGTGGCTGTGGCGCTGCCTCCTCCCCACTTCCTTCCTATCCAGGAAGTGGGGAGGAGGCAGTGCCGCAGCTGTCCTTTCTCACTGCTGCTGGCCTGCCCGGACATTGACAGCATGCCAATCAGCTGATCTTTTTTTGTTGTTCAGTCGCACAGTCGAATCCGACTCTTTGTGACCCTATGGACAAAGTTACACCAGGCCCTCCTGTCTCCTACCATCCTCCGAAATCTGCTCAAATTCATGTTTGTTACATCAGTAGCGCTGTCCAGCCAACTCATTTTTTTGCTGTCCCCTTCTTTTTTTGCCTTCTGTCTTTCCCAGCATCAGGGTCTTCTCCAGTGAGTGCTCCCTTCTCATTTGGTGGCCAAAATATTTGAGCTTCAGCTTCAGCATCTGACCTTCCAGGGAACAGTCAGGGCTGATTTCCCTTAGGATTGACTGATTTGATCTTCTTGCAGTCCAAGGGACTCTCAAGAGTCTTCTCCAGCACCACAGCTCAAAAGCGTCTATTCTTCTGCGCTCGGCCTTCCTTATGGTCCAGCTCTCATAGCCATACATTACTACTGGGAATACCATCGCTTTGACTATACGGACTTCTGTTGGCAGGGTAATTACTCTACTTTTTATTATACTGCCCAGGTTCGCCATAGCTGTCCTCCCAAGGAGCAAACGTCTTTTAATTTAATGGCTACATTCACCATCTGCAGTGATCTTGGATCCCAGAAATGCAAAGTCTGTCACTACTTCCATGTCTTCCCCTTCTATTTGCCAAGGTGTGATGGGGCCGGATTCCATGATAGCCTGGAGGCACAGCAGCATGGGGGTGGGGAGCGCAGCGGGCTTAGTCTGCCTAGGGCACTATGCGCCCAAGGGCCGGCCCTGTCCTGAGATCTGACAAGATTGGGCTATACTGTGTCATTAATCTTGAAGTAACTTTGCAAACCTAGGACGCTGGATTTCTCTTACATGATGCTGTGTCAAGTTCTGTGCCAAGTTCATAAGACATCTCATTAGCTGCAGGACCAGCCGTTGAAGAATGGGCCACATGGCATCTCCGTCTCTCCAGAAATGATCTGCGAAGGCAGAGAGAGCTGTCTCCGCAGTATCGGAAAATGGTTCACAGTGCATCCATCTAGCCTGCCCCCAGGTTACAGGAGTTGACCTCACAGTGAAGCTGTGGAGAACCAGATAGAGCTCTTCAGATAGAGTTCACCTTTTATAACCTGAAGCAGAGGCGTGTGCCTCCCTTGTAAGGATGTGAGTGCCTCATATTTCTGTCCCCTTGCCACTCACCTGATTCATCTGAGTTTGTAGAAAAGTCTTAAGTCTTTGCTGTCCTTTGGTAGTTTTCATTTCAACAGTTGAAATAGCGTGGGATTTGATTTTGTTTTTTTCTTTCATTAAATGAATGAAAATAAGAGAACACAACTTATTAAGAGTCCATTTTGGAGAGAGGGGCTCGCTGTGTGGCCCTCACACCTACAATGCTCCATGTACTTTTCCCCTAAAGCTTTGATCTTCTTCGTGGTCTCTGTGCTTCACACTCATGGGGATAGAGTGCCTGCGCCAATCCCCAAATCGGTACCTAAAAAGCCCGGGATTTTTTCACACTCGGCACCAACGGGCATGCACAGGCATCCCAGTGCGCATGCTTGCCGGCACCAGCGCGAGGATCCCGCCAGTTCCTTTCTGACCTGCTGTGCTGAGAGGATCTCTCGTGTCCTCGGTCAGTAAGTAACCTTAGGATTGCCTTTCTTGTTGTATATAGCCCGTTTGTTATTTTCTTAGTGTAGTTATAAACCAGAGGTGGCCAAACAGTGGCTTGGGAGCCACATGTGGCTCTTTCACACATATTGTGTGGCTCTCAAAGCCCCCACTGCCCCATGGCTGGCTTGGAGAAGGCATTTGTCTCTTTAAATCACTTCTCCATGTCAAGCGAGTCCAGTGGCTTGGAAAATGCTTTTAAAGTTAAAGTTGCTTTCTTCCCACCTCTCCCCAATCTATTTTCCTTCCTTCCTCCCTCCCTCCCTCCCTCGTGGCTCTCAAACATCTGACATTTATTCCATGTGGCTCTTACGTTAAGCAAGTTTGGCCACCCCTGGTATAAACAGTGCTTGAGAAAGAATTGCAAACTGTTGCACCCTAGCATGTTAGTTTTGCCATCTGAGTGGTAGGAAAAATGAAAGGTGAAGGTAGAAAACAAATTCTATAGTAATCAAAAGGAAGGGTGTTATTTAGACAGAGCCTCTCTCTCATGGAGACACAATAGGCAGGATTGCCGGCATGTTTGGATATGAAGTTAAATTTTATGACATTGAAAATCCTGAACTCTTTAATAATGCCTTATCCTAAAACACATCACAGAACATTAATTTCTGTCAAAGTTATTTACATTTAAGCAGAATAATTATCTCAAATGTATATGCCTACAATATATAATAAGGTGTTATTTTATTTTCAGCACTCACCCATCGAGGAGCTCTTCAGATTTCTTCATGCTGTACATTTAAAATATTTTGCAAGACAAGATGTTTTTGCACTCAGATAAATATTTCATAGGCGGGGTGTTTTTTTCTTCAGTGCTCACCAAAATTGTTCAACTGGAAAACTGAAGATGTCCTGAGAACTTTCCACCCGATACATTTTTCCAGTTTCCAATTTGTTACGGTCAATTGACCAGCAATAACAATATACAAAATCTCATAGACACAGACCACAATTTCTGACCACATAAAAGCATTCTCACATTCAAATTCCACCAATGTTAAACCTTAAAAAAATGGCATTATTAATGATCTCTACTGTGTTAAAAACTTCCGTTTATCTATGGCTAAAAAGCAATATTTTGCTATTGCCTGAGTTACAGACTTCTTAGTATTTTCCAATAAGTATTTCAGTAGCACAAATTCTGCACATTTCAGATAGTTATCCAGAGTAATTTAGAGAGTAATGGAAATACTAGCTGATGCCTTTCTCTGGAATAGAGCTCACAATGTAAAAGAACATGAGTGACAGTTTCAACTTCCTTTTCTGAGCATATACATCATCTTTGGTGGATAGGCCAGCAAAGAAACCTTCCTTAAGAAGGGAGGGCATCAAAACATGCCCTGGAAAAGGCCCATCTATACTTTTCATACGTGATGTTAGATAAATATTGGGCTGCAGCAAATCCATTTTGAATGTGAACACCCTTGCCTTAAGAAAAATGTTACTCATTCTAAAAGACAAAATATTTCATTGGAGCTTTTCCCACCCAATACCTCTCCCCCAAGTTTTTTAAATTGTCCATTGGAAAATAGTCCTAGGGGAGAAAAATGGAGGCCTTTGCAGTGGTCTCTAGTTGGAACTTGATCTGCATTTATTAGATTTATCTAATAAAAAGAAACAGGTGTTATGCAAGAGATATTAGAAGGTCCTTATCACCTACTGGGTTGCTAAGATTTCATTCTCTATCAAGGCCAGCTGTTTAACCCTTTATATTTATCACAGAGATCATGGTTGTTCCATGTCTGTGAGCCGCCCTGAGCCTGCCTTTGGTGGGGGTAGGCGGGATACAAAAATAAATTTATTATTATTATTAGAGAGTCGTCCCCAGTACTGCATACACTTTTTTGTGGTCACAACTGACCAGGCCTGGATTTTACTGAGGAGTGGAAAGACCTCATCACAGTCCACCAGCATTCTGGCACCTCGAAGGGTTCCCGCAGTTTTCCATCCATAGTATATTCTATACCATGGATTACCATTGTTCTGTAAAGTAATAGAATGCACATAGCCGAATACTTGTTCTAATCACTGTCTTCACTGCATCTGTGACACCAAGGCTAGTTTTGTAGTATTTTCCCTACTTCCAACTCAGAGCAAGTGGTCATGGTTGAATCCTACAGACATTCTACTGATAGAGGAGAGGAGAGGGGCAGTGGCGGACTGGCCGGGCTGTCAGCTTCCACGATGGCAAGTGGGCCCCTGATGAAGTGGGCCCCTTTAAATATTAGACAATATGTTAAAAATGTTAATGTCCTTTTAGTAGCTTGAAAATGTAATAGAAGTCCCAATATTATTACTGTAATGCAACTAAAATCTACATTGTATTTAGGGTTGCCAGCCTCCAGGTGGGGATAAAAGGAAGTACTTCTTCACCCAAAGGGTGATTGACATGCGCAATTCACTGCCACAGGAGGTGGTGGCGGCTACAAGCGTAGCGACAGTGGATTTGATAATAAGCCGATTGACTTGTTGCTTATATATATATATATATATATATATATATATATATATATATATATATATATATATATATATATATATATTCCACTGTGTGACAAAGTGTTGGACTGGATGGGCCATTGGCCTGATCCAACATGGCTTCTCTGATGTTCTTATGTTCTTATCTCCCGCATTTCCAACTGATCTCCAGCTGGCAGAGATCAGCTCCCCTGGAGAAAATGCTATCTGTGTTTACATTTAATATCTACTGCATACTGCCAGTAAAATGTACAATATATGTACACTAATTATTAAAAATATACATACATTTATTTTGCAAATGTTTTAATTGTACCTTTTTTGAAAATTTTATTTATTTCTTATAAAAATTAAATGATGGCTTTATAGTTGTGGGTGGGCCCCCTTTGTCTCCTCCTGACAACCAATATTTTTAGACCCAGTCCACCACTGAGGAGGGGCAATCTCATCCAGTTCTCCTCCTCACTGCAACACTGTGACCCACATAGTTTTTTGAATATGAACATCTCTCAATCCACATTAATGGCTTTTGGGAAGAGAGTGTCGCAGGGAGCTGCTTTAGGAAGAGAGGGAAAGATCCACTTCTACCATGAACCAGCCAACAGCAAATATGCTCTGTTGAGTACAACAGGAAATGTATAAGCTTAGACTCTATCCCTCCCACTGGAATCTATGGGACTTTAAAATGCCTATGTTTGATTGGATCATGCTCCTATTTGTTTATGTCTATGTGTATATAAAGAGCCCCGTGGCACAGAGTGGTAAAGCTGCAGTACTGCAGCCCTCTGCTCATGACCTGAGTTCAATCCCAGTGGAAGCTGGTTCAGGTAGCCGGCTCCAGGTCGACTCAGCCTTCCTTCCTTCCTTCCTTCCTTCCTTCCTTCCTTCCTTCCTTCCTTCCTTCCTTCCTTCCTTCCTTCCTTCCTTCCTTCCTTCCTTCCTTCCTAGGTCGGTCAAATGAGTACCCAGCTTGCTGAGGGGAAAGTGTAAAAGACTGGGGAAGGAAATGGCAAACCACCCCATAAAAAGTCTGCTGTGAAAACGTGAAAGCAACGTCACCCCAGAGTCGAAAACGACTGGTGCTTGCACAGGGGACTACCTTTACCTTTTTTTAATGTGTATATAAACTACCTGTTGCATAACTTGATGGTACTGAGATACATGCTTTTAGAGCTTTCATTCCACATCCCTTAAATTTCTGAATTCCATCTTTCCTTTACAAGTACACAGGTGTATATCAAAAAGAAAATTAATTAAGGGTTCCGATTTGTTTATTTCTTATGTTTTGTTTATGTGTTTATTTCTTAAGTTTGTATTAGATTAACCCTCGGGTAACAGTAACGGGACCTCCTTAATGCACTCGTCTTCATATTTATGAGCTCTCAAGTCTTACTCATTCTTTTGTTTAGCCACAAGCTCTAATGCCGTATCCTCCATTCCCTGCTAACAATGCATGTTAAAAGTGCCATCTTTCACTACCATTTAACTTTTATTAATGTTGTTTTTATTGTCAAAATTTCTAGCAGTGGCCGGCTGTTGACATCCCAACTCCTTGTTTCTCATTAAGCCTTTTTGGTTTACAGGATGCGGGGGGAGGGTGTGTGTCTTTTTTTAACACATTGCATGATTATTTGTTTGGCAAGAAACTCAAATTGGTTGTCCCTCCCTGCAATTAAAGTAATCTTTCAGTGCTGATTTGAGTTGGTCCAATTAGAGCAAACCCAGATAGGGCCGTTGTTTGGGTTTGGGGGTTTGGGGTTTTTTTTAGCAAGTTCTGCTTTCAGAGAATTCAGTGCCAGATGCCAAGATTAAGAATGCAACATTCTAATTGCCCTGCATTCTAATGAGCGGCCATTGTTACCAGCCAGTGTTTTATACTGATTATGACGGAGTCAGAGCACAGCTGCCACCGACCCCCTCAGTGGTGGGACTAACAAACCCTTCTTTGTTGGTCCGTATGGGAAATATTGTAGCTGTTGTGGGTGTCATTTCAAAACAGAATGTCATATTCACATTTCTGGGGGGTGGGGGAAACAATGCAGTAACAATGCAGTGTCATCCATGGCTATGAGCGGCTTCAAGCCCATTGTTTTGTAAGGAAGCCCGATTCGCATTTTTCACTTTCCTGCATCTTCGTTTTAAGATTGGGGTCAGGCCAAGCGTTTCCAGGACTCAATCAGTAATCACAGTAGTTCACGCACCTGCTTGGCTAAGGGCAACTGAGGTTGCTGCTGCTTTTGCCCTGGGCCTTCCTCCTCAGCCCCATCCCCTTGTATAGGGACATGGCTAATTGAGGGATCCGTGCCCTGCCACGCAGGGCTTTTCTTGTGGAAGGAACTCCTTTGCATGTTAGGCCACACACACCTGATGTAGTCAATCCTCCAAGACCTTACAGGGCTTACTGTAAGGTCTTGGAGGATTGGCTACATAAGAGGGGTGTGGCCTAATATGCAAAGGAGCTCCTGCTACAAAAAAAGCCCTGCTGCCGCTGCATCCCCTCCTCCTCAGAACCAGCAGTTATTACTTCCAGCCAGAACTGGCCCTCGGAACACCATCGAGGGCGCTCAAGTCCATTTGTGGGACACCTCCATTGTGACGCTCAAACATCTGACATTTATTCTCTGCGGCTCTTATGTTAAGCAAGTTTGGCCACCCCTGGTATAAAAAGTGCTTGAGAAAGAATTGCAAACTGTTGCACTCAGAATTGCAAACTGTACCACTCAGTTTTGCCATCTGAGTGGTAGGAAAAATGAAAGTTGAAGGTAGAAAACAAATTCTATAGTAATCAAAAGGAAGGATGTTATTTAGACAGAGCCAGTTTGGTGTAGCGGTGAAGTGCACGGACTCTTATCTGGGAGAACCGGGTTTGATTCCCCACTCCTCCACTTGCACCTGCTAGCATGGCCTTGGGTCAGCCATAGCTCTGGCAGAGGTTGTCCTTGAAAGGGCAGCTGCTGTGAGAGCCCTCTCCAGCCCCACCCACCTCACAAGGTGTCTGTTGTGGGGGAGGAAGGGAAAGGAGATTGTGAGCCGCTCTGAGACTCTTCAGTGTAGAGGGCGGGATATAAATCCAATATCATCATCATCTTCTCATGGAGACACAATAGGCAGGACTGCCAGCATGTTTGGATATGAAGTTAAATTTTATGACATTGAAAATCCTGAACTCTTTAATAATGCCTAATCATAAAACACATCACATTAATTTCTGCCAAAGTTGGGAGGGACGGTGGCTCAGTGGTAGAGCATCTGCTTGGGAAGCAGAAGGTCCCAGGTTCAATCCCCAGCATCTCTGACTAAAAAGGGTCCAGGCAAGTAGGGGTGAAAAACCTCAGCTTGAGACCCTGGAGAGCCGCTGCCAGTCTGAGAAGACAATACTGACTTTGATGGACCAAAGGTCTGATTCAGTATAAGGCAGCTTCATATGTTCATATGTTCAAAGTTATTTACTTTTAAGCAAAATAATTCTCACAAATGTATATGCCTACAATATATAATAAGGTGTTGTTTCAGCACTCATCCATTGAGGAACTCTTGTTTTGAACAAACGGGCCAACGCGTGCAGTCGACGGGGCCGGCGTATTGCTGATCTAGCTTCCCAAAAGTGCTTGGTGGGGGTGGGGTAGGAGGAGAGAACGTTTGCCAAACACAGCTGATATTAAATTTCTTTTGTCAGTCAGATGTGCTTTTTGCAGCAGAAATTCTATCTTTATGCAACTCGGACCAAGAACATTTGGAAATCATCAGACAAATGGCAATAAACGATTCTAGTCCCCCCCCCCGCCTCTTTTATCAGCCTAAAGCGAGGGTATGCAAACAGATACCCCTCCCCCCCTCTCTTTAACCTTACAGTGTGATCCAGACATTGTTAGGCACTTCTGTGGTCATTGTGGTGTAGGGGATCAGGTGTGAGACTTGGACCAGGTAGGTTTGGTTGAAACCTCTCCAACCTTGGGCCAGTCAGTCTCAGTATAACCTATTTTGCAGGGTGGTTGTCTGGATAAAATGGGGTAATCCGAGTTTCTCAAAGGACAGGCAGGATATAAAAGCCAATAAGAACTTTTAATGACTGTTGATTTCTGTGGGCAGCCTTTGTATCTTCTTAGCTCTCTTTCCAACTGGAATCAGTTGAAAATCAAGCATGTTTAACTTGGGTCGGGTCATGCCCTTTGGCTTTGTTAAAACCTTTTTACTGACTAGAGCGTAAGAGGGGTTTTTTTTCCCCCTCCCCATCAAGAGTGTAACATGTTTGCTTCTCTGAAAATTATATTTGGTGTTTTGCTCACTCTTGTGAAGGAAAAAAAATATGAACAGTGTGGTCACAAAAATGGCCGACAGCTGTTTCTGCTCTCCCAGTCGCTGTTCTTGCAGTCAGCGCTGTTACAGAAGTTGCCACTGACTTTCTCTGGGGTTTACACAACCCATTTTTCCTTTTGAGTACTTGGTGGGGGACTGTTGTGATTGCTCTCAGATTATTTTCTTTTGAAATACAGGTTGAATTGGCCCTACCAACGCCATAAATTGCCACAACATCCCCTTCGGAAGATTGTATTGCAGGCCAGGGGTGGCCAACGGTAGCTCTCCAGATGTTTTTTTGCTTACAACTCCCATCAGCCCCAGCCATTGGCCATGCTGGCTGGGGCTGATGGGAGTTGTAGGCAAAAAACATCTGGAGAGCTACCGTTGGCCACCCCTGCTGTATGCTGTTGAAAGGGGATGGTTCCTGCTCTCTTCTCAAACCATTTCCTTGTGGCCTTGTGAAGGACAAATGTTTACCCTTGAGAAGCTGCACCTTTCCTCTAAATTCCCCTGCACTGAGAATAAAGAAGATAGCTATATTTTGGTTGTCCTCAATGATGCTTGTCATAAATGCTGATGTCTGGTTGATGACTGGCCTGTCCTCCTCCACACCTACAACAGCTGCTTTTCCCAGCTTGTCCAATTGGGTAGCACAACTCTGCCATACGGGGCCATCTAGTTTCCTTATGTAAAGCTGCTTTTGTTGGCCATCAGCTGGAAAGGAAAGGTCCCCTGTGCAAGCACCAGTCGCTTCTGACTCTGGGGTGACGTTGCTTTCACAATGTTTTCACGGCAGACTTTTTACGGGGTGGTTTGTGATTGCCTTCCCCAGTCATCTACACTTTCCCCCCAGCAAGCTGGGGACTCATTTTACCGACCTTGGAAGAATGGAAGGCGGAGTCAACCTTGAGCCAGCTACCAGAAAACCCAGCTTCCGCTGGGATCGAACTCAGGTTGTGAGCAGAGCCTGTGGACACCGCTGGAATCCTGACACAGTGTGGGCGCAGCAACAAATGGTTGCTGCAGGAAGTGCCGCTAGCTACACAGTGGTGCTGTGGCTTACCTTCAGTCAAACAGTGGTAGACATTCTAAACCACTGCCTACCAGCTATATGTAGCTCTGTTCACTGTATCTGATTCCTCGCCTGATGAAGTGTGCATCTTCTTCGTGGTCTCTGTGCCTCACACTCATGGGATAGTGCGCCTGCGCCGATCCCCGAATCGGTATCTGAAAAAGCCCGGGATTTTTCCGCGCTCGGCGCCAATGAGCATGCACAGGCGACCCACTGCGCATGCCCACCAGCGCCCCCGCGGCAATCCCGCCAGTTCCTTTCTGACCGCTGCGCTGAGAGGTTTACCTTTCCGTTTCCCCGGTCGGTGAGAAGTTTTTTGGCTTCGCCTTTTCTTCTCGTTTTAGCCCGTTTACTGTTGTGGTTTAGTAGTTAGTTGTAGTTCATAGTTGTTAGTTAGTTAGTAAAAAAAAAAAAAAAAAAAAGCGTTTTGTGTTCGTCCGGCTGACGGCCCTTTGGGGCGCTTCGCCCGCGCTTTTCCCCCGCTCCTCTTTTTCTCTCTCAGATTGTTCTGGGGAGTTATTTTGCGGCTCCTTTCTATGGAAAGTCGCTGGGGGTTTTTCAAGCGCTGCCGTGCGTGTGGGAAGAAGATCGCCCCTCCAGACGGTCATTCCCTGTGTCTACTGTGCCTGGGAGAGGCCCACCGAGTAGACGCGTGTCCGCATTGTCTCCGCTTTTCGAAGCAGACGAGGAAGAACCGGGCGGCTCGATTATCTGCGGCACTGATCGAATCGGCGCTTAGACCCCATCGACCGATGGAGGTATCGGCACCGAAGTCGTCCGAAACCCCGGCCCTGGAGCTCGCATCGGCCGATGCGGCTCCGATACTGACTTTGGATTTGCCGGAAGAGCGTGGCTCCACGAAACGTTCCCTTGAGGGCGCGGTGGATACGCCCGCTAAAAAGCGCCAGGAGGACTCGGGGACCCGACCTCCGAAAAAGGCGAAGTCGAAGGAGAAGCGAAAGCGACCCCGCACTCCTTCCCCATCGGGCGGTGCGTCGACATCGACGTCGACAAAACCTCCGAAAAAACCTCGGACGCCTCCGCGCCGTAGCCCAGCTGACCAGCAGCGCCTGTCGGCGTCGGAACAAGAGCCGGAAATCGACTTGACCCAACGGTCTTCGTCTTCGGGCTCCCGTCGTCGCTCCGAAAGCGAATCGACCTCGGAGGTTGACGCGTCGGCACCGGTGATCGACCCACCATTCAAGCCCCGAGTCAGGCGAGACACATTCTACCCTCCTCAACGCTTCCCGATACCACCGTGGGAGCAACGCAGGTGGCAGCCTCCCTACTCCCGGTACGAGACCTGTCGTTGGTACCCGGACGACTACCACGATTGGGAGCAGGCATCCCAATTTTCATCGGTGTCGAGGGTATCCCATCGGTCTCGGAAGGCCTCTGCGTCGGCGTCGGTTCCCCCGGATCGACAGCTGGTTCCGGTAGATGCGGATCGAAGACCACCGATCCTTCCACCGCGAGAATCGACCCCGATGCTCTCGGAGCACTCCACACACAAGGACTCCTCGTCGTCGGAGTCGGAGAGTGAAGTCCAGGGATTGGAGCCTTCACCGGGTTCCCAGACGGCCGAGGATCTCCCGATCTCGCCGTCGGAGGATCTGAAGTCCTATGGGGACCTTGTGAAACGGATTGCTGCCACCCTCAAGCTGCCTGTGACGCAACCAGAGCCAGTAGTGGACGACAATGTGTTCGATATAATGCAAAGGAACACATCCACTGCGGTTGCCCTGCCAGTGACCAAGGTGATCCTCCAAGTGGTCAAGGAGCCTTGGGCACGACCCTCCTCGACGCCAGTCTCATCGAAACGGCTGGACCATATGTATAGGGTCCAAGAGACCGGGGCTGAATTCTTGTTCACCCATCCGCGCCCGAACTCGGTGGTAGTCTCCTCCTCTTCGAAGGCAAGGAAGGTCCACTCCTCCCCACCGGACAAAGAAGGGAGGAAGATTGATGGAATGGGCCGCAAGGTCTACTCCGCGGGGGCACTCGGCATAAAGGTGTCTAACTATGCCGCCTGCATGGCTAGATATCAGTATGCCGTGTGGGAACAACTTTCCCCCTTCCTCTCCTCGTTAACTGAGGACAAGAGGGCTGCTGCAACCAGGCTACAAAAAGAAGGTCTCGCTGTGGCCAGACAACAACTGGCCGCAGCAAAACATATGGTGGAAGCCTCAGCCAAACAGATTACGTCTGCAGTCTGTATCCGACGGCACTCCTGGCTCAGGTCTACCACGCTCCACCAGGACACTAAGACCTTCATCGAAGATCTGCCATTTGAGGGTGACGGGCTCTTCAGCACCACAACTGACTCGGCGCTGCAAGAGTTCGACAAGAGTGTCAAGACCTCTAAGAACTTGGGTGTCCAATCTGCTCCTAAGGCTTCCAAATCCAAGCAATGGTCCAAACCCTGGACCAAGAAGCCTTATCAGAAGTTCTCTCCTGAGCAATGGCGTCCTCGCCCTGCCCAGTCCGAGCGATCACCCTACTCGGGTAACGGCAGGAACCGTTACGGGTCACAACCGCCCAGCAAGTCGAAGGGGGTTCGCTCCCAGAAGCAGGGGGTTTGACTTCTTCCAAGCACACGTCATCGTCCCCATTGGGAATTCATCCATCCGCCTACGCCCTTTCCTGCCTGCCTGGGAGTTGATCTCCACAGACAGGTGGGCTCTGTCCATCATAGAAGAGGGCTACAAAATAGAGTTTGTTCAGACCCCAAACCAGTCCGTGGTAGTCACCACTCCCCCTTCCCCACCTCTGCTGGCGGAGGTGAACAACCTCCTACAGAAACAAGCCATAGAGGTAGTTCCACCGGAGGCCAGGACGGGAGGCTTCTACTCCCGTTACTTTCTGGTCCCCAAAAGGGACGGGGGCCTAAGGCCTATCATGGACCTTCGGAGTCTGAACAAATTTATTCTGTACCAGAAGTTCAGAATGGCTACGCTGCAAACAATCCTGCCCCTCATCAATCAGGGAGACTGGATGGCGACCCTGGACCTCAAGGATGCTTATTTTCATGTCAGCATCCATCCCGCGTTCAGGCGTTTCCTACGGTTTGCAGTGGGTGCTCGTCACTTCCAATTCAGGGCCCTGCCGTTTGGACTGTCTACTGCTCCTCGGGTGTTCACGAAGCTGATGAGTGTGGTGGCTGCCCATCTTCGTCTGCAGGGAGTCGTTGTCTTCCCATACATCGACGACTGGCTTCTTGTGGCGAAGTCGAGGGAGAGTCTAACAACCCACATCGCTATCACTCTGCGTCTTCTTGGCACCCTGGGGCTGCAAGTCAACCTGGAGAAGTCCCATCTCACTCCTTCAAAGACAGTTCAATTCATAGGGGCTCTGTTGGACACTCAACAACATCGAGCATTCCTCCCTTCGCAGAGAGCGAAGGACATCATCAATCTGGTACAGCTACTTCAAAGGCGGCAGTGGGGCACAGCTCAGCAGCTCCAGCGGATGCTGGGGTTGATGGCCGCGACGACAAGTGTGCTACGTTTCGCAAGACTGCACATGAGAGGCCTACAGATATGGTTCTTGCGCCATTTTCGGCCTCTCAGAGACTCACCTCGAAAGAGGTTCACCATTCCACCCGGGACTCTCCGCTCCCTGCAATGGTGGGGAACAGAGAGCAACATCCGTCAAGGGGCCCCTTTTCATCTGCCGACCCCTACAGTAACCATCGCTACCGATGCCTCCATGTGGGGGTGGGGAGCCCACCTGGAAGAGCTATGTGTGGGGGGCAAGTGGCCACCGAAACTGAGCCGGTGCCATATAAACTATCTAGAACTGCTGGCAGTTCACTTTGCCCTTCGATCGTTCCGTCCACTGCTGGTGGGACAGACTGTGGCATTGCTTATGGACAACACCACTGCCCTGTGTTATATAAACAGACAGGGGGGGACAGTGTCTCGCAGGCTATGCTCGCTGGCGATGGATCTCTGGGAGGAGTGTCTCCAGTGGGACATTTTTGTAAAAGCTACACATCTGCCGGGGGTCCTCAACATACAGGCGGACTCTCTCAGCAGGGGTGGAGCCTCCCCACACGAATGGGAACTGCAATGGAGGTTCCTAGAGCCGGTGTTCCAACTTTGGGGTTACCCACAGCTGGATGCTTTCGCCACAGCGCAGAACAAGAAGTGCCCATTGTTCTGTGCCAGGAGAGGTGCGGATCCGGCTTCCTTGGGAGACGGACTTCTACTTCGGTGGGAGGGCTGGTTCCTGTACATGTTCCCGCCCTTACCTTTGCTAACGAGGGTGGTCCACAAATTAGTGCAGGAGAAGCCACGTTGCATTCTGGTGACCCCGTGGTGGCCCCGTCAGAGCTGGTTCTCGATTCTGCTCCAGCAGTCGAGGGGGACCTTTTACCAGTTCCCGGCAGAACCGGACCTGTTGTCGGCCCAGGGAGGGCACGTGTTCCATCACAACGTGCCGCACCTGAAGCTGACAGCGTGGTTCATCGACCACTAGACTTTTCCACCAGGGTTCAGCAAGTGCTCCAGAGTAGCAGGAAACCTTCCACCCGTGCCTCTTACGAGAGGAAGTGGAAAAAGTTCAGTGACTTTGTGGCTGACTCTCCAATGTCACCTGACACTGTTGGGCTGCCCACAGTTTTTGAGTTTCTTTTGTCCTTGGTGGATGAGGGGCTGGTATTCTCATCCATTAAGGTCTATTTAGCAGCTATTTCTGCTTTTCATGGTTCAGTTGAGGGTTACTCTGTCTTTGCTCACCCGCAGTCCAAGAGATTTATGAAGGGGTTGTTCCGCCTTCATCCCCCGTCTAGATCCCCTCCACAGCTGTGGGACTTGACTTTGGTTCTGGACAAGTTGACTCGTCGTCCCTTTGAGCCTATGGCGACATGTTCCCTGCAACTTTTGTCTTGGAAGACTGCATTTTTAGTTGCCATCACTTCGGCACGTCGTGCGGGGGAGCTCACGGCGATGCGGTGTGACTACCCATACCTTGCCTTTAGGGAGGCTGGGGTCTCTTTGGCTCCAGACATTACCTTTCTCCCGAAAGTGGTTTCCCAGTTTCACCTTAACTTAGAAGTTTGGTTGCCCACCTTTTACCCTAGTCCTTCCTCGGATGAGGAACGCAGACTGCACGCGTTAGATGTTAAGCGTGCCCTCCTGTTTTATTTGAATCGTTCACGGGGTTTTCGTAAGGACAATCAACTTTTTGTTTCCTACTCTGCCCCGAAGTTAGGGTCCAAAATTTCTTCTCAGAGACTGTCCAAATGGCTTACTGAGACGATCAAACTTTGTTATTTGTTGGCTAAGAAACCTTTACCTGGACCTGTTCGTGGACACTCCACAAGGGCGATGGCCACGTCGGTGGCATTCCTGAAGGGTGTGTCCCTTTCCGATGTCTGCAAGGCGGCTACCTGGTCTTTTCCGCATGCCTTCATGAAGCATTACGCGCTGGACGTGCATGCTCAGCAGAGGACTCGGTTGGGAGCTGCGGTGTTGCAAGCTGTTTCTTCAGGCTGACCGTCTTCCCGCCTCCAGGTATGCTTTGCTTGCTAATCTCCCATGAGTGTGAGGCACAGAGACCACGAAGAAGATAGACAGGTTGCTTACCTGTAACTGTAGATCTTCGAGTGGTCATCTGTGCATTCACACTACCCGCCCTCTTTCCCCGCTGCTGACGGTCTCTCTTCAGTAAGGGGCTTTCAGCGGTCAGGGAGGAACTGGCGGGATTGCCGCGCGGGCGCTGGTGGGCATGCGCAGTGGGTCGCCTGCGCATGCTCATTGGCGCCGAGCGCGGAAAAATCCCGGGCTTTTTCAGATACCGATTCGGGGATCGGCGCAGGCGCACTATCCCATGAGTGTGAATGCACAGATGACCACTCGAAGTTCTACAGTTACAGGTAAGCAACCTGTCTTTAGAGCACACGAAAGCTTACATTCTGAACAAAACTTTGTTGGTCTTAAAGGTGCAACTTGACTCCTACCTGTATGGATGGAGATGCAGGAAAGCATGTCCTGCTCTCATGGTTGCAAGACAGGGGGAGAGAGAGAGAGAAAAGGAAGATTCCCTGAGGGTGGCAATCTACATGTCAAAGGGACAGCCCTGGAGCAGTGAAAAAGGGAGGATGCACAGGTCCTCCTGACCTATCTATCTCTCTGTAGTCCCCCTCTGATGTCTGAGGCTAATATATAGTATGAATTCCTTTGCATCCTCTAATCCTGGCTTTTTTATCATGGATATTGATATTCTCGCATAGAATGCTGGACATAAATCCTGCTTGTCCTACCAGGACTCTTAAAAGCACATGAGAAGGCGTGTTGGATCAGATAAAAATCTGTGTTTCACGTTGGCCAACATAGGGTGTTTTTTACACTGGCAGTTTGCAACTCTCTATCTTTGCACTGTAAACTCACCTTTTACATTACATAACGTTCTCATAATTGTTTCGCATCGTTGCTTCCCGAGGCATTTACATTTGTTTCAGTGAGATGGGTTTCGGCCCCGCCACAAAAGCGTTTTTCTCGAGACTAGTTTTGGTCTGGTCTTTTCTCTACGGGCGCTTCAAACTTGTATTGTAAAAGTTTTCCTGCATTTTAAAAGACTCCTCCAAAAGCCACCACAAGGTGCAGTAATTTGCATGAGAACTGACAGCACTTGAAATTTTTACGTATCATTGCTTGCCTCATCTAGTGATTTAAATTTGTATTGTTTTTGCAGTGTTGACATGATCTCCAAGCAATCCTATTCCAGCAGCCCTCTGATCAGAGATACCCCCCCCCCCCAATTGAAACGCTTGAATGTAAAAGGAAAATAATTAAAGCGGAACAGTGGCAGGCGAGATTTGAAGACTCTAAAACTCTGGATCAGACTGAATGTAAAAACACCCATAGTGTCTCTGCGAAGGCCAAAGACATTCAGTGAAGCCCCTCAAAGCTTTTCTCCCATAGCAGGTGGCATTGAGGCTTCATTTATTTGTTGTGGTTCGTAGCTATTGACATCCCACATGGATTTGTGCAGTGCCCTTTTAAAGACATTGCAGCCAGTGTATAACCTCTCTACAACTGGCGACAATGGATTTGATAATAAGCCGATTGACTTGTTGCTTCTACAATCTGCTTTCTTTTCTATCCTGGATCTAAAGCCCATCAATTTAACTGGATGAGGCCAAGTTTTTGTATTATGAAAGCTTGAGAATCTCTCAATTTTTCTAGTCTTTTTTTTCCCAAGCAATTTCTCTCATCTCTTCTTCTGTATCATGCATAATATTGGAAAACTCTGTTTGCTCTGCAGCCAAGCTAGGTATACCCCAAAGACATGGGAAGATACCACATTATTTTTTTAATTTAGACTTCCCATTCCATCGTCGGATTTTTACTTCAGCGCGTTTAAATGCCTCCCCATCAACAGTTCTCTATGGTAGGTTTAGACAGATACCTCTCCAAAATAGATTATGTCCATGTGAATTAGGAGTCCTTTTTACATCCCATATTATTTTAGAATGTCCTCTCTTGGCCTCACAACGTAGACCATTTTTAGCTGAATATCTCCAACACAATGTATTTACTAAAAGGATAACTCTATCCTACCTTTTAGAAGATGTTAATCCCCACATTATCACATGTGTTGCGAACTTCTTAATAGAAGCCTATAAAATTAAATCTAGGCATACTACTGTATTTTAATTGCTGGGTGTCTACTCTTAATTAGTATCATTGGCTGCTATTTTAATTGGTTGTTTATATATTGTTCTTACTGTATTTCAGGCCTTTGTACCTACTTTTGATTGTGAATCATTATTGCTTTTATGCCAATAAAAGTCTGAACTTGAACTTGGAAAACTCTGTTATGTCAAATCAGATGAGATATTGCAATGTTCTGCTATCAGTAGCTCCTTTAAATTGTACTGAGCTTGCTGTGTTGCCGTTATGTGTCCCCCTCTGGAACAAAAAACACTTAAAGGGCATTCAAAGCAAGGGGGAGGAGTTATACACCTGTGCTGTGGTCCCAATTTACACATAAAGCTGCCTTGTACTGAATCAGACCTTTGGTCAATATTATCTACTCAGACTGGCAGCAGTTGCCCATGGTCTCAAGACAGGTGTCTTTCACATCATCTATTAACTGGAGCCCCATGGCACAGAATGGTAAAGCTGCAGTAGAGGTAGAGGAGATTGTAAAGGTAGAGGAGATTGTAAGTCCTAAGCTCTACTCACGACCTGAGTTCGATTCCGGCGGAAGCTGGGTTCAAGTAGCCGGCTCAAGGTTGACTCAGCCTGCCATCCTTCCGTGGTCGGTAAAATGAGTCCCCAGCTTGCTGGGGGGGAAGTGTAGATGACTGGGGAAGGCAATGGCAAACCACCCTGTAAAAAGTCTGCCATGAAAACGTCATGATCCGATGTCACCCCAGAGTCAGAAACGACTGGGGCTTGCACAGGGGACTACCTTTACCTTTTTTATTAACTGGAGAAGGTGAGGATTGAACCTGTGGCCTTCTGGATGCCAAGCAAATGTACCACTAAACCTCCCAGAAAATGTACACAGGAAGCTGCCATATAATGAATCAGACCATCAGTGTCAGTATTGCCTACTTAGACTGGCAGCAGCTCTCCAGGATGTCAGGCAGAAGTCCTTCACGTCACTTCCTACCTTGTCCTCGACTGGAGAAGTCAAGGATTAAACCTGGGACCATCTGTATGCCAAGCAGAGGCTCTGCCACTGAGCCTTGGCCCCTCCTTAATCGTGGGTCCACTCTAGGCTTTTTCTGCGAAAAAAGTGCAGCAGGAACTCATTTTCATATTAAGCCATGCCCACTGACACAAGCCAGCCGGACCTGCATTTCTGTGTGTTCCTGCTCAAAAAAGTCCTGGCTCTATTTAGTGGCTTTTCGGCAATTGTACAACAAGCTGGAAATCTTGTTACAGCTCTTTCAGTATGTCATCTGGTTTGGCTTGGCTCTCTTTTTTTACTGAAAAGCGCTGAACACTCTAGCTTTCCCTTGGAAGAAGGCGCTTCAGTCCCTTGACCCTTTTCTTTGCCCTTTCCAGTTCTACAAGATCCTTTTCCAAGCGGGGTGATTGGACCTCTATGCTGAAATGTCGCTGTGTCCTTGAGCGAGAAGGGCTACGTACCTCGTCGTGGCTTTTTTCTTTTCTTTTCTTTTTTAGTTTGAACTTTATTAGTGGTTTTTCTCTATTTTATAACTACCGGGGCAACATTTTAAGAAAGAACAGGCCGGGGAAGGGCGAGATTGTAAATCTTGATTAGTGATTAATGGGGAAGGCAAAGGAGGCACGCAGACTCTGGGGAGGGGGGAAGGAAATGGTGGAGAATGTTTAAGAAGACTGTGTGGGTATTAATGTCTAAATGTTTCTGAGATCCTGTATCTATGCTTTGTGAATTTAATACACATTGGTGGACCATGGAGATGCTATGCGGGAAGGGGAATAGGCAGCGTCGGAATTATATCATCAACCAAGTCCTGGTTTATGGTTACAAATGTTTACGTTACGCAGTGGAAAGTGCAGAGAGCCAGTTTGGTGTAGTGGTTAAGCATGTGGACTCTTATCTGGGAGAACTGGGTTTGGTTCCCCACTCCTCCACTTGCAGCTGCTGGAAGGGCCTTGGGTCAGCCATAGCTATTGCAGGGGGTGTTTCCCCCCCCCCTCCTCCACTTGCAGCTGCTGGAATGGCCTTGGGTGAGCCATAGCTATTGCAGGGGTTGTCCTTGAAAGGGCAGCTTCTGGGAGAGCCCTCTCAGCCCCACTCACTTCACAGGGTGTCTGTTGTGGGGGGAGAAGGTAGAGGAGATTGTAAGCCGCTCTGAGTCTCTGATTCAGAGAGAAGGGCGGAGTATAAATCTTCAGTCTTCTCTTCAGTCACAGCAGACTTAAAGTGATCCCATGGGATTTTCAAGGCAAGAGATGTTCGGAGGTTGTTTGCCATTGCCTGCCTCTACATAGCAACCCTGGACTTCCTTTGTAGCCTCCCATCTTGAGGAGCCCTCTGTGCAAACGCCCCCCCCCCCCGACCTTCCCGCGGCACGAGAAGGCCAAGCGGGGCCAGATCACTCGGCCCTTCCCTTCCCCAGCGTCCTCAGAGGATGCTGGGGAAGGGAAATGCCGCTCTTTCAGCTCTTAGGGATCAGGAGAGCTCCTCCAATCCCGCAGAGCTGAGAAAAATATGAGTGGAAGGCTCAGGGACAGCATCAGCAGGGAGGGGGCGTCCGTCCCCCGCCCCTGCCGGGAGTTGGCACTCTAGTTTGCCGGTACCTAGTTTGCCGACTCCCATGCACCGACCCTGTTTGCTCGTAATGATGCCAGAGCTAAAATTCACATGAAAATATATGCGGAAGATTTATATCACAACATGGCCACTTGCTACTTAAGGGTACGTAACCCCAATGCTGATGCCTTACTTGGATTTATTTGAACAATCGGGTTCCGACGAAAGGCCTTGGCTCCAGATCACAGTTAGGACATGCAGACTTAAATGCAGTGAATTATGCTAGTTCATAAAACACACGCACAACTGTGTGTCAAGTAGAATCTAGATTGCAAAGGAGGTCTCTCGGGGTTTGAACTTGGAGCTTATTAAGGGTTTTTAAAAAAATCTCCAGGGGTAGCCAGCCTGGCAAAGTTTATTCGTGTTCCACTGTGTATCATTACGACTTACAGGAACTGCTTGTAGGAGTTCCAGAACCCCGTGTTTCTAGCCTAATTTTTCTTTGTACGATGTAAGGAGGATGAAAATGTGTGTGATGATATTAATTTTCTGCTAACTAATGTGGCACAACATCAGAGGACAAGAGTTAATCTATCAACCTCTGCCACGGCCCCTTTTCTTGTTGTTTTAATGTGTTCTGAGGATGAAATGTGTTTTTCAGATATGTTTTATATTTGCAGCAGGTAATGGAAAGGACGATATATTATGT
Source organism: Heteronotia binoei (assembly GCF_032191835.1). Lineage (NCBI taxonomy): Eukaryota > Metazoa > Chordata > Lepidosauria > Squamata > Gekkonidae > Heteronotia > Heteronotia binoei. The sequence continues at coordinate 41,654,478 of NC_083240.1, forward strand.
GCTTGTGCCCTAGAAGGGGGGGAAATGGAAGGAAATAATTGAACATCATAAATCTTACTCCAATGCTTCAATCCTTGCTTGCCTTCTGTTTGGTATCCCTCATGCTAGCTCTTAAACCTCAGCGGCATGGCTGTCGTACTGATACACAGGGGACCACCAGTGGTAGCTTGCAATATATTTCCTGGGGACCCAAGAGCAGCATGGGGCATAACCCGAAACTTGTGCTCCCACCAGGATCCTCCCCCCCTTTCCGCACTGTGACTAGCTACCCCCCTACATCATATTCAGAATGCCTTTTGACACTCTCTCTTGTTGCAATAGTGACTTGCCTGGAAGGAAAGGAAGAGCTACTGTTTGAGGAACACAAATCTCAAGCTGCGCTGGATGCATTGAAAAAATCGCATGGTTCCTGGGGTCGTGGCCAAACAATTTTTCCAATGCAAGATGAACTGTATTCCCTTTTGTTGTTGTTCTTTTAACTGAGAGCTAGTTTGATGTAGTGGTTAAGTGTGCAGACTCTTATATCTGGGAGAACCAGGTTTGATTCCCCACTCCTCCACTGGCAGCTGCTGGAATGGCCTTGGGTCAACCATAGCTCTCACAGGAGTTGTCCTTGAAAGGCAGTTGCTGTGAGAGCACTCTCAACCACACCCACCTCACAGGGTGTCTGTTGTGGAGAGGGAGAAGATATAGGAGATTGTAAGCTGTTCTGAGTCTCTGATTCAGAGAGAAGGATGAGGTACAAATCTGCAGTCGTCTTCTTAATAGTTAAAGGCCAAAATGGACTGTAAAGTACTGGGTTCGATGCATTAGGATGCTCATGAGAGAGTGATTTCAGCGCTTTGTTTCGTGATTATAGCATAGCAAGGTAGAAACTGAACTGGCTGGCACGGCCACGGGCCCTGCTTATATGCATGCAAATATTTTTGTTGCTCAATCGCACAGTTGAGTCCGACTCTTTGCGACACCATGGACAAAGTCACAGCAGGCCCCCCTGTCTTCTACCATCCTCTAAAGTCTGCTCAAATTCGTGTTTGATCAGAAACACTGTCCAGCCATCTCATCTTTTGCTGTCGCCTTCTTTTGCCTTCTGTCTTTCTCAACATCAGGATCTTCTCCAGTGAGTGCTCCCTTCTCATTTGGTGGCCAAAGTATTTGAGCTTCAGCTTCAGCATTTGACCTTCCAGGGAACAGTCTGGGTTGATTTCCCTTAGGACTGACTGATTGGATCTTCTTGCAACCCAAGGGACTCTCAAGATTCTTCTCCAGCACCACAGCTCAAAAGCATCTATTCTTTTGCATTCGCCCTTCCTTATGGTCCAGCTCACACAGCCATATATTACTACTGGGAATACCATCGGTCTGACTATATGGAATAGGAAAGGAAAGGTCCCCTGTGCAAGCACCAGTCGTTTCTGACTCTGAGGTGATGTTGCTTTCACAACGTTTTCACGGCAGTCTTTTTTATGGGGTGGTTTGCCATTGCCTTCCCCAGTCATCTACGCTTCCCCCCCAGCAAGCTGGGTACTCATTTTACCGACCTCGGAAGGATGTAAGGCTGAGTCAACCTCAAGCCGGCTACCTGAAAACCCAACTTCCACTGGGGATCGAACTCAGGTCGTGAGCAGAGCTTAGGACTGCTGTACTGCAGCTTTAACACTCTGCGCCACTCAGCACACATAACTATAGGTACATGGCTGGCCTAAAGACCCCTGATTGGCCTCCTTCCAGAATCCAGGTAGCTATTGTTAAGGAGCCTCAAGCTCAGCCAAGTCCCTGATTGACCCTAAAGGCAAGTTCCATGGACCTTACAGCAAACATATTGCTGCTGTCAAGAATGTTCTAAAAGTTCTCCCTTTTCAATGTGTTATCATTTGATGCCAATTATCCCTGCTCTGGTGTCATTTCCATGCCCTTCTCTATACATCCGATACTGCAGAGTGGCTGGGGAAGCACAAAATATGCATAAAACATACTTAATGTTTTCCGTGGGGATCAGGGACTGGGCACACAGCTGCCGTTTTGGGCAGTTGTTTATTCTACCATCCAGTTTGCCGTTAGGATCCCTGGTTTTTCCTAACGTTTTGGAACTTGTCATATATGTCCAGATCTTCATTTGGGGATCACTTTTTAAATCCAGTCCTTCTTTTCCATATATTCTGGCTCAGGCATGCAAAATAGTAATATTTTTAAAATAAATGTTATTTTATTAAATCTAATCCAATACAAAGAGAGCATAGGGGAAATAAATAATAAAAATATAAATCTGACATACAAAAATCCAATCTAGACCCTTGAATGCATATAACAAACAATTTACAAAACCAGTACATAATATGCTAGGTATTAAGAACTGAGAAATATTTTTATTTTATTCGATTTATATCCCACCCTCCCCATGACAGCAGGGTCGTTAATTAGCCTAGAATTAGACAAACCTCCTGGTTGTCCCCGGGCCAAAGGAAGCCCGTTTGAAAGCTACAAGGGACAGGGCCTTCTCCGTAATGGCCCCATCTTGGTGGAACCAGCTGCCGGAAGAGGTAAGGGCCCTGCGGGACCTTACCCAATTCCGCAGGGCCTGTAAGACAGCCCTCTTCCGGCTGGCCCACAGCTAACCGGCATCGAACATCGAACACCGAAATACTGAATTTGAAATCGAACTTGAATCGAGTGTAGCTTTAAGACCGCTGTATGATTTTAATGTTTATGTATATAATAATTGTTTAGATTTTAAACTATAAATTATGAAATGTTAATTTAATGCTTGATTTTATATTTTATGTTAGTTTTACATGTTGTAAGCCGCCCTGAGCCACCTAGTGGGAAGGGCGGGATATAAATCTCAGATAAATTTTTTTTAAAAAATAGAATTAATTCTTTTAGGCAAAAAAGAAATCTTCCCAAAGAATTCCAAAACCAGGGCCCAAAGCAAATAACAATCTGTAACCAAATCAGTATTATTATCAAAGGGTTTCCATTCTCTTTCCCATTACATACTGGTCCCATAAGTTATCATACCACATTTCACTTGTGGGGGTATGTGGGGGTTTTCAATTTTTAGCAATCGTCATGCAAGCTATTGCCAACATTGTTGAGATTAAATAAAATCTTTTTGGCCCTGACCTGGATAGCCCAAGCCTGATCTCATCAGATCTCAGAAGCTAAACAGGGTTAACTCCTTGGAATACCTCCTTGGAATACCAGCAGTCGAGATATTCAGCCACCACCCTGAATATCCTTCAGGCACGCGGTAGGGGTCAGTTATCAGAGGTCGCCATGACTTCCAGGTGCACTCCCCCCAAAAAACAAAGAAAATAATTTAGAGCATGTGCAAAACGCACTTCCGTCTTTACTGAGTGACTACATCTGGAAATAGGGGGAACGCATTCAGATCAGAATTCAAGGTTTCCAGAAATGAAGAACCATTGATAGCTTTATATGAATATATGAGCATGCATCTATTTCAAATAATGCAGAACATCCGCAGATGAAAAAAAATCTGGCTTGCATTTATTGTAGGTACTTATGTTCCACTAGGTCTCCGAAGGAACTGATTGGTTCGACATTTTGGTATAGAAACTTTCCATCATATGAATCCGGGATGTAATTTCTTGCCTAGTAAGTTTTAAAACTCCCTCCCCTCGGCTATATGGATTTATTACATTGTTTATGCGTTTCCTTATCGGATAGTAATCTTAAAAAGATTTCCCTGCCTTGCTAACAGGGAACTTTCTTTGAATGGACGCAAGAGTAAATATAATTGAAAAGGCAGTTGCACAATCCAAGCATCTGGAGCTCCTCTCAGCTAACAGTTTTCTTCAGAGACTTATGTAATGTGAACATATGAAGCTGCCTTCTACTGAATCAGACCCTCTTTGGTCCATCAAAGTCAGTCTTGTCTACTCAGACTGGCAGCGGCTCTCCAGGGTCTCAAGCTGAGGTTTTCCAAACCTATTCGCCTGGACCCTTGTTAGTTGGAGATGCCAGGGATTGAACCTGGGACCTTCTGCTCACCAAGCAGATGCTCTACCACTGAGCCACCGTCCCTCCCCTATGTGCTGCTTTGTGGCACAGCTCAGATCCGGCCCTTTCTCCCTGCCCCTCCTGTTCATCCGGCTATTTGATTCTCTTGCAGCCACATCACCTGAAGCGATTTAACCGTGTTAAAACGGGGCAGCGCGTCGTGTTAAAAGGCTTTTAGAAAAATATTTAAATGGACTGCCTTTTTAAAGAACAAAATGGAAAATAACAACCCACCATGGGCTGGATTAAAAAAAATGCTAATCCCATAAATATTCATGGGGCCCAGGCTAGCACTCTAGGTTCAGGGAGTCGTCCCCTCAGCCCCAGGTGTTTATTTAGCGGGAAGCGATGAGAGGCGATTTCATCTCCAAGCTTGTCGGATGGGTCTGGTGTCTTTTCCGTGCTGAAGAGGAGGCTTTGTGGTGTCCTAAGCGGTTGGCCTGTCAGTGCTTTTAAAGCGTTCCTTGAGTAGGGTTGCCAATCCCCAGGTGGGGGCAGGAGATCCCCCGCTTTGGAGGCCCTCCCCCCGCTTCAGGGTCGTCAGAAAGCGGGGGGGAAGGGGAGGGAAATGTCTGCTCTATTATTCCCTATGTAGATTTAGTCCCATAGAAAATCATGGAGAATTGATCCGCGGGTATCTGGGCTCTGGGGGGGCTGTTTTTTGAGGTAGAGGCACCAAATTTTCAGTACAGCATCTAGTGCCTCTCCCCAAAATATCCCCCAAGTTTCAAAACGATTGGACCAGGGGGTCCAATTTTATGAGCCCCCAAAAAGGTGCCCCTATTCTTCATTATTTCCTATGGAAGGAAGGCATTGAAAAGGTGTGCCATCCCTTTAAATGTGATGTCCAGAACTCCCTTTGGAGTTCAATTATGCTTGTCACAGCCTCGATCTTGGCTCCACCCCTAATGTCTCCTGGCTCCACCCCCAAAGTCTCCTGGCTCCACCCCCAAAGTCCCCAGATATTTCTTAAATTGGACTTGGCAACCCTATCCTTGAGACAGGGGCTGGAGATTTCTCAGGGATAAGGTGAATGCAAAAGTTTTACTGTGCATACTCTGTCTTTTAAATCTGGTCACCACTGAGGTGCATGCCAATGGAAAATTTGTTCTAATCTGGGCTTTGAGGGCGGGGATTTTTACCGTGATTGCTTATCAGATGGGTCTGTTTCCCCAGCCTTGCAAAGGACAGAAGGGCTCTGCCCCCCGCAAAGGACAGAGGGAAAGAGAAAGGTGATTGGCTGGAAACGCTCTGTGCAAAGATCCAGTTGGAAGGGAGAAACTTTCACTGCTTGAGAAATCAGAATCAAAGAAAAACACAAATGCGTGCTGTAGACTAGTAGCACCCCAAGGAGAAAACCAACACAGCTTGTTCTGAGAAGACGGTTTCATAATATCTAAGAATCTCAGGCTTGTGTTGCCATTTCATAAAATCATGGTGTTGCACCAAACCAGCAATTTCCAGGTATGCCTTCTGTTCAGGAATTTCCTTATGCGCACCCTTAGTCGCTATACCAAAAAGAGTCACTATACTAAAAAGGCTGGAAACAACATTCCACGTGCAATCTTAGTTTGAAGAGGAGATGAATTTTTTAGCCAGTACTTTGGACTGTTATTTTTTTTTAAAGATACAGATGAATAACTGGTCGATTTGACATATATATGCTGTCAAGCAATGTGTGGGCAAATAAGCTTCGGCTCACCCAAGTACCAGCCTTCAGACTCCGTGGGAAAGTTTGTTTCAAGGCATCTTTGAACCTGGGAGGTTTAATTGTGCTCCATTTGCAAGGGGAGGGCTGAGCCTGGCAGACACTCTTGTGTTCATGCCCATTCTGGCAAATCTGAATTTAATTGTTTTTTACCTACAGCAGGGCTTTTTTGTACCAGGAACTCCTCTGCATATTAGGCCATACACCCCCCCACCATGCTGCCAATACTCCAAGAGCTTATAGTAGGCCCTGTACTAAGAGCCTTGTAAGCTCTTGGAGGATTGGCTACATCAGGGGTGTGTGGCCTAATATGCAAAGCAGTTCCTGCTACAGAAAAAACCCTGACCTACAGAGCTAAATATCTATTAATAATATTACTTATGAAGCGTAGAAAGTTCAACAATTTCACCCAATGATTTAACCCATCTATAATTAGTGTTCCCCGTAAAGAAGTATTTTATGATGTATTTTGATATCCTCAGTTTGAAATCAAAATTTAAATTGCCATATCCAAATTATTTTAAACACTGTATTGGAGCTCATTTTCACTATTAGTAACTTTTGCTGTGAGTATATTTTCTTGCCAGTAATACATGGTTGTGGTGAGGCTTTGCAGTAAGAACTTCCTTGTTCCATATATATAGTGACACCACACCATTTCAGCATATTTGCAGTTTGGCTATATAATGCCAAGAGTAAATCAGAAACCATAACATTATTATTTAAATTGCAGAGTGTTATGTATGAGAATCTATGTTGTTACCAATGGTGTTCCTGCCTGGCTCATTGGAGCCTGAAGGACTGAGCTCCGGGATTTAGGAATAATGGGCAGTAGGATCCAAACTGCCCTGCTCCAATCACAGTCCCCCTGCTGGTTTGAATGACACAATAACGTGTTAGCGCGGGAACCCAGTGTTGTATGTAGTTGGCCCAGCGGGCCCTGTTTGCCAGTTCCGTTAGTGCAGCCACCCACCATGTACATAAAGAGCTTGTTATCGCTACTACCTCGCCTCTTCGATGCCTAAGAACCCACTATATTATACAGAGGAAAGGAATGGAAAGGTCCCCTGTGCAAGCACCAGTCGTTTCTGACTGGGGTGACGTTGCTTTCACGACGTTTTCACGGCAGACTTTTTACGGGGTGGTTTGCCATTGCCTTCCCCAGTCCTCTACACTTTCCCCCCAGCAAGCTGGGTACTCTTTTTACTGACCTCGGAAGGATGGAAGGCTGAGTCAACCTCGAGCCGGCTATTTGAAAACCCAGCTTCTGCCGGGGATCGAACTCAGGTCGTGAGCAGAGCTTAGGACTGCAGTACTGCAGCTTTAACACTCTGCGCCACGGGGCTCTTTAGTAAACAGAATGATAAATGATGTAAGTGGCTTTGCACAAAAGGGGGGTATAAATGAAGAAACAGACTTTGAAATCTATATGTACATGTGTATGTGCCCATGTGCTCGTTATACAAAGTAAATCACAATAGCTGGGCCCAACTGCAAACAGATGGCGCGCGCCCTTGTTCCAAATGGCTGTATGTTATCTAGCAAAAATTCAACCTTGTCCCCATAAAACCCAGTAAAAACATCAGTGGTGGGTTTTTTTTTTTAAACAGAAGAAAAAGACCTTGATGGTTCTTACTGTTGAGTGAAATTTCTGTAGATGACAACTATATGGAATTTATTAAACCGTTGACTGAAGGAGCCTTGCGGTGAGTTCGATAGCTTTGCTGTGCACTCACCCAAGTTGATGTGCTGCGTAAAAACCATTTTCTTCCTAACCTCCTGCAGAAATGTCTGTCTAACAAGGACCCAGCGCATGCATCTGACAAAGCGGGGTCTGGTCTGCAAACGCTTACGCTAGAATGAAAAACTTGTTAAGGTATCATAAAACTCCTGTTAATTCTTGAAGCAAAAGTGCCCCTCTTGAAAATGGTGGAAACCGCCCCCCCCCCCAGCTGTGTGTGAACAGAAAGCAGAGGTTTGGTACAGGCCAAAGATGGCTTGGTGACTTATTCCATTTGCAAAATGGACTGATAGATACGAAGTGCCTGGGGCAAGTCAGTCCCTCTTGTGCAAAGGCAACCTTAAGTGCAAGCACATTTTTAAAAACCTGGATCGCATGTGTTTTACGAGCTAATCCTGCACGTTCAGAATAATTGCACCACACAGGTCTGCTGGGACCACCAGAGTTCAGGACCCCCTGAGAAACTTTGCTAGCCTTGTCAAGCAACGTTCTTATATCCCCTTAGATCAGGGGTCTCAAACTCTGGCATAAATGAGACCTTGCCATGCAAGGCCATGTGTGTCGTAAAATGTAATGCCAAGTAGTGGATGTGTAAACTTTATGAAGGACACGGACAAACACAAATAAATAGAAACTTTGAAAGACTAGCACTCTTGCAATATTTTGTTTATTTAAGTTTCCAATAACGGACACCTCTTGCTCTGAATTATTGCATCAAAATTTGGAGACAATGTCTGTGCTGTAGCAATCTTGAGTAGGCTGTTCAGATGCGTATCTGTAAGTTGCAAATCCACTTTTGATTTATTGACATTCATTACAAAAATCTCATGATCAGTGCTCTGAGTCTAAGACCCTGGGGAAAACATGAAATGGCTGGGCATTACAAGCTTTTGTACATAAGTTGCTTTGTGTGCTGGTTAGTCAATGGAGAAAATAGAGGCTTTGGCCTGTAGCTCCTGTGAGACTGAGTAAGCCTGGCAAAGCAAGCTGTGATGCAGAAAGAAGCAAGAGAGAGGGAGAAGGAAGAAGATGACAATGAGTTGCTCACAAGCCTGATAGGAGCCTTCTGGGGGCCTGAGCCAACCCTCAGGCCACACAGTTGACACCTTGCCTTAGATTGTCCGATCTGGTTGCAGCATGAGCATTACCCCACATTTTCAAAAGCACAAAAGTAACCAGTCCTTTCACATAGAAAGCAGCACATCAGGATAGGGTTGCCAAACCCCAGGTGGGGGCAGGGGATCCCCGATTTGGAGGCCCTCCCCCCACTTCAGGATCATCAGAAAGCGGGGGGGGGGGGGGTGGGAGAGAAATGTCTGCTGGGCACTCCATTATTTCCTATGAAGACTGATTTCCATAGGGAGAATTGGAAAATTGATCTGTGGTTATCTGGGGCTCTGGGGGCTGTTTTTTGAGATAGAGGCACCACATTTTCAATAAAACATTCTGTGCCCCTCCCAAAATACCCCCCAAGTTTCAAAAAGATTAGACCCTATCCTTCATCATTTTCTGTGGAGGGAAGGCATTTAAAAGGTGTGCAGTCCCTTTAAAAGTCCCTTTGGAGTTCAGTTATGCTTGTCACAACCTTGCTCTTGATTCCACCCCCAAAGTCTCCTGGCTCCCCCCACAAAGTCTTCTGGCTCCACCCCCAAAGTCCCCAGATATTTCGTGAATTGGACCTGGCAACCCTACATCAGGATGCGGAAAGAGCACTATATCAGCAGTGCACGTGAGCAGAACTTATTGTACATTCCTCCCAGTCAGGGCTTGTTCCAGGTTTTAGGGGGTCTCATTTGGCCCCCTCAAGACCCCCTTTCCACCCCTTGCTAGCTTCCCCCTGCTTGCAAGCCCTCCCACCGCTCACCTGCACCACCTGCACACCCCTTTCTTGGCAGCAGTGGCTGGTACACGCAGCTGAGAGTGCAGTTGCCATGGCCTCTGTCAGCAGGGCCTCTGTGCACCTTGCACATGTCCTTCCCTAATGATGCCGGGCAGCTGGGAGCACACGTGGTGGAGAACTTTGAGCAAACAGACGGCGAAGGACATGCAGACGGTTGGTAGGAGGTATGCAGGGAGGGGGGGTGTCAGCAGCTGTGGGCCCCACCAAAAGCCCGGGGTCCCTCTTCAGGGTATGCCGTTGCTGGCCCTGCCGCCAGTAAAGCGCTGTTACCCTTCTTCGTTTGCTTTCTGTTCTCAGGGTTTTTAAAACTGTTATTATTAATCGTTAGTAAGACTTACAAGATGACAGTTGTAGACAGGTTTTTATTGTTTATGTCCATATTTTTGCACAACGATTGCAGAAAGGTATCTGATACGTAGGCAACCTTTGCGTCGTCGCCGTGCCGTGTTTATGGCACGTATCTGGTAATGGCAGCCCTCTCTCCCCCCCCCCCCTCGCCCTTCATCTCTGCCCATTTCACTTGCAACCTGTCAGGGGATAAAACCCATGCCTTGGCAAATGCATTTAACCTCAACTTTTAAGCACTCTCTTCACAACATTTTAACACTGATTGTACCTTGGGGGGTTAGCTCAGCAGACTTCATGTGGATTAGTAATAGCACATGCAAAGTGAACTGACAGTAAAACTTTCACTTGCGTTCGCCTGGGCCGGTGTAAACGCGATCTTGATGAAGTGCGACGAAATCCCCAGCTAAAAACCTCGGCTCCTTTGGCGTGTTTGGAAAGGGCTATTATGTAATGGTATTGCGTACGCTGCGAAGAACTGCAATCTTTCCCCTCTCACCAAGGGATTGTATATGCCGCTATATATATGCTTTGTTGTAATTCAAGATAGGCAGTCTATTAAAAACAGTATAGAGCGTTATCACTGAAACCAACCGGAAAGTGCTGGCTTTGGGGTTTCGCCACCCCTGTTAACTGGAGGAATCGCACGGTCTTCAGAATCTAAATGTAATTCTTCTCATTCTCGTACTTTGACCTGCAGTTGGGAATTTCTGCTCCCAAATCCCTCTGGTATTTTTATTAATCTCACCCTATAAATCCTAGTGTCGGACAGAATCATAAGGTGGTTTTTTTCCCCCCTTATCAAGAACTGATGGGTGAACACCTCGATGTTCAAACCTGAAACCACTCACAGATCTGCTGGAAAATGATTTGACATTTGTGAGCGCTTGCCAGGACAAAATGTGTGCATTTGCACAAACCCACACGCATCGGTACTAGGGTTCCCAGCTCTGGACTGGGAAATTCCTGACGTCTCGGGGACAGAGCCTAAGGAGTTTGGGTATGAGAGGGAGTTCGGGAGTGCTGTGATGCCACTCTATGACTTCTGTAGAGATATGATGTTGCTTCTAGGACTTTCTCCTAGACTCTATGGAACTGCTCTGCAAAACTTCCATTCCTGCAGAGGAACTGAGCTCTGTAATCTAAAGATCAGTTGTAATTTCAGGAGAACTCAAGACCTCACCTGGAGGTCGGTAACACAGACATGTGCTCGTCCTCTTGCATGTGAATTCCTACCTTTTCGCTATTATACAATTTTCACAAGCAAGTTAAACTTCAAAATTCTTTGACAAACACCTTCAAGAAAAACAGGCAGTGTTTGTCAAAGAATGTTGAAGTTTAACACTCTTGTGAAAATTGTATAATGGCATTTAAAGCTTGCAGAAGCTTAGAGTGAAATAGGGCATCACGTACAACCCTGTTGTGTTGGGATTTGCGTTGCTGCATTGGATACCTCATTGCTACTTTTGAAAAGATTTAGAGCATTGGACTTCTTGTAAGAGACAACTTCTACGCCACAGCCTGGACCCCCAATTTAAAAAATGTTGGCATTGATTGCAACGTGTAAGACTTTGGGTACAGGTGTGGTCAGCGTTCTCACTGTTGGTGTATGATTAATTTCAATACGAGTTTGCCTTTTCTCACTATTTTCATAATTTTTTGATAAATATGTTATATTAATTGAGGCGCGTTTTTCACAGAGGCTTGTGTGCCTTTTTTTTCCTGTTCCATTTCCCCATGATACTCTGTTTGGTTGCCTTAAGCTCCCACTGGGGGCAGGGGATCCCCCAATCCAGAGGGCCCCAACCTGCCAGCGGGGAGCAGGCTGCCAAGGGGGATTCCCACCCCCGAAGAGCCCTGTCACTGCACGCCGTCCCTGACTTGATGATGTCACCCAGAAGTGACATTGTCATGCCGGGGATGCTCTAGGACTCGTGGTAAAACTCTGTGGTACCATAGAGTTTTACTGCAAATCCTAGAGCATCCCCAGTGTGGCAGGTGACGTCATCACACCGTGCACGCTCTGCGCAACAGAGAGAAAAATCCCCCGCTGCCACAGCAGAGGGACTTGGCAACCCTAGCTTCAGTGTCTTCAGATGAGCCAGTCGGAGGGCATGGCTGTGACAAGAGAGTTCCTCCTAGGCCAGGTGTCACGGCTGCTGGTGCCCCAGAAGGGGGAATTTTGACTCCTTGCCTGATCCCTGGGCAAGGGGTCCACATCCGGTACAGCCCATCCTGCCCACTCTTTCCTCCATGTGGGCGGCAACTGAATATGAGTGGTTGGAGAACCATCACGAGTGGCAGGAAGCCTTTTTCAGGGGGCAGCAATGAATGGAGGCACTGGCAGCACTTATTATGGCAGCTGGCAAGCACCTGGAGGGGCTTCCTACCATCACGAGGGACATGGGTGAGGGACAGGGCTGTTGGGTGATCTCTCAGATGCTCTCTGGGGCCCCCACAGCCCCTGCTCTTCTCCTGCTTGTCCTTCAGTGGGTGTTGCCACAGGAAGCCCTTAACAGCATGAGAGTCCTGCTGGATGGCACAACCTCTAGTGAGTGAAGGACACTCAAACACTCACAGTCTTGTCCGTCATAGCCCTCGGGGCCCTGTGTGCCCTATGGGGTGGGTGGTTGATTCCCCCTTCCCCACTGACAGGTGACTGGGGCTTCTGACTGGAGCTGGTCTCTTTAAGGGGCACGTGTGCTGCAGGGGAGGAGCAAGGTTCCGTGGGCCACCCCTCTCCACCCCTTGCCAGTGATGGACACTTAATTCTACCCTCTCAACTCATGGTTCCCAGTTGTCCTGCCTGCTATGTCTATCCTGCCACCTCTGCCTAGCAACAACACCAGGATGGAACAGTATGGTGGAAATGCCACAGATGCTACCACGGCAGCATCCATCCACACTGTTATTCATCACTTGCACTGATTCACCTGGGGTCTGCAGCGGTTTTCAGTGTAATCCTAAACAGGATAAATGCTGCTGAGAATGGTGTAAGGGTTAGGGTTGCTCTCTTTGTTATTCTTCCAAATGAGCAGAATACTTAAGAGTTTGCCCTTCTGCAGGATGTCACTCTGCCACTAGGTGAACTAGGCATTTGCCTAGGGCGCCATTCCAGGGGGTTCTGAATTGGGTACTCCCCCCCCCCCGCCCCGGAGTTCTAGGCAAGGACCTCAGTAGAGTACAATGCCATGGAGGCCACCCTCCAGAACATTTTCTCCAGAGGAACTGCTCTGTGTAGTCTGGAGATGAGCTTTAATTCCAGGGTATCTCCAAGTCTCAACTGCAGGCTGGTAACCCTAGGTGGCAAGTAGGATTGCCAAGTCCAATTTAAGAAGTATCTGGGACTTTGGTGCTGGAGCTGGGAGACATTGGGGGCGGAGCCAGGAGCAAGAATGCAACAAGCATAATTGAACTCCAAAGGGAGTTCTGGCCATATCATTTAAAGCAGGGGTGTCAAACATACACCCCGAGGGTCGAATCAGGCCCCCAGAGGGCTCCTATCAGGCCCCTGTGCAACTGGCTGTTATCTGCTTGCTTCTCCCTCTCTCTTGCTTCCTTCTGCATCTCCACTTGCTTTGCGAGGCTTGCTTAATTGCACAGGAGCTACAGAGCAAAAACTCTTTCTTTTCTCCATTGGCTGAGGCTCCTCCCTCGGGGAGGAAGGCAGAGCTTGCCGAGTTGCAAGTAGTTGTCTGCTTTCGGGGCAGCAGGAACAACTCTGGCCCTCCATTTCGAGCTCTCCTTTTTTGGAGGATTCAGAAGTGCCAGGGCTTTATCTGCACCGAGGCTTCTGGAATGACATAGCGCTGATTTCAGATTGCCGTGGCGGTAGCTGAGGCCGTTTGCTGGAAAGAGCCCCACTCCCCCCAGCTGCTTTATAAAGTTCCTTTTACCACTTTGACCTTGCCAGTAACATTCCCACTGGATGCAACGGCCATTGTCTGAAGCTTTCCTCTTCCACTGCAAAATGTGTGCTTCTAGGGCTTGTATACACCCTCTGCTGGGTCCACAAAGCTTCCAGGCCGCTTTACAGACTCCGCAGAAGTACTTTGCATAACTCTTCCCAATAGTTTACTGGCATGTGCTTCCGTTCCATATGGTTGCAGGGATTTGGCCCGGGGAGTCCAGTATTGATATAAAGGATTTTCTGGCTAGTTTATTTCTCACATATCCCCTTTAATATCCATCATGGATGTAAAAGATTTATATGGAAGGAAGAAAATAAATCCATCAGAACGGTATAATAAAATAATAACTGTGCTATGGATTGTAAAATTTTGTTAGCATACCAAAGTTGTCTGCTCGCCTGTTGTATTTATTTATTTTATTTTTTTACTCTACCACGTATTCCTGTTAACTGCGTTTTATACACGGTGCTCCGATGTGGGCTGAATATTAATTTGTCTCCTGTGCTTTGAGGAAGAATGTATTTTAATATACAGACTAAATTGCACTCTGAAAAAAATATTCAGGTCTGGGGCGAACCACGTTTGGGCAGACTGAATATTTTCTGAAGTTAATCATTTCAGCTCCCCACCATGTTTGGGACCAAGCAAATAAATGATCTGAAAAAAGGTGGATGCTTCGGTCAGTTTGAGAGTACGGGTCTGCGTGCATGGGCATGTCTGGAGGCAAAACAGGTCAAAGGTGGGCCCACACTTCCGTCAGATACTCAAGCCCAAGGGTGGGTGAGAACCTTGGGCCGGCAGCCAGGTAGGCAGATGTAAGACAGAAGTCAGGCCAAAGAGAGGGGACTTGGTAGCCACCATCTGTTAATCTGAGAGGTTTGTGTGAGACAGTGCACCCAATTGGCCTGTGTGGGTCACCTGGCTCTGCCACTCCCCCAGGCTTGCCAATCCCCAGGTCCCAGTGGGGGATCCCCCTTTTGAAGGCTCCTTCCCGCCCCCCTTCATTTGCATATTAGGTCATACCCCCTGGAATCGCCATTGTTTCACACAGCTGTTTTTAAAGAAAAAGCCCAGCAGGAACTCATTTTGCATATTAGGCCACACCCCCTGGAACCACCATTGTTTCACACAGCTTTTTTTAAAGAAAAAGCCCAGCAGGAACTCATTTTGCATATTAGGCCACATCCCCTGGAACCACCATTGTTTCACACAGCTTTTTTTTTTTAGAAAAAGCCCAGCAGGAGCTCATTTGCATATTAGGCCACACTTCTTGACCTCAAGACAGCCGGAATTGCATTCCTGTGTGTTCCTGTTCAAAAAAGCCCTGATTGAGACAGTATGACTATTCCTAGGTCATACTATGAGAGTCATGGCTGAGAGGCAGGCTTGCCAACCTCTAGATGGGGCCTAGAGATCTCCCTGAATTACAGCTGATTTCTAGACTACAGAGATCCATTCCTTTGGATGAAATGGCCCTTCTGGGGGGTGGTTTCTATGGCATTAAGCCCCTCCCCAAGCTTTGCCCTTTTTAGGCTCCATCCCCAAACATCCAGGAATTTCCCAACCCAGAGCTGGCAACCCTATCAGGAGAGTTGAACCTAGTTTGACATTCAAACCATTACACTTCCTGGGATTGTAAAAGCCCCGTTGGCATTTAGATTGCTTCTCTGAAATGGTGCATGCCCCAAAAGGGAATGAAACCTGCAAGAAGACAATGAAAGAACCCACCCCCCCGCCCGAGATTCACATTAGACAAAAAGGCATGGATATAACATGAAAAAATAAGCAATGATGGGAATTTATCAATAAATGAAAAATAAGATAGCATTTTCAATGCACTCCTAAACAGAGTTACACCTCAGTCTATGAAGTCCATGAATACTTTTTTTAACATAAGAACATAAGAGAAGCCATGTTGGATCAGGCCAATGGCCCATCCAGTCCAACACTGTGTCACACAGTGGCCAATATATGTGTGTGTATATATACATACATACATATTTATGCACACACACACACCGTGGCTAATAGCCACTGATGGACCTCTGCTCCATATTTTTATCCAATCCCCTCTTAAAGCTGGCTATGCTTGTAGCTGCCGCCACCTTCTGTGGCAGTGAATTTCACATGTTAATCACCCTTTGGGTGAAGAAGTACTTCCTTTTATCTGTTTTAACCCGACTGCTCAGCAATTTCATCGAATGCCCACGAGTTCTTGTATTGTGAGAAAGGGAGAAAAATACTTCTTTCTCTGCTTTCTCCATCCCATGAATAATCTTGTAAGCCTCTATCATGTCACCCCGCAGTCGATGTTTCTCCAAGCTAAAGAGCCCCAAGCGTTTTAACGTTAAATTGAAGATGTTTAGGAAAGGAATCCAGTCTCAAAAGAAATTGGTTCCAAGGTATCTGCTAAACATACTCTGTGCATGTTGAAGCTATCTGGGAATCCTACATAGTTTTAGCAATCACAGTAGTCAAAACCAACCTCCTAAATACTGAAACAGGGTCTTCCTTCAGAGGAAGCCTTTGTGCATTTGACAGCAGAGCCTCTGATTCACCAGAATTTCTGCCCTCCTAACTGTGTCAGTCTTCAAGGTGCCATAAAGGCTCTTTGTTGTGTTAGCTGTGACACACACGGACGTCCTGTAAGAAAAAGGACACATTCTTCTTTTTCTGGCCCTCTGTGGGTTTTCTTTTCCCCACCCTTTGCGCTTGCTTTCATATGTTGTTCAGAGTTAATCTCCCCATTGTTTCCTTTGCCTTTCGGTGCAGTTTGTTTGGTGTGACTACTGTATATTTTCATCGATGCAGCACTCCGTGTCTTGCTGGGGAAGGATCATGACTAAATTCTTTTAATCCAGTGGAATACAACCGCATTGGCTCTAAACTACTCTTGATCTCCTCTTTTTTTGAAAACGGCCTCCCTCTTCTTCTTTTTTGAAAAATCTTCCCGTATCCTTAAGTGCTGTGAAAATAAGGAGAGAACTGGCAATCATTGGTAACAGGATCTGGTGGCATTAGAGCTTGCATCTCATTCATCTTGAGAGGATTAAACCAGGTATGAGCTCACAAGCCCGAAAACAGTGCATCACAATGACTTTTTTTTTTAAAGGCCAAACATGATTATTGATAGAATTCACAATAGGAGATTTAAATGTTTCTGTGCTAACAGCAGGGAATGAAGAGGCCCATACCACCCTGGGAGAGACCGGTTGCCTTGTCAAAGAGCATCGCAGTTCAAATGAAGAGCAAAGCTGGAGATCAAATACCTCTCCAGGTACGGCTTAGCGCAGGTGTTTACTTTCATCAGCCTCTTTGATTCGGGTCATAATGAATGGCGCGTTTGATATTCCCCCCCCCCCTTTTAAAAAAAGGCCTTTGAGTGTATAGAGAAGTCTTCCTGCTACTAAAAAGCTGGGTTAATGCTTAAGCAAACGGAAAGTGACATCTGTCTTTCACGGGGCGTGAGTCACCACTAAGCTGCTCTTAAGCCTGTAAAAGAAAGCAGGATATACCAAAAAGGGAGGACGTGTTCAGGCATTGAAGGGTTGAACTTGGAAGTGGTGAGCTAATTACTTTGCAAAATTAGTGTTCGGGGAACTCAGGAGGAAGAAGGGGGAGGCATGGCGCATTAGCTGAAGGTGACAGCAGCACTGTGCACTGCCATGTGTCTTTTGAAGCCTGTGCCATGGGCCTGTGGCTGCCCGTATCAAAGACCAAGTTCCCAGTTGTCACTTGGTATTTATACACAGGGCCAGCCCTAGACTATCTTGCACCCTAGGCAAGGCTAACTTCTGGTCTCCCCCATCCCTCTGCACTGATAGCCAGTCTTCAAAAACAGATGAATTGTAGTGGGAAATGAAAAGCACAATTGCTCCCTGACCTGTATAACTCAGGCAAGCAATGTTCCCTCTAAGCTGAGTTAGCGTGAACTAGCGCACAGATTCTTAGCCTTCAGCTCACACATTTTTGTCACAGCTCAGGAAAAATACCCCAGAGCACAGTAATTTATGCAGCAGCTCACAACTTTAATGCCAGGAGCTCACAACTTTAATACCAGGAGCTCACAAAGTATAATTTTTGCTCACAAGACTCTGCAGCTTAGAGGGAACATTGCAGGCAAGCCTAATCTTGTCAGATCTCAGAAACTGAACAGGGCCAACCCTGAGAAGTATTTGGATGGGAGACCTCCTTCGCTAAGTCACTTGGGGAGTGTCCAATTTGGTGCCCCCCAGGAAGGCCAGCGCCCTAGGCAATCGCCTAGTTTGCCTAGTGATCGGGCTGGCCCTGTTTATTCAGCATTCCCAGTTTATGCAAGTACAGAATGCTGGGCCCAGCCCTGAGGACTGTACCATCTAAATTTTGGTATAGGGAGAGGGGTAAGAGAAGGAAGCGAGGTTAAAAAGAAATAAAAGCCAAGGCTTTTTTTTGTAGCAGGAAGTCTTTTGCATATTAGGCCACGCTCCTTGATGTAGCCAATCCTCCTGGAGCTTATAGTAGGCCCTGCACTAAGAGCCTTGTAAGCTCGTGGAGGATTGGCTACATCGGGGGAGGTGTGGCTTAATATGCAAAGGCATTCCTGCTACAAAAAAAAGCCCTGAAAAAGCTATCAAATGAAGCAAGATGTGTTTTGATTTTGCTTCATTTGGGGATACGGAGAGCCAACGTGGTGCGGCGGTTAAAATGTCGGATCTGAGAGGCCCAGGTTCTAATCCCTGCTTTGCCATGGAAGTGGATTCAGTGACCTGGGGCCAGTCACACACTCTTAGTTTAACCTACCTCACAGGTCTGTTGTGTGGAAAGGATGGAGGTCTGTTGTGAGGATAGGACATAAGTCCCTTTGGGGAGAAGGGGGGGATCAATAAATACATGCGAAGAGATGAAGACCAAGGCTTCACAGAAGTGAAGCTGGAAGAAAGATCTGCCTTTGTAAAAGCGAAGACACATTTATATAGTTAGGGATCCCTTTTGGCATTTGTTCCAGCAGTGGCCTTTCAAATCTTTCTTGTTTGCCTTAACACCAATTCTGTCGAGGTTGGCCTCAGGAGTCCTGTTTTATGGTGGGGAACCGGCAGAAAGACAGCAGCTTCCATGTACTAGTTTTGCAGCAGATCTGTCAACGTTGACCCTAAGCAAGGGCTGAATCTCATTTTCACTTTCACACGTGGCGGCCCTGGGGAGACTCTTGCTTTTATCACCTCCCAACCTCACCAACGTGTGCCAAAGTCATAGCTCACTGCAGGCAGAAGGCCCCAGATTCAGTCCCCCAGACCTCCAGTTAAAGGATCTCAAGTAGCCAGAATCAAGCAAGGACTTTCTCTTCCTAGGGTTGCCAGTACCCAGGTGGAGGCCCTCCCCCTACTTCAGGGTGTTCAGAAAGCAGGGGGAGGGGAGGGAATGTCTCCTGGACGCACCATTATTCCCTATGGAGACTTATTCCCATAGGAAATAATTGGAGAATTGATCTGTGGGTATCTGGGGCTCTGGGGGGGGGGGCTGTATTTTGAGGTATATGCACCACATTTTCCGTAAAGCATCCAGTGCCCCTCTAGGGTTGCCAAGTCCAATTCAAGAAATATCTGGGGACTTTGGGGGTGGAGCCAGGAGACTTTGGGGGTGGAGCCAGGAGACATTGGGGTGGAGCCAAGATCAAGGCTGTGACGAGCATAATTGAACTCCAAAGGGAGTTCTGGCCCTCACATTTAAAGGGACAGCACACCTTTTCAATTCCTTCCTTCCATAGGAAATAATGAAGGATAGGGGCACCTTCTTTTGGGGCTCATAGAATTGGACCCCCTGGTCCAATCTTTTTGAAACTTGGGGGGTATTTGGGGCAGAGACACTAGATGCTATACTGAAAATTTGGGGCCTCTACCACAAAAAACAGCCACCCTAGAGCCCCAGATACCCGCAGATCAATTCTCCATGATTTTCTGTGGGAATAAATCTCGATAGGGAATAATGGAGTTCCCAGCAGTCATTTCCCTCCCTTCCCCCTGCTTTCTGACGACCCTGAAGCGGGGGGAGGGCCTCCAAACCGGGGGATCCCCTGCCCCCACCTGGGGATTGGCAACCCTATGCCCCTCCCTAAAATACCCCAAAGTTTCAAAAGGATTGGACCAAGGGGTCCAATTTTATGAGCCCCAAAAGAAGGTGCCTCTATCTATTATTTCCTATGAAAGGAAGGCATTAAAAAGGTGTGCAATCCCTTTAAATGTGATGGCCAGAACTCCCTTTGGAGTTCAGTTATGCTTGTCACAACCTTTCTCCTGGCTCCACCCCCAGTGCCTCCTGGCTCCACCTTCCAAAGTCCCCAGATATTTCTTGAATTGGACTTGGCAACCCTATCTCGTCCTAAGGCCTTGGGTAATGATAGCCATGCAGAATAAGAAGTTCTGGACTAGGTGATCTCACGTTTTGTGTCAGGATGATGCAACTTCGTACGTTTCAGCCAGGGCTGGATCTAGGGAGGAGCAGAGGGGGGTGTTTGCCCCAGGCGCCGACAGAGGGGGGGGGCGCCAAATTGGGTATGGAGCCCATTGTGTTCTATGGGACCATAAAATAGACTGGCCCATAAGGGGGCGCCATTTTTTTATTTTGCCCCCCCTCAAAAATCATGTCGATCTGGTCCTGGTTCCAGCCATGGTTTGCATCCAGCATTGCAAGGTCTTGCTTTCATTAAGCCACGACAAAGTGATAGTCTGCTTGGAGACAGAGGCGCACCATGGCCAGTGGCCAGGCCTCATTGTGGGCAGGAGCTCACGGGAAAGGAGCTTCAGAACCTCTAAATTTTATTGTGCTCTTTCTTTCTTACCGCCCTCCCCGCCAGATACTTGCTTCTGGGCCCCATGGTTCAAACCCCCTGTGAGAATTTTGCTGAACTCTGAGATTTGCCAAATTTTCTATTATTTTCCCCAAAAAAGGGGGAGAGGGAAATAACCAAAACATATCAAGCAGACAGATGGAGAGCCAGTTTGGTGTAGCGGTTAAGCGTGCGGACTCTTATCTGGGAGAACCGTGTTTGATTCCCCACTCCTCCACTTGCAGCTGCTGGAATGGCCTTGGGTCAGCCATAGCTCTCGCAGGAGTTGTCCTTGAAAGGGCAGCTGCTGTAAAAGCTCTCTCAGACCCACCTACCTCACAGGAGCTGTCTGTTGTGTGTGGGGGAACGTAAAGGAGATTGTGACCACTCTGAGATTCAGTGTATAGGGCGGGATATAAATCCAATTTCTTCTTCTTCTTCATGGCCACATAGGAGAAAGTAATTTTAAAAGTATGATGGGAGTAAGGTTTTATGATGACCATTCTAATTCAAGAAGCATTTTAAGGTAGATGCTGAGCTGATATGATTTAGGACACCTTCTGGTGATGTCAGGGGTGCGTGGCATATGCAAATGAGTTGTGCTAATGAGCTCCGGCACCTCTTTTTCTGCAAAATGACCCCTGCCTGTGGCAGGATTTGGTAGATAGAACCATCTGGGCTGGCTGTCTCATGGGGCTTAGCATAGATGCTCCTAACCTGATTGTGTACAAGAAAACACACATGAAACTATCTTATACTGAATCAGAGCATCTGTCCATCAAAGCCAGTATTGTCTACTCAGGCTGGTAACAGAAGCTCTCCAAAGTCTCAGGCAGAGGTCTCTCACATCATCTACTGCCTAATCCTTTCAACTGGAAATGCCGGGGATCGAACCTGGGATCTTCTGCTTGCCAAGCAGATGCTCTTCCACGGAGCCACAGCCCTTCCCCAGGTCAAGGGAGAGTTTTGTCCCGGAGACTCTCATGCTCCCATAAGGTGACTTTGCATTGCCCCACCAGCCCTCTGGAACATTCGGTTCCTCTTAGTCTGGCTTGTGGAAAAGCAGGTCTCATCTCCACATACTGTCCTCACAGTCAAAAGGGGTCCCTCCCTATCCCTAACTTGCCTTAGAGCCAGGGCTTTTTTTGTAGCAGGAGCTCCTTTACGTATTAGGCCACACACCCCTGATGTAGCCAATCCTCCAAGAGCTCACAGGACTCTTCTTACGGGGCCTACTGTAAGCTCTTGGAGGATTGGCTACATCAGGTGGGTGTGGCCTAATCTGCAAAGGAGCGCCTGCTGAGAGCTTTGTTGCTCTCTGCTCTGGAGCGCTGGCAGGAAGGAGTTTTGGGGTGTGATCCATCTACTGCACACACGGAAGGTGAAGCACATGAGATATCTTAGGCAGGGCCAAATGTTATTGCTCATACATAATATTAGTTCCTTATTCAGCCTCTTGACTCCCTTTCTTTATCACACTGTTGCATTACAGGCCAAGGCATTCACAACCAGCTATGATTGCTACCAGACTTGGAGTTTATACTATCAAAGGTCTGACTTTGGCAGAGTAAGGCAACCCCCCCCCCCAAAAAAAATATTTGGATGTGTTTCAGGAAGAGAATCCAAAAAGCTTCTCATGTAAGGCAGTGCCAGCCCTTCAAAGCAACAAGGCTCTCTGTTTGGCTGTTTTCTATGTGATTTAGCTATATTCTACTGCCCCCCCCCCCTTCAAAAACTGACACTATCACTCTTCTGTCCAAGATATCTGTCCTCCCTTTTGAAGCAGATCTGCTGAGCAGTCCGGTTAGAACTGATAAAAGGAAGTACCGGTACTTCTTCACCCAAAGGGTGATTAATATGTGGAATTCGCTGCCACAGGAGGTGGTGGTGGCTACAAGCATAGCCAGCTTCAAGAGGGGATTGGCTAAACATCTGGCGCAGAGGTCCATCAGTGGCTACTAGCCACAGCATCTTGTTGGAACTCTCTGTCTAGGGCAGTGATGCTCTGCATTCTTGGTGCTTGGTTGGGGGGGCACAGTGGGAGGACTTCTAGCCCCACTGGTGAACCCCCTGATGGCGCTTAGTTTTTTTGGCCACTGTGTGACACAGTGTTGGACTGGATGGGCCACTGGCCTGATCCAACATGGCTTCTCTTATGTTCTTATGTCTGAAAAGTTTAAGAAACACAAGCCTATGCTTTTTTTAAAATCCCAACCTGCCTGTAAAGTGGCTTATGCTAAGATTTAATGACTTTCCAGTCCCTCTCAATGCGTTGCGTGGCTAAGCGAGAATTTGAACCCAATGCCCGAGCCCAACGTTCTTTTTGCACCACTGCATGGCCTCTTACACACATGCCTTTGCTTCCTATGAGACAGCTGCGTTTGGAGAACATGCAGGGGTTTTTTTTCCTGGTTTCTTGAAGAGCTTACAAATACTTTGCGGAAAGTGGAAGAGAACGCACATCCTGCCAAAAGAAACCGTGAAGGAATCCGAGACAGGCCTTTATTGATCACTCAGTGGCGTTTGATGAGATTCATGCATGTTCCTCAAAGAAGCAGGACTCCAGAGTGTGGGAAAGCTGCAAAATCAATACAAACAGCTGTAAAAAAGAAGCGTCAGGGGAAGACAAGGAAGCAGCCGAGAAGAGTCTCTTACTCCACTTATTCCTTAGATCAGCCCAGGGTTTTGTTCTGCTTTGTTTTTTGCAGCATTGGTGAGCAGGAGCTGAATGCTGTACCCAGGGCCGACCTGAGGGCTTAGTCCCAGGCAAGCTTCCTGCCCGCTGTCCCCCTTCCCTCCCTCCCTGGAGCTGCAATGCAGCGCTGCGCTCCGTCCCCCCCATCAGAGCATGCCGCGCCGAGGCTGGGCCCTACCGTCTTAGATGCGGCCGGTGCGCCATCTAATGCTTTGAAGGCTTCTCCCCCTCCTTCCTGGAACCAGACGTGAGGGGGAGCGAAGTCTTCTCCTGTGCATACTTCAAAGCATTAGATGGCATGCCGGCCGCATCAAAGCTGGTAGGGCTCAGCCCCAGTGTGGCACGGTACTCAGAGGGTGGGGGGGGATGGAGCGTGGCACTGCATTACAGAGCCGGGGAGGGAGGGAAGGTGGGTAGCAACGGGGGGAGGTGCGGTGGAGGGGGAGGCAGGTAGGCAGATTAGGCGGTTGTTGTGGGCACCCAGTTTGGCACCTCCCTCCCCCTGGCATCCTAGGCAACCACCGGCCTTGACTGTTCCTCTCTCGTGCATGTTGGCTCATGAGAACATGGAACCCAGCTTGCCATGTTTCATGGGCAAAGAAGTACAAGGCATGAGGGTTCCAGTGAGTTTCCATCGGGGGTGGAATTCTAGCAGGAGCTCCTTTGCATATTAGGCCACACATCCCTGGCGTAGCCAATCCTCCCGGAGCTTACAGTAGGCCCTGTAAGAAGAGCCTTGTAAGCTCTTGGAGGATTGGCTACATCAGGGGTGTGTGTCCTAATATGCAAAGGAGCTCCTGCAAGAATTCCACCCCTGCTTTCCATCAAAGATTTATGATGATGCTAATGGCAAGGGAGACTGTAACCAAATGCCATATGAAATTCTGTTGATCAACATGCAAAGATCTTTGACAGAAGAAATCCAGGCCGTGTCAATCACATCGTACATATTTCTTCCTTTTTCTTCCTTTGTTAATACGATTAAACTTGTGATCCTAAGTCAGGGGGGGTTGGGAGGGGGCAGAGTAGAAATTGCCTTTGTTGTATTTATTTGGTTTCGTTTATCTCCTGCCCTTCGCGCAAACGAGCTCAGGGTGGGTGACAGCGTTAGTTTAAACAATAAATCCAACGTGAAAAACGATGACGCTTTTACGCCCAACAGCATGGGGGTTCAGCCGTTTGTCCAGGGTGTCCTGATAATGTTCGGCTAAAGAATGAGATGGGGAATGCTCTGCTCTCGGCAGTAGTCACAGGACCGCATCGAAAATGATAAGAGCTGGTAACAGATGGTAACAGAAGGGACCAGATGATACTGGATGTCTTCTGCGGCCTCACCCAAAAGCCTGGCAGAATAGCTGAGGGTTGCCAATCCCCAGGTGGGGGCAGGGGATCCCCCGGTTTGGAGCCCCCCCCCCGCTTCAGGGTCATCAGAAAGCGGGGAGGGAGGGAAATGTCTGCTGGGAACTCGTGATTCCCTATGGAGGCTTATTCCCATAGAAAATAATGGAGAATTGATCTGCTGGTATCTGGGGCCCGGTTTTTTGAGGTAGAGGCACCAGATTTCCAGTATAGCATCCAGTGGCTCTCCCCAATATACTCCCTAAGTTTCAAAAAGATTGGACCAGGGGGTCCAATTCTATGAGCCCCCAAAGAAGGTGCCCCTATCCTTCATTATTTCCTATGGAAGGAAGGTATTTAAAAGGTGTGCGGTCCCTTGAAATGTGACGGCCAGGACTCCCTTTGGAGTTCCACTATGCTTGTCACACCCTTGCTCCTGGCTCCGCCCCCAATGTCTCCTGGCTCCACCCCCAAAGTCCCCAGATATTTCATGAATTGGACTTGGCAACCCTAAAATAGCTCCATCTCGCAGGTCCTGCAGAACTGTAAGCAGGGCCGGCGCATCGGAGTAGGCCAAGTAGGCAATTGCCTAGAGCGCCACCTGGTCCAGGGGCGCCATGAGGCACCTCTTCTCCTCACCCACCGTGCCTGCTAACTTCCTGACCTCACCGAGACTTGGAAAGCCTCAGCGAGGTCAGGAAGACAGCAGGTGCGCTCAGAGCCAGGCTCTAAGAGCGCTCGCTGCCACACACCCCCGGCAAAGTTGGGGGGCATGGCTTCGGCCAAGTTGGGGGGGGGCATGGCAGTGGGTGTGCTCAGAGACTGGCTCTGAGCACGCCAGCTGTCTTTTTGAGTTTGCTGAGGCTTTCTGAGCCTTGGCGAAGTTGGGGGGCGTGGCAGCCCAGCTCTGAGCGCGCCCATTGTCTTCCCAACCTGCCGCGTGCCCGGCCCTCTCCGGCTTCATATTAGCAGTTCACAGCCAAAATAAAATAGAACTGACGTGCTACAAAAATCCTTCAGACATGAAGGTCGAGTGGGTGGAAAGGACAGGAAATGCAACTTACACTTGTGCTGCGCTTCCTGTTCTCTTCTCTTCTTGACCTTGCCCCAAATACCTGGGGAAGCTTTTGAAGACTGAAAGCAGACAAGATGGAGAAGGAAGCTGGGCCAGGGTACGTCGTGTCCCCAGTGCCTCTGTGCCCTTTAATCACGTCTGGAACAGCTCTGAGGTACCCAGCTTTTCAAATATGAGAGGCGAGAGCAAAATGCAGTTAATTCAGTCACAGATTAGTAGGCTTGGGCTAGAGAAATGACTCATTTTGGATGCCAGCACAGGTTTCCCAATTACTGCCCTGTTTTGCTTTAGAAGATATTGGATTTATACCCGGCCCTACCCTCTGATTCTCAGAGACAGGCCTGTTATCCACCTGAAATGACTGCTCTGTTGATCTGTTCATATAATATAGTGCAGGGGTGGCCAATGGTAGCTCTCCAGATGTTTTTTGCCTACAACTCCCATCAGCCCCAGCCAGCATGGCCAATGGTAGCTCTCCAGATGTTTTTTGCCTACAACTCCCATCAGCCCCAGCCAGCATGGCCAATGGTAGCTCTCCAGATGTTTTTTGCCTACAACTCCCATCAGCCCCAGCCAGCATGGCCAATGGTAGCTCTCCAGATGTTTTTTGCCTACAACTCCCATCAGCCCCAGCCAGCATGGCCAGTGGCTGGGGCTGATGGGAGTTGTAGGCAAAAAAACATCTGGAGAGCTACCGTTGGCCACCCCTAATATAGTGGGTTCAATGCAAGGAGGAGACGAGGTTGCAGTGCTCATAGCTCTCTTTATTTAGCACCGCATGTTAATGGCTGATCAAGACTGGAGAACTGGGCCAACGGGGCCAACTATATACATGCCAGGGTTCCTGCACAAGCACGCCATTGGATCATTCAAACCAGCAGGGGGGCCGTGATTGGAGCAGGGCAGCAGGGATTTGCATCCTACTGCCCGTCGTTCCTGAGTGCCCAAGCTCAGTCCTACAGGCTGCAATGAGCCAGGCAGGAACACCATTCAATATATACATTTCAGTTGACTTTCCCAACAGTTCGGAAACGATAGACCCTTGGGAAGGTAAAAGAGGGAAGCTGTTGCAAGTTAACTGAAACTGATTAGGGTTTGTAGAATCTTTCGGGCTCAAGTGCCGTGTTCTACTGGAGAAAGTTTTTCTTCCAGACGTTTCGTTCTCAGCTGCGGGGAACATCCTCAGTGGCGTTGCAGCTGGAGCAGGCGCTCTGACCTTCTTGGCTGCTGTGTATTGAGTGAGGCCAGGGCTGCTGGAGAGCTGCTATTTCTAGGCTGGAGGGGGTGTGGTGAGAGGGCAATTGGTTTGTGAATGTACCCATTGTTTGGTGGGGCTTCCTGGAACTGAAAACTGGTTTGATACCGATTAGTGTTTGCTAATTCTGCCAGTGAAATGTTTTTACCCGGCTTTACCATCATACCGCCGCCTGAATCTTTTCAGTGGAAACTCTGATATTTAATGAGGACTTATTAAATGTCAACTGTAAAATATTTACATTATATCCCTTTGATTTCACGGTTTCCCCCTCTGTCATCCTGAATGCGAACTTGCTGGACCAACTGGCAACAGCTTAAGCTGTTGACAGTTGTTGGCTTGCTAGAGGGTCTTCTCCACCCCTGGATCTCAGTCCTACCATCTTTAGAGTCTTGACAATCTTTTTTTGTTTGTCTTAAAGAGTGAGGGTAAAATAAGAGAGCTTTAAGGGATGCTGAAAGACGCATGAGGGGACTGGAAAGACTTCATATAGCAGCTTCGGTGAATATTTGTTTTGATCTTTGCAAGTCATTTCAAGATAATACCTCTTTTGACTTGGAAAAGAGAGACCATCAAAAAGACAATGTGCCTGAAGAGAAGTAAAGGGTTTATCCAGACAAAGTGAATGTGTTCTTACAGCCTCATTTGAGCGTTTGTGTGATAATACCACACCAGTCCCTGTTCAGAGATCTGTGATGAATGGAGGGAGGGTAGCTGTTCTTTGGAAGAATAAAATAGGAAGCTCTGGAGAGGAGGGAGGGCAGCGCTCAAAAAGTTCATGAAATGGCAAGAGTATTTCTGCTGGGAAAGGTGATTTAGCTGCCTTTGAGCCTGTCATTCTAAGCAGTCTCCATCTTACTTCACTCAAGCTACAGGTTGGGGGAGGGGGCAGGTCTGGTTGGCCAGTGCTGGATGTGGACACCGAACTAGATTGTACCTGGAAGTGTTATTCTGATGCTCTAGGAATTTCCCAGATCTATGGTTAAAACCATAGAGACCAGGGAGATGCTAGGCTCTAGCAGCTAGAGTATTGTGACACTACAGCGGGGTGCAGCCAGAAGTAACATTGTGACGCTGCATGCCGTCCCTCGCCCTGTTTTGTAACTTCTGTTTTTTTATGCGATTTTAACTGTTGTTTTAATGTTGTAAGCCACCCTGAGCCCGTTTGCAGGATAGGGCGGGATATACATCTAAAAATTAAATTTAAATTAAATTAAATGAGTTCCTGCTGGACGTTTTTTTTCTTTGTAGAAACGGCTGGCTGACAACCCCAGAAGCATCTCAAGAGTGGAGTGTGGATAGGGAGTGTCACGGACGCGGCATCATCATTTCTTGGTGGTCAGCAAGCAATGACGTCACCACCACCCTGCACACGGTTCTCAGAATTCCCCCAACCTCTATGGTTAAGAACCTCTCATCTCCCACTTTACATATTAATGGGGAGGTATGGGAATAAATAGGAGCCCCGTGACACAGAGTGGTAAGCTGCAGTACTGCAGTCCAAACTTTCTGCTCACAACCTGAGTTCGATCCCCGCGGAAGCTGGTTCAGGTAGCCAGCTCAAGATTGACTCAGCCTTTTCCATCCTTCTGAAGTCAGTCAAATGAGTGCCCAGCTTGCTGGGGGAGGAAATGTAGAAGACTGGGGAAGGCAATGGCAAACCACCCCGTAAAAAGTCTGCCATGAAAACGTTGTGATGCAACGTCACCCCAGAGTCAGAAATGACTGGTGCTTGCACAGGGGACTACCTTGACCTTTATGGGAATAGATACATGTGGATGCCCACTATTGCATCTAGTTACACGCGTACACAAAGCTTGGACGTCCACTAATAATGGGCCCAAAATGTTCCTGTAGCCTGTCTAGGGTTGAATGACCTGTACATTCAATACATTAGGAGATAGAAAGGGGAAACCAGTTCAGTTGTAGACCTGGAGTACCAATAAAGAGTGCAGAGAAATTGCTTTTGCTTCCAGCTTCCAGCTCACAGTGGAGTTTTTTAAGTCAGCACAATGAAGGGCAGGGTTTTCTGACAGACACAATGGCAGAATTTTTTTTAAAACGGTAGGTGGCAGCAAAGCACTAGACTTCCAATTTCCTCCTGGGCCCCCTCCTTTTGAAAATATGGCCTGTAGAAGCATTAACTTTTTAATCTTGAGAGCTCTCTCTTTCTGTCCAGTATTTGTGAAGCGTTTAGCTGAAGATCGTATTGGTTTTAAAGCACAGCACCTCATTAGAATTGGAGCAGCACATTTGGTTCTCTTTGTCTTCCAAGCTTTTTCTGGAAGGTTCAGCAAATTAAGTTATCAAGTCCTTATCGCTATAAATGATTTCATTTATGCACACTGTTCTGATTTCTATCCTAACTTCCGCTTCTTCCCTTGGCTTTCCAACTACTTTTTTTTTTTTTTAAATGCTAGACATGAAGTAATCAAGGCCTCATTGCAGTTTGTATACCTGTATAAGAGCAGGTTTGATTCCCTGCTTGATCTTGGGGTGAACCTCAAACCTTCTTCACAGGGTTATTTTTAGGCTTGGTCACTTGTTGAAGATCTTCTGGGGGATGTAAACAAGAGAGATAGACAGGGCTTTTCTTCTTCTTCTTCTTTTTTAGCAGGAATGCAGTTCCAGCTGGCTTGGCCAGGGCTCTGGCTCAAAAAAAGGTCTCCAGCAGAGGAAAGGCACTAGGTAGCCACACACTCCCAACAGGGCTGGCTCATGGGAGTTGGCAGGGGGCAGGCAGCGGCCTGGGGCACTACCCCACCTGGGGGCACCCTTACCCACTCAGAGTGCTCCTCCAAGCCTGCCTTGGAGGCAGAATCAGGAGCACAGTGCACTAAGCTGAAGACTGCACTGTTTTAGCGGCACCAGTCGCTTTCGGGTTGTTGTTGTTCAGTCGCACAGTCAAGTCCGACTCTTTGCGACCCCATGGACCAAGTCACGCCAGGCCCTCCTGTCTTCCACCATCCTTCGAAGTCTGCTCAAATTTTGTGTTTGTTACATCAGTAACGCTGCCCAGCCATCTCATCTTTCGCCGTCCCCTTCTTCTTTTGCCTTCTATCTTTCCCAGCATCAGGGTCTTCTCCAGGGAGTGCTCCCTTCTCATTGGGTGGCCAAAGTAATTGAGCTTCAGCTTCAGCATCTGACCTTCCAGGGAACAGTCAGGGTTGATTTCATTTCCCTTAGGACTGACTGATTGGATCTTCTTGCAATCCAAGGGACTCTCAAGAGTCTTCTCCAGCACCGCAGCTCGAAAGCATCTATTCTTTTGCGCTCAGCCTTCCTTATGGTCCAACTCTCTCAGCCATACGTTACTAGCGCCTTTGCCTTTATAGAAACAAAACCTCCAACAGGATCGTGCAAGCTGTCGTAGAAATGTCGATCAAACATTTGGCATTTAAAGTGTCTTGCTTTCTTCCTCTGTTCCTTTTCAACCTCCTTTGGAGCCTCGCTACCGTGGGGGTTGCATCTTGGAATTCGAACACAATGTGTTTTTGCCATTGCATTTGAGTGGACCGACAGAGAACCCAGGTGTTTTTACAGCCCTCGTTAAAAACGCTGCATCTTTCCCTTTGAACGTGTTCTTAAAGAATGAGCAAGGTTTGTGTTCGATGGTGATGGATAAACCTTTTGTGGCTTCTTTTGTGTCTCCCCAAAGGCTGTTCCCTTCATTCATCCATGGGATGCTTTTCTGGCTCTGGACCTACATGTTTTCTTTTTTGTTATGCATCCAGCCTGGTGCCCATTTTTTGCAGATGTGCAAAGGAAATTCAGTTGCCAGGAAGATGAATTCCATCAAATGAAACGTTGACGCTGTATCCTGGCTAATGCAACTTTTGCATTTTGCGAAAAGACCCTGGGAGAAACAATGCCCATGAGCCAATTCAGACATTACGCTGTCCATGAGCTCAACCAGTGGACCTCGATGCCATTTTAGAGAAGAATTTGGCCTCGCAAAAATACTGCAAGGGCCAGGCATGCGGGGGGGGGGAGAGATTTTGATGAGAATAAAAGGGGATTCTGTTTGTTCATTTTCTACCACAAGCTGGCCTCCAGCTGAGACGATTTTGAAACGGGGATCTGACAGTATGAAAGCTGCCTTATTCTGAATCCGATCAGGACAGGGCCCTTGTAGCGTTTTAAAATTGTCTGATTATTTATTTAGTCTTCATTTTATTCAAAATACGTTAACTATTTTTAAAATATTTATTTTAAAATATTTAGTAGTGGCCTTTCTTCCTTCTAGAGCTCCAGGCAGCTTATGATATTAATGAGCATAAAATAGATTACACTTTAAAAAAAAAATGACTGAATTGTCCACAGGTTGGATCCGTGGATGCCGTACCCTCTAGTTTAGCCCTAAGAACTAACCCTACCAATGGACCTCCTGATGGCACCTGGGTTTTTTGACCACTCTGTGACACAGAGTGTTGGACCGGATCGGCAATTGGCCTGATCCAACATGGCTTCTTTTATGTTCTTAGTCTAGGACTGTGATGCTCTGTATTCTTGGTGCTTGGAGGACTTCCAGAGTTCTGGCCCCAGTGGCGGACCTCCTGATGGCCCCTTGGTTTTGGCCACTGTGTGACACAAAGTGTTGGACTGAATGGGCCATTGGCCTGATTCAGCATGGCTTCTCTGATGTTTTTAAGTCTAGGACTGTGATGCTCTGTATTTTTGGTGTTTGGAGGGCTGGTGGACCTCCTGATGGCCCCTTGGTTTTGGCCACTGTGTGACACAGAGTGTTGGACTGGATGAGCCATTGGTCTGATTCAACATGGCTTCTCTTATGTTCTTAAGAAGAATCCTCCAAGGAGATAACCTTCTTCAGCAACAGACAATGATGCAAATGTATTTATATCTCTTGCTACCTCCTGCATCAAAGCACAGGCATTAAAACAAGGAAACAAATGGAGATTCTGGGCTCCGGTTAAGCCTGGATTGATCTGCCCCAAACAATGTTTGACATCTTGTCCAGAGGGTAAATATGTGGAATTGGAAGATGCGAAGTCTCTCCTCTGCCGCGTACGCAGAATATTCTGTTGACAGATTCCGGAGAGGTTAGCCATGTTCGCTTGCTGTAGCCAGAATAGCGAATGAAACAAAAGAGTTTTAAAAGTCTCAAAGCACCTTTCAAAGACAAATAAAATTTTTTTGCAGCATAAGCTTTTGTGGGCCTGGGACCACTTCTGGCAGTGTTTTGATGGTGGTGGGCAAGCAAAATAAAAGTTGTGCAATGCTTTGTGAAGAGGAATGCTTTATAAATAGGCACAGCAATAAGAATACTCATTATTTCTTAACTGGCAAAGAGCCTAGGCAGTGTCCAAGCCAAAGTGAAATACTCCAGTTAATTCTGTTGCACTAGGGGGATGAGAGAATACAAGGGGATTCTGTTTGTTCATTTTCTACCACGAGCTGTGCTGCTGGCCCCTAACTGAGGCCATTTCAAGACAGGGATCTCATGCTACGAAAGCTGCCTTATACCATATCTGACCATGGCCCCATCTCAGTTCTGGTATTGTCCATTCTGATGGATGGAAGTTCTTCCTGAAGTCTCAAGCAGAGCTTGTGGAAAATTCCATCCAATGGGAGATGCCTGTCGAACATGGAACCCTCGGCATGCAAAGCAGATGTGCTATCAGTGAGCCGTGGGCTCTCCTGTGATCTTATCAACAGCCTTGTTAACTAAATGGTGCTACCGGTTTGGTGTAGTGATGAAGTGCGCGGACTCTTCTCTGGGAGAACTGGGTTTGATTCCCCACTCCTCCACTTGCAGCTGCTGGAATGGCCTTGGGTCAGTCATAGTTCTCACAGGAGTTGTCCTTGAAAGGGCAGCTGCTGTGAGAGCCCTCTCAGCCCCACCCACCTCACAGGGTGTCTGTTGTGGGGGAAGAAGGTAGAGGAGATTGTAAGCCGCTCTGAGTCTCTGATTCAGAGAGAAGGGCGGGGTATAAATCTGCAGTCTTCTTCTTCTTCCCTGTCTACCACATATCGGGACCAAGGGACAAGGACCAGTGATGTTGTTTGCCTGGGGAATTTTCTTGAAGGCATCTCATAGGCAGCAGTTTGGACCAAAATATTGGACCGCCTAAGGCCAATCCAGCAAGGTGGTGATGATGATGATGATATTGGATTTATACCCTGCCCTTCACTCTGAATCTCAGACTCAGAGCAGCCTACAATCTCCTTTACCTTCCTCCCCTACAACAGACACCTTTTGAGGTAGGTGGGGCTGAGAGAGCTCTCATAGCAGCTGCCCTTTCAAGGACAGCTCTGCGAGAGCTATGGCTGACCCTAGGCCATTCCAGCAGCTGCAAGTGGAGGAGTGGGGAATCAAACCCAGTTCTCCCAGATAAGAGAGCTATGGCTGACCCAAGGCCATTCCAGCAGCTGCAAGTGGAGGAGAGGGGGAATCAAACCCGGTTCTCCCAGATAAGAGAGCTATGGCTGACCCAAGGCCATTCCAGCAGGTGCAAGTGGAGGAGTGGGGAATCAAACCCGGTTCTCCCAGATAAGAGAGCTATGGCTGACCCAAGGCCATTCCAGCAGGTGCAAGTGGAGGAGTGGGGAATCAAACCTGGTTCTCCCAGATTAGAGAGCTATGGCTGACCCTAGGCCATTCCAGCAGCTGCAAGTGGAGGAGTGGGGAATCAAACCCGGTTTGATTCCATGCACTTAACCACTACACCAAACTGGTGAGGCATGTCTTTTATTACTCAGTGAATTTGCCACATTGTAATGGTTTTCCCTCTCCAACCTGCTTAGGTCTTAAACTTCCACCCAGCTTGCGTTCATTGAGGTTCAGAACCAACTGAAACGGTTTCCTCCGAATGAGCCCAGCCGATCTGTGTCCTTCACAGGACCCTCACGCTGCTTCTTCGTGTTGTTTTTCCACCCATTGTCATCCCCATTTGCTGAGCGACAAAAGAGTCTCCGGCTCAATAAATACCTCAAACATGAAAAGGACCTCTTTCATTTCACGTTATGACATAAGAGTTCCGTTTGGTATTGACTTTAGTCTTTAAATGCAGTGAAGTCACCATGCGTGAGAGAGCTTTCACCGGCTTGATCTCCTGGGCGCCGCCCATTGGCCAGCACAAAAGTTGTAATGTTTTGGGAGCTGCTTTTGTGCAGTCACCTGCTGTGCTCAACTTTTCACAAGTTTTAGGAAGAGCCAATGGCTAATAATAGAGACTTCGTACGCGCCCAGCCAGACAATAGACGTACACAGAATGTTTCCAAATAGCTAATGTCGGGAGAAAAAAAGGATCCTTTGTCAGTTTCTTTCTATTGAGTTGCAGCAAAGGGAAGAATGGAAGATAAACATTAATAGAAGGCTGTTTTGGCAGGTGTGCTTACATTACTGTTGAAAGCAGCGGACCTCTTACCAGCCCACAGCTTTGGCACCAAAAAAAGCTTTATCGACTAGATTTCTGGTGAAGCCTTTTTTTCAGGGTGGGGACCAGAGACACAAGAGCTTTCTGCTGCTCTGTGTCTTGCATTCATCACCTGTTTGCATTTAGGACTTCCATAAATGCGCTCCCTTTGTGTGGAGTGCCGGGCTCGCTCTTGTAGACAGCCAACAGGTTGCACGCTGAACTTTGGAGCTGGGTGGCTTTGGAGCCCAGCTCAGGCCAGAAATCCATAGGTGCACTATCTAAGCACAGTTTTCATGCATTCTTTGCATCCGGTCCTATGCTTCCAGTCCACATGGATACTCATAGGAGATGCAGAGAATCGTGGTTTGGAAAAGAGTTGCGCGGTCTCTTCAGAGGACAGACTTGGGCATAGCCACGCCCTGCTTGTGTATCGCCATTGGCTGTTACAAAAAAAGAACGTGGACAACAAAGTTCCCAATGAACACCTTAAAAGTTCCCCAGAAAGGCCAACCTCAGGAAGTTACAGCATTTGATATTATTCTTGCTCTTATCTTTTTAGCTGCAAGGGCAAACAAAGAGACTCTGTAGGGCCCATGAGCATCATTGCCAGGTAACAGAAATATATTCTTTTCAGTTTCTGAACATGCTTTGGAGGAGGTTAGTATCCAGACAGAAATTTAATTCTGGGGGTGTCGTAGAGTGGACAAGATAGAATAAAATGGGGGAAGGTTCTCTATCATAGGCGAACCACAAATACAAAAACATTGCTCTGTTGGGATGTGGGAATATCGACCGGTTAACAGACTTGTTTGCATAGTCTGAAAGCGGAGAGCTGTGAAGGATGTTGTGATGTTAAATCTGGGGAATCTTAATGTATGGGTGGGTGCAGGGGTGGTGGACAGGAATCTCTATCAGCAGACCTGATGCTAAAGGTTCTGGCGCCTCCCTCCCTGGCCTCTTCTCAGATAAGAGTCCGCACAAGTGGCGTCATTGGGCTGCGCGCACTTCGCAGGAGTGCTCAGGCTGGCCCTCTCCTGCTTCAAAGGGGAGGGTCAGCCTGAGTGCAGCAGGAAGTGTCATCGACCACGTGCGCTTCAGGTGCAGGGAGGCAGGCACGGGGAGGCGGAAGGCAGCGGGCATGGGGAGATGGAGGGCAGCGGGGGGAGACAGAGGGCAGCGGGGGAGACAGAGGGCAGAGGGGGGAGACGGAGGGCAGCGGGGGGAGACGGAGGGCAGCGGGGGGAGACGGAGAGCAGCTGGGGAAACGGAGGGCAGCGGGGGAGACGGAGGGCAGCGGGGGGAGACGGAGGGCAGCGGGGGAGATGGAGGGCAGTGGGGGAGACGGAGGGCAGTGGGGGAGACGGAGGGCAGCGGGGGGAGACGGAGGGCAGCGGGGGAGACGGAGGGCAGCGGGGGAGACGGAGGGCAGCGGGGGGAGACGGAGGGCAGCGGGGGGAGATGGAGGGCAGCGGGGGGAGACGGAGGGCAGCGGGGGAGACGGAGGGCAGCGGGGGGAGACGGAGGGCAGCGGGGGAGACGGAGGGCAGCGGGGGGAGACGAAGGGCAGCGGGGGGAGACGGAGAGCAGCGGGGGAGACGGAGGGCAGCGGGGGAGACGGAGGGCAGCGGGGGGAGACGGAGGGCAGCGGGGGGCGATGGAGGGCAGCGGGGGGCGATGGAGGGCAGCGGGGGAGATGGAGGGCAGCGGGGGGAGACGGAGAGCAGCGGGGGGAGACGGAGGGCAGCAGGGGGAGACGGAGGGCAGCAGGGGGAGACGGAGGGCAGCGGGTGCAGGGAGAGGGGGCACCTCATGGCGCCCTTAGACCAAGTGGCATCCAAGGCAGCCACCTACTTGGCCTACTCCCACACGCCGACCCTGTCTATCAGAGAATTCTCAGCAGACTACAATTCCCAGGATTCTCCAAGGAAGCCATAGCGGTTGATGTGATACAGGGTACACTGATAGTCCTGTACTCCCCAGGGCTGAGAGGAGACTGGACTACGGGACAGAATCCTGGAAGGGCCCATGGAACTGGACAGGATATGTTGCTTGTTTTCATACAAAGTTTTGGGTGGGTTGGGGTGGGGTGGTGGGCAACTTAAAGCAGCATCTCCTTCCTGGCCACCCCTGCTCCATTGCTTCTCTGTTGTTGTCCACTCTGATGGACAGAGGTTCTTCCTGCGGTCTCAAGCAGAGCTCTTGGGAATGTCTTTCCAACAAGATAAGCCTTCTGTTGAACACAGAACCTTCTGCGTGCAAAGCAGATGTCATGACTGCCGCTGGTTGCCATTGCCATAAGATGTTCCACATAAATCACTGGCCACTGTTTACATCAGTATGCGTCTCTCTTTGCTTTGACACAACATTTTGTAAATACAGCTCCTACAGGAGCTTGGAAACCACAGTGTTGCCTGTGCGGACAGTTGTTTCCTGTTATTCCTTCCCAGCCTCTAAATAGAAAGATGCCCATGGAAGCGCCAGAGACACAAAACCTTGCCAACAGTCCATTGTAATGCACAGGGCCTTTTTTTTGTAGCAGGAACTCCTTTGCATATTAGGCCACACCAACCTGTTGTTGCAAGAGCTACAGAGGGGAACTTCCTTTACTGTTAAAATGTGATAAATCCAAGTGGGCAGCCGTGTTGGTCTGAAGCAGCAGAACAAAGCAGGAGTCCAGTAGCACCTTTAAGACCAAGAAAGTTTTATTCAGAACGTAAGCTTTCGTGTGCTCCAAGCACACTTCATCAGACGAAGGATCAGGTACAGTGGCAGAGCTACATATAGCTGGTAGGCAGTGGTTTAGAATGCAAAACGATCAATACATTTGTCTCAGATCAATAAATTTGTTGAGTCCCGGTTGCTGCTCCCAAACCCTGATAGACTGCCTGGGGGGGGGGGGGGGCTGGCTCCTCTGGAGCTCTTATATGACCTTCAAAAGGGTGTTGCTGGCAGTTCTGTGAAAGTGATTTTTAGTGGCCTAGAGTTCAAAAACAGAAGAGGAGTGGAATAATGGCCCTCTCTGTGAAGCTCACTTCATAAGAACATAAGAGAAGCCATGTTACATCAGGCCAATGGCCCATCCAGTCCAACATTCTGTGTCACACAGTGGCCAAATATATATATATATATGCACACACACACACACTGTGGCTAATAGCCAACAATGGACCTCTGCTCCATATTTTTATCTAATCCCCTCTTGAAGGTGGCTATGCTTGTGGCCGCCACCACCTCCTGTGGCAGCGAATTCCACATGTTAATCACCCTTTGGGTGAAGAAGTACTTCCTTTTATCCGTTTTAACCTGTCTGCTCAGCAATTTCATCGAATGCCCACGAGTTCTTCACCCTACCAAAAGGCTTTGGGACAATATACAAAAGGACAAATGCTTCAATAATACAAGGAAAACACCCTCTGCTGAAAACACTGTTGCTGTTTTGGATGGCTTCTTCTTTGTGTGGGTGTGTGTCTTTAGACCTGTAAACTGTTCTGTTGCTCCACAGTTTCTTCTTTGTTTAAACGGGTCAGCCTACGAAAATCCCAGGAAATCAGAGCTTTTCTCATCACCTGGTTGGAACAAGCCAAACCCTCAAAAGAGGCATGATCGGGACAATATTTGCTTCACGTCCCATCGCTTTCATGAGGTTTATGCAGGCGTTTAAAAGGACAGAGGGATCCAGGTGGGCAGCCGTGTCAGTCTGAAGCGATAGAACAAAGTTGGAGTCCAGCAGCACCTTTAAGACCGACAAAGTTTCATTCGCAATGTGAGCTTTCGTGTGCTAAATGCACACTTCATCAGACAACGAAAAGGGGTGCAGTGAGCAGTAGCACTTAGTTCCACTTAGCTCAGTGCTGTGACTTCTGCCTGACAGTGGCTCTCCAAGGCCTCAAGGGGAGAACAGACGTTCCCGACACCAACTACTTGAGATATTTTAATTGGAATTTTATGAGATTGAACCAGGGACCTTCTGCATGTAAATGGCCCTACCGCTGAGCCATCATTCCTCCCTAAAAAAATCCCTTAGTCAAGCCTAACAATGTCTGACTCAGGACAGATTCTAGCAGGCGTCGTTTTGTAGAAAAATAGGTGTTGGAGCTCATTAGCATAACTCATTAGCATATGCCGCCACCACCCCACCAGCCAAAAGCAACCCGATGCAAGAATGGAGAGCCCCGGGCGAGCGAGGCCTGCTTGGGCTGGCTAGAGATCCAACCAGCCCAAGCAGGCCTCGCTCGCCTGGGGCTCTCCTTGCCTACCGCACCCCACCCCCCAGTCAAAAGGCCAGCAAGCCACCCACTGCCCAGAATCACACAAGAAGTGGAGAAAGGGTGGTGCGGGCTTCTCCAGGGGTTAATTGTTAGGGAAATTCTGTTTGAAATTCTATTTCTTTATCTCAAACAGCGGGATGGATCACTGGATCAAATAATCATTGAGAGGCATTTAACATGAAAAAGCAAAAACATATTTATTTCTACAGGGAAAGGGCACTGGGAGATAAAACAACAAACTCTAAGAACTCAAAGAGGGTCCCCCCCCCCCCCCAGTAGGGCTCTTCCTTTGTTGTTGAGGTCACTATTGTCTGCTCTGACTGGTAGCTGCTCTCTCGGGTCTCAGGTCGAGATCTTCACCTACTGCCTGATCCTTTTTCGAGCGATGCCGAGGATTGAACCTGGGACCTTTTGCACGCAAAGCAAGTGCTCTGTCACTTGGCTACAGCTTCTTTGCATCACAGGGATGCTAAGAGGATAAAAGAAAGGGCCAAGACCATGTGCATCACCCCGCCTGCTTTGGAGGAAGGGCAGGATTTTAAAAAAGCCATGAGCCAGTAAAAAGGTTTTAGGCTTTTGCTGCAACGACACCTGGTCAAATATTATGACCTATTAAGCCTGAAATTAATCATAAGGGCCTCTTCACACATTCTATTTTTAGGTCCATAGCGACAATTTGCTTTAAATAAATAGTGCCTAAAAATACAAAGTGTGGACAGCCAGATCGTCTGGGCACACTTGCCAGAGAGTCGGGATCGTGTTGTTGGCAAGCTAGGTTTTGTTGTTCGGAAAAGGATATTGGTGTTCATTGATAGATCCAGGTGGGCAGCCGTGTTGGTCTGAAGCAGTAGAACAAAGCAGGAGTCAAGCTGCACCTTTAAGACCAACAGAGTTTTTTTCAGAACGTAAGCTTTCCTTCAATCTTCATTGACGTGTTTGCTGTTTCCTGCGTGTAACAAGCTGCTGGTTAAACTCTTCCATTTGTATACTGCACAAATAAGCCTCCTCAACTGTTTCGCGAATCCAAATCTTCTAGAAAAGCCTGTGTTTGCCCGGCTGCCGATGAATCGCATTTGCCACGGGTAAACGGGTTTGTGTGTCTGCTCTTTATTAAGTGCTTCCATCTCTCACAGCTAAGACACAGGGTTGAACTCTGAGACATCGTCCTCTTAATATTCCTAATTAAAATATCTGAGCTTGACTTTTCAATCCTCGTAAACCCTTGACTAATTTATATCATTTCGGGGGGAGGTGTGTGTGTGAAAAAATAATATTTCTTATCTGGCTTGGGGGGGGACCTTTAAAAAAAGGTTCATTTGGGCGTCTCTCCTTCTCGTTCCCAGGCGAACGCTGACAATCTCCCTGTGCAGGAAGGCTCCATAAACCTTTATAATTTAATGAACGTCTCACAATCGACTCCGGATTTTTTGTCAAATGGATGCAAGGTTCGCGAGATGAAAATCTTGTCTCGTGATTTAAGATTACTGAAATCAGATTGAGGCTGTCCAGACTCTCGGCTGGTCGCATTTTTGTTAGCTTAACTGTAAATCATCTTTCACTTAGAAGATTTATAGCCAGACGCAAGGAGCTCCATTTTGGCGTTTGCCCTCCTCGCTGGCTGCAAAGCAAGGGGGATGAGCTGCATTTTCAGTGGTTTCGAAAAGATTAGACAAAAACAGTTGGGTGATGCTCACAGCAGGACCTCTGAGACAAAGGCCTTATCTTAACCAGCAGTAAAGATGCAAAAGACTATGCAGTTAAACATATACAGGCTTTCTGGCCTGCTTACTATGCATTTTTTTAAAGCTATGAAAGGCAATGGAATTATTCCTACCAGCCCAGAGGGCAAGCTGATATCAAGACGGCTTGTTGCATGATATCTGTAATATACTGGGTTTGATGCATTTGCGTTCTCACAGAACTTGCTTTATTAAGAACTACATACTAAGACAACATGGTGGGATTGAGACCCCATGTGTCATGGGTACTGGGGACCCTGCAGAAGAAGCTGAGCCTGCAGAAGAAACTGTGCCCCTGCCACCGGCACCAGTGCCCCTGCCTCCTGCTGGAGAAGATCCAAGCCCCCCTGCCTCGCCCTCTCGGGTGGCTCATGTGCGTGACCACCTTCGTCAGGACCTCAGGGATCGGAGGAGGGCGGCACGCTCACGAGCAAGACACTCCCTGAGCCCTGAGGTTTGAAAGGATTCTGGCCCTTCTAGGAGTGAGGATGCTTGAGTCTCAGCAGGATCCTGGCCGCTCTCTGAGCCAGCAATTAGCCCAAATGGGCAACAGACAGCAGAGGGCTATATAGCTGTGGGCTTTGGGAGGAGGCTTTGTGGAAGCAAGTAGTCACTTACCTGACGTTCTAGCATGCACTCCGGCTTTTGACTTTGGCTTCTGGACCCCCTGACTTCGGCTTCTGAACCTCTGACCTGCGATACCTGGACTGTGATTCGGTTTTGGCACCTTGAACCCTCTTTGCTCACCAGCTACAGACCTTGGACTGCCCCTGGACTTTGCCTGACCCGGCCCCAGCTCGTGACACCCCACTTATGTATGCGTGCCATCCAACACTCCCCCGCCCCGAGTCCCATGCCACATCACAGCGATGACTGCTCATTGGTTGCTGTTCAGAGTTCAAATCAACCAAAGTCATAGGCAATCCTGCCGTTTCCCAGATGCCCATAAAAGCTACTGCGAAGCAGTACATTCAACGCAGTCACTTCAAGGTAGCCGTTTAAGTACGTAACAGTGTTGGTAAGCGATTTGATGGGGGCATGGAACTCTGGGTGCCATTCAGAATTTCCTACTTTGCAGACATACTTTGCAGACTTCTGTTGATATTTTGCATAGAAGATGTTCACAATAGTACAGATTACTGAAATAATCCTTTGGCAGAACCGTATGTCATGAGGGAAAGACGGGTTGTCCAATCCCATCTTTCCCTTGTAACACTAATAATAATAATAATAATAATAATAATAATAATAATAATAATAATAATAATAATAATAATAATAATAATAATAATAATATTTAATTTATATCTCACCCTCCCCGCCAAAGCAGACTCAGGGCGGCTTACAACATAATATAAAATAAAAAGATTACATAATAAAATAACAATCTACAACATTGTACAATTTCCTTAAAATTCCCTTAAAACCATCTAATTAAAACCAATAATTTCCTGCGATCGTACTCGGTGCTACATTCTAAAAAATTCCGATCGTACTCATTTACAGATTTTCGTAACGATGGTACAGCAGAATCCACATCAAGAAAAGGCCTGCTGAAAGAGGGTAGTCTTGCAGGCCCTGCGGAACTGAGCAAGACTCCGCAGGGCCCACACCTCCTCTGGTAATTGATTCCACCAGTGGGGAGCCATGATTGAGAAGGCCCTTTCTCTTGTCGTTTTCAGTTTGGCCTCCTTCGGCCCGGGGATTATCAGTAGATTTTGTGAACCTGATCTCAGCACTCTCTGGGGTACATATGGGGAGAGACGGTCCCTAAGGTAGACAGGTCCTCAGTCATATAGGGCTTTAAAGGTAATGACCACCACCTTGTAACGGATCCGGTACACAATTGGCAGCCAGTGCAGCTCCCGTAGGCTTGGCTGTATGTGCGCCCACTTAGGGAGCCCTAATAACAGCCTGGCTGCTGCGTTCTGCACCAGCTGTAGTTCCCGGGTTCAGCTCAAGGGCCGCCCCATGTAGAGGGCATTACAGTAGTCCAACCTTGAGGTGACCATTGCATGGATCACTGTTGCCAACTGCCTTGTCCACCTAAGATGAAAGAAAGCGGATTTGGCAGTGGCTGCTATCTGGGCCTCCATTGACAAAGAAGGCTCCAGTAGCACCCCCAAGCTCTTGACCTTGTGTGCCATTACTAATGGTGCCCCATCAAAAACTGATAGGGGGATTTCTCCTCTCAGACCGCCATGACTCAGGCAAAGGACCTCTGTCTTCAGCCTACTCAGCCTGAGCGATCCTGCCACAGCCTGTAATGCCAGGTCCAGATTTTCTGGAACACAGCCAGGCCGGCCGTCCATTAGTAGATAGAGCTGGGTGTCATCGGAATATTGATGACAACCCAGCCCATACCTCCAGGCAATCTGGGCAAGGGGAAGCATGTAGATGTTAAACAACATCGGGGAGAGGACTGCTCTCTGTGCCACTCCACAATTAAATGGATGCCTCTGGGACAGTTTTCCCCCAATCACCACCCTTTGTCCTTGACCGTCGAGGAAAGCCATTGCAAAGGCAACCCTTGAATCCCTGCGTCGGCGAGGCGGCGGGTCAGTAACCAATGGTCGACCGTATCAAACGCTGCCAATAGGTCTAACAACATCAGCACCGCTACGCCGCCTCGATCCAGATGTCGCTGGAGGTCATCCACCAGGGTGACCAGCACTGTCTCCGTCCCATGGCCCGGACAAAAACCAGACTAGCACGGATGCGTCATCCAGAAAACTCTGCAGCTGTAACGCTACTGCCCTCTCGATAATTTTGCCCAAAAAGGGCAAATTTGAGACCGGCCGATAATGAGCCAATTCAGCTGGATCCAATGTCACTTTTTTCAATAGAGGGCAGACCACAGCCTCTCAAAGAGGCTATTTATAATTTATTTATGATGTCACATATGAGACACCTAAGCTCCCTCTGGCAAGCTTTAGTTAGCCAGGAGGGGCATGGGTCCAGATCACAGATTGTTGGGTGTACAGTGGAGAGGATTCTGTCAACTTCCTCCAGGCTAAGCATGTCAAAGCAGTCCAGAAATGGTTCAGAAGGCAGGCACGGGGCCTCGAGTTCATGTACTGTTTCCAATGTGGCGGGGAGGTCACGGCGGAGCGACAAGATCTTATCTGCAAAGAATTCTGCAAAAGCCTCACAGCCAATCTCCAATTCCCTAGCGTTTGGTCTGCCTTGTGGCAGTATTGTAAGATTCCGAATCATCCTAAATAATTGTGCTGGGCGCGAACTTGCAGACTCAATCTTGGTCGCAAAGTAAATCTTCTTTGCG
This sequence comes from Heteronotia binoei, assembly GCF_032191835.1. Lineage (NCBI taxonomy): Eukaryota > Metazoa > Chordata > Lepidosauria > Squamata > Gekkonidae > Heteronotia > Heteronotia binoei. The sequence goes on from NC_083240.1 coordinate 41,697,940, forward strand.
GCTTTGACTGCCATCTCATAGGATCTCATAAACTCTCTATAAGATGTTCTAGTCGCTTCGTCTCGAGCTCGCCACCATTGCCTCTCTAGCCATCTGAGCCCCTGTTTCAGCTGCTGTAATTCTGGGGTATACCACGGTGCCAGCCTAACACGAGGGTGCAAAGGATACCGAGGGGCGATCTCATCAATGGCTCTGGAGAGCCAACCATTCCACGACTCCACCAGGCCATTGAGAGAATCGCCAGGGGACCAGGGATCCCATAGAGCCATTTGGAACCACTCAGGGTCCATCAGGCTCCATGGGCGAGCCAAAATAGGCTCACCGCCTAAACGGGCTTGGGGTGGAACATCCACTCGAGCCTTAAAGGCGAGGTGGTCCGACCATGGCACCGCCTCAGCGGTAATATCGTCCACTAAAATCCCGACCGCAAAGACCAAATCTAACATGTGCCCCGCCTGGTGAGTGGGCATTGTAACAAATTGGGAGAGCCCCAGTGTCGCCATGGATGACACTAGGTCCATCGCCCAACTGGAGGTCGCATCATCAGCATGGACATTGAAGTCACCCAGGATCATAGGCCTTGGGTACTCCAATGCCCAGCCTGCTACGGCCTCCATCAGAGATGGTAAGGTGCTGGCCAGTGAGTTAGGTGGACCGTACACCAGCCATATCGCCAACCTTGGTGTAGTGGTTAAGTGTGCAGACTCTTATCTGGGAAAACCGGGTTTGATTCCCCACTCCTCCACTTGCACCTGCTAGCATGGCCTTGGGTCAGCCATAGCTCTGACAGAGGTTGTCCTTGAAAGGGCAGCTGCTGTGAGAGCCCTCTCCAGCCCCACCCACCTGGAGAGGGCTGGAGAGGGCTCTCACAGCAGCTGCCCTTTCAAGGACAACTCCAGCCAGAGCTATGGCTGACCCAAGGCCTTTCCAGCAGCTGCAAGTGGAGGAGTGGGGAATCAAACCCCGTTCTCCCAGATAAGAGAGCTATGGCTGACCCAAGACCATGCTAGCAGGTGCAAGTGGAGGAGTGGGGAATCAAACCCGGTTCTCCCAGATAAGAGTCTGCACACTTAACCACTACACCAAACTGGCTCTCCTACCTTTCCTCCCACACACACATAGATAACTTGACAGGTACACCTTGTGTTTGCTGGTTTCATACGTACTTCTGCCATTAATTTCCAAACTGTCCATAGCGTTGCTAGACCAGCCTTTGTATTGGGGCCGCATCGCAGGACCCAGCCTTATTTTCATGGCCATTCCAATTTGGTATCATGAACTTCCCTGCTAAGAGGCCGCAGAAATGTTACAGAACGCAGCTGAATTAACAAATCCTTGAAGGAGGGAGGGGGCTGTTTGCGCCGATGACAAGATACAACTTTTCTGAAGTTTTGAAAAATCCCCGCCCTCCTTTTGAGATGGCGCAAAGGCCTTGCGGAAATAAATCGTTCTTCCTTTTGCGTAAGGAGGAGGAAATTATTTATTTATTTATCACTTTTCATTTATATCCCGCCCTCTCCGCAAGCGGACTCAGGGCGGCTTACAACATTATAAAACAATGAATCCAATAAAACATATAAAGCCATAATTTACATATCAACTTTAAAACCATTCTATAGCGCTATTTCAATCCAGTATGGGCGGTATTGGCTTCTTAACTATGATCAGGCCCACCGGTGTCCGGTGGCAGCTCTTTTTCAGTTCGATCACAAAAGCCTGTTTAAACAGTTCGGTCTTACAGGCCCTGCGGAACGCCGACAAATCCCGCAGGGCCCTTATAGCTTCTGGGAGGGTGTTCCAAAGTTCTGGCGCTGCCACCGAAAAAGCCCTGGATCTCGTCACACATAGCCTGGCTTCTCTTGGGCCAGGGGCAGACAGCAGATTTTTTGGCCCTGATCGCAGTGCTCTCTGGGGGATATATGGGAAAAGGCGGTCCCGTAGATAGGCAGGTCCCTGACCATAGAGGGCTTTAAAGGTTAATACCAACACCTTGAAGCGAACTCGGAACACAACAGGCAACCAGTGAAGCTCTCTCAGCATTGGCTGAATGTGCTCCCGTCGCGGCAGCCCCATTAGCAGCCGTGCCGCAGCGTTCTGCAAGCAAACTGGAATTGGATGAGCCTCTGAGATGCGCCATAAAACTAATGCTTCCTATATTAAATTTATAACGTGGGAAAATAAAGCAGACTTGGTCACGTTGCATTAGAATCGCCGGAGCTGCAGAGCAGGAGAGGAGATAAAATAACCAGCCTATATCCTTGATGTTCTCTTCATGTAGTTAAGGGGCATTAGGGATGTTTCTCTGACAAGCTGGTGTCTTCCGCAAGAGGGATTAGGCCTCTTTCCAGCTTACAGAGAGGCTTGCAAGTTTTAGCTGCCAATTTTGATTCCTTTTGGTGTCACGCTTGAGGTGGTGCTACACTATGGAGCAGGGGTGGCCAAACTGCAGCTCGGGAGCCATATGTGGCTCTTTCACATATACTGTGTCGCTCTCCAAGCCAAGCCAGCTGGCAGCTTGGAGAATAAATATAAAGTTGCTTTCTTTCCACTTCTCCCTCTCCCATCTGTTTTCCTTCCTAGAGAGCCAGTTTGGTGTAGTGGTTAAGTGTGCAGACTCTTACCTGGGAGAACTGGGTTTGATTCCCCACTCCTCCGCTTGCAGCTGCCTTGGGTCAGCCATAGCTCTCGTAGGAGTTGTCCTTGAAAGGGCAGCTGCTGTAAGAGCTCTCGCAGCCCCACCTTCCTCACAGGGTGTCTGTAGGGGGGTGGTGGAAGGGAAGGTAAAGGAGATTGTGACCGCTCTGAGACTCTGAGATTCAGAGGATAGGGCTGGATATAAATTGAATGTCTTCTTCCTTCCTTCCTTTCTGCTTGCAAACATCTGAAATTTATTCTATGTGACCCTTACATTCAGCAAGGTTGGCCACTGTAATGTACTCAGAGCCGAGATGTGCTGAAGGCAATGTACTTTATTGGATGGTACATCACAGGAACTAGGGAACATGCGGCCGGGCCCCTCTTTATATACATGTGATTTTGGGTGGTGGGTGGCTTGCTGGCCTTTTGACTGGAGGGGAGCCAGGAGAGCCCCAGGTGAGGGAGGCCTGCTTGGGCTGGCTGGTGCTCTAGCCAGCCCAAGCAAGCCTCGCTTGCCTGGGGCTCTCCTTTCTTGCATTGGGTTGCTTTTGGCAGGGGGGCAGCATGTAGTAATGAGTTATGCTATTGAGTTCCTCCAGCTGTTTTTCTACAAGACCTCTGGATTACCATCAGAAAAGGGATCCATAGATCTCCTCCCTGACACTGGAACTCCTACCTGACACAAGAGGTTGGAGTAGGAAATCAGTGATTGTGAAACCTCTTCTCTCCGGTCTGGGCTGACTCCACTGATACCCCCCGCAAGGCAGGTTTGCATTCAAAATGTGAGCAACGACCGAAGATGGAACCACGGGTGCAAGAAACAATAAGCCAGGACGCAGTGGCTTTAAACTCTCCCCGGTATCAACCCAAGCCCTTCTTTCCTGCTCTCAGAATGTAATTACCTTTTGCAGGATAGCCGCCCAAATATAATTCAGAGTAAATCTCCATAGCTCCCACCTCATTCCCTCCTCCGCAAAATGGCCGAGTAATTTACTTAAGAGCGGCTTTTGTCTTATTTTTTGATCACGCGGAGAAGCTCTTCGCATTAGGGGCTTTGTTCTGATTAAGTGTGCAAAATGACAAACGCAGTCGTCCTTGGGGCTCATCTCCTTCCTCCTTTAGGCAGATAATCACCTTCCAGAGCCTGGATCCCATCGAACCACTCCTCAGCCAGCAGTGCCGGGGCAGAGGAGGGGGGGGGGGGGGTCCAGTTAAGCTGCATTTATCAACCTTAAACACTTGATCGGTATCGTCACATCAGCTGGCAGCGAGGCCTTAAGACGCGAGATGAAAGTTCCAATTAGGATTTAGGGCGGTTTTGCGATCTGAGATTTGAAGTGGGTTTTCTTGGCTAATCCAAACATCTTTTCCACCCCGATATGTCGACAGGGCCTTCTGCACATGGACTTACTGCAGCTTAAGTGGGAATCGGGTGGACGTTGCCAGGGAGGGCTTTTAATGCCTCTGAACGGAGTCAACGCCTGGTCAAGGGCGAGATCCCCGGGAATGGGGTGAGTGCACTGAACTGAACTTGCAGCCTGGCAAATATTAGAAAGCATAGCTAGATGTGAGCCCAGGAATACCTCCCTCTGTCTCTGTTAGCAGATGCTGTAGATGTTTTCGGGGTATAAGCGTTTGAGAGCCAACTCTTCTTTGGTCAGGGACATCATGAGCAATGTTCCCTCTAAGCTGCAGAGTCTTGTGAGCAAAAATTCTACTTTGTGAGCTGCTGACCTTAAAGTGGTGAGGTCCTGCAGAAATCAGTGTGCTCGGGGGTTGTCCTTCCTGAGCTAAGACAAAAATGTGAGAGCTGGAGGCTAAAAATCTGTGAGCTAGCTCGCACTCCCTCAGTTTCGAGGGAACACTGGTCGCGAGACTGATGGACTGCCGCTCTGTGTCGCTGAACATGATGCCTTCCAGTTTGGTGTAGTGGTTAAGTGCGCGGACTCTTATCTGGGAGAACCGGGTTTGATTCCCCACTCCTCCACTTGCACCTGCTGGCATGGCCTTGGGTCAGCCATAGCTCTCATCTGGGTGAACCAGGTTGGATTCCCCACTCCTCCACTTCCAGCTGCTGGAATGTCCTTGGGTCAGCCAGAGCTCTCTTATCTGGGAGAACCGGGTTTGATTCCCCACTCCTCCACTTGCAGCTGCTGGAATGGCCTTGGGTCAGCCATAGCTCTCACAGGAGTTGTGCTCGAAAGGGCAGTTTCTGGGAGAGCTCTCTCAGCCCCACCCACCTCACAGGGTATCTGTTGTGGGAGAAGAAGATAAAGGAGATTGTGAGCCACTCAGGGGCTGCAAGCACACGCATTGAAAAATCCACCTTCAATCCACTTCCGATGCACTTTTCAACTGGGTTTTGCCAGTTCACACAATGAAATCTGGTTGGAAAGTGCACTGGAAGTGAATTGAAAGTGCATTATTCAGTGTGTGTGATTGCAGCCCCTGAGTGGCTCACAATCTATAAGGCCAAACCTACAAGGCCACCGATCTCCCTGCCGCCTGAGATCCCTCAGGAGGGAAAGCGAGAGCAAGGTACTCCCCCTCCATGCTGTCCGTCTCCCTCTGTCTCTGTTCGCAGCAGCTATGAATGCAAACAGTCCTCCCAGAACTTCTCTTGCTCAAGCACCACAGAAATGAACTGCACAAGAGCTTAGCAGGTGGTCAACAAGGATCACCATTCTACCCCAAAGCCTTGGCAGGAGGGAAATAGTTTGGAAAGCAAAAACGAAACAACCTCTGGTTAACATTCGCTTTACTGGATGCTTCTGAACTGCCTGGCTGTGAAATTCTAAGGAGATTTATACCCGTAGGGCTTAGAAGGGTGTAAGTCTGTTTGGAGTTGCGCTGTAAGGCTCGTGGTTTGGTGGTCCTCTGCTCTGAGTCTTGGGGAACTTCCTTTTGGCTTCCATTCCCCCCCCCTTTTTTTTCACCCTTCCTTGAGGCATTCTAAGAACCCTGTGGCGCAGCGTGTTAAAGCTGCAGTACTGCAGTCCTTAGCTCTGCTCACGACCTGAGTTCGATCCTCGGCAGAAGCTGGGTTTTCAGGTAGCTGGCTCGAGGTTGACTCAGCCTTCCATCCTTCCGAGGTCGGTAAAACGAGTACCCAACTTGCTGGGAGGAAAGCGTAGATGACTGGGGAAGGCAATGGCAAACCACCCGTAAAAAGTCTGCCGTGAAAACGTTGTGAAACCAATCTCACCCCAGAGTCGGAAACAACTGGTGCTTGCACAGGGGACCTTTCCTTTTTCCTTTTTATGGCATTCTGGAGAGCTCCGGGACTTTTTTTGTAGCAGGAATTCCTTTGCATATTAGGCCACACACTCCTGATGTAGCCAATCCTCCTGGAGCTTATAGTAGGCCCTGTACTAAAAGCCCTGTAAGCTCTTGGCTACTTTGGGGTGTGTGGCCTAATATGCAAAGGAGTTCTTGCTACAAAAAAAAAGCCCTAGAGAGCTCCATATGGAGACGAGGCCGTGAAGCCACTGGGCAATTGCAAGGTTAAACTGTGAAGGGGAGGAATTGGTAGGAAGACATGGTCAGGCAATCTCTAGTTCAGAATTTTGGCCATCCTTATGTTGACTATCCTTGATCTTTGGCACCTAACAAAGTTCTGTTCTAGCTGCCTGTTCCATGAAATTTAGGTGGGGTTTTGAGGGGGACTGGGGGACATCATGTTTGTTGTTGCTCAGTCGCACAGTTGAGTCCAACCCTTTGCGACCCCATGGACAAAGTCACGCCAGGCCCTGCTGTCTTCCATCATCCTCCGAAATGTGCTCAGATTTGTGTTACTTACATCAGTAATGCTGTCCAGCCATCTCCTCTTTTGCCGTCCCCTTCTTCTTTTGCCTTCTGTCTTTCCCAGCATCAGGGTCTTCTCCAGGGAGTGCTCCCTTCTCATTTGGTGGCCAGAATATTTGAACTTCAGCATCTGGCCTTCCAGGGAACAGTCAGGGTTGATTCCCCTTAGGACTGACTGATTGGATCTCCTTGCAGTCCAATGGACTCTCAAGATTCTTCTCCAGCACCACATCTCAAAAGCATCTATTCTTCTGCACTCGGCCTTCCTTATGGTCCAGCTCTCACAGCCACATCATAGCCATATCACAGCCAAATTTTAAATTTTAAAGAAACGATTTAGGGTTTTGTCAACCAACTCTCATTGACTAATTTGGAGGTAAGTTTAAATATCAGTGAAACATATTTGGGACATTGGACATGATGTCTCACTGATATTTAAACTTACCTCCAAATTAGTCAATGAGAGTTGGTTGACGAAACCCTAAATCATTTCTTTAAAAAAATAAAATTTGAGTTTCAGAACTGAAATGCAGTTGCACTTGAACCCTAAGAATTTAACTTCTCAAGTTAATTGGTGTGAAATTTTGCTTCTGCTTCACTGCAGAGGAACCTTCCAAATGTCTGTATTTTCTCCCCCGCTCCTTATTGTTTGAAGCTTTCTCTCCCCTCTGGGTTTCTCCATCCTGATTTCCAGGGATGGAATTCTAGCAGGAGCTCCTTTGCATATGAGGCCACACACCCTTGATGTAGCCAATCCTCCTGGAGCTTACAAAAAAGAGCCTTGAAATCTGTTGGAGGATTGGCTACATCACGGGTGTGTGGCCTAATATGCAAAGGCGCTCCTGTTAGAATTCCACCCCTGCTGATTTCACTGTGAAGATCAGTGGGAACAGGCAAGGGTTTTTTTGTGCAATACACCCTTTGCTGGATTGAGAATCACAAGCGAAAAAGTGGATTCAGCATGATGCCCGTTCAAATTCCCACCCGAGAGCGGATGCCGCCAGTTGGCACAGTGTTACTGCCAAGAGGGTTTACATTCATATTGAGCAGCAGCCTCAGCAGAGTGTGCAGCTTGGATCCCTGGGATCTGTTGAAAGGACCTCAGGGCTGGGATGCTGCTTAGGACCTTGGAGAGCTGCTGTTGGGATTGACAGAGCCTCCTCTACCACCATCACAGCCTCCATGACAAATCTGGTGAGGCAGTAGACAATCCCGGACTGCATCTCCACGACCAGGCAGCCAACTCAGCAGTGACCTCCAGGATCATCTAGTCCAACCCCCTGCACAATGCAGGAAACTCACAAATACCACCACCACCACCCCTAAATTCACAGGATCTTCATTGCTGTCAGATGGCCCTCTAACCTCTGTTTAAAAACCTCCAAGGAAGGAGAGCCCACCACCTCCTGAGGAAGCCTGTTCCACTGAGGAACCACTCTAACGGTCAGGAGGTTCTTGCTAATGTTGAGCTGGAAACTCTTTTGATTTAATTTCAACCTGTTGGTTCCGGTCCTACCTTCTGGGGCCACAGAAAACAATTCCACACCATCCTCTACAGGACAGCCCTTCAAGTCCTTGAAGATGGTGATCCTGTCACCTCTCAGCCGCCTCCTCTCCAGGCTAAACATGCCCAGCTCCTTCAACCTTTCTTCATAGGACTTGGTCTCCAGACCCCTCACCCATCTTTGTCGCTCTCCTCTGGACCCGTTCCAGCTTGTCTATATCCTTCTTAAAATGTGTACCTGAGTGCCAATGAAACAGTGCCATTAGGGGGGTGCAGCAAATCTAGGGCCAGCCGCCGAGAGGTGCCAACACCTGGGACATCGTTTTTCTTTTAAAAATACTAACAGCCAAGTGAAGAGCAACACTCCCTCTAAGCTGCGGAGTCTTGTGAGTAAAAATTCTACTTTGTGAGCTAGTGGCATTAAAGTTGCGAACTACTGCATCAATTAGGTTGTTCTGGACCCATTTTTTTTCCTGCGCTCAGACAAAAAATGTGTGAGCTGGAAGTGAAACAACCATATGCTGGCTCACACTAACTCAGCTTAGAGCGAACACTGGTGAAGAGTGAAACCAAGCGGAGGTTGAAAGGATAAACCGGGGGAGGGACGGTGGCTCAGTGGCAGAGCATCTGCTTGGGAAGCAGAAGGTCCCAGGTTCGATCCCCGGCATCTCCAACTAAAAGGGTCCAGGCAAATAGGCGTGAAAGACCTCAGCTTGAGACCCTGGAGAGCCGCTGCCAGTCTGAGTAGACAATTCTGACTTTGATGGACCAAAGGTCTGATTCAGTAGAAGGCAGCTTCATGCGTTCATATGTTCAAACCCCTTCTCTACACAACCCCAAGGCAAAATCGAGGCAGCATGGGTATGTGATCTGTAATTTATCTACAGAAAAGATCGTGAACTTCATCCTAGAAGTTGGAGCTACAAGAATTGCCAAATCCCCAACACTCCATACCCCTGAGATTTGTGGGGCCTGCCCTGATGATGTCATGGGGCTCCGTTGGTGGTGTCGCACTTTCACAATACAGCCCACTTTGTTTCAATAAAGGCTTCTTCTGGCCCGTGTAACTGGAGTAAGCGAGTCTTAGATGGATTAATGCCCGAAGGCAGCTGCAAATGTTTCTATGAGATCCACATGTGCGTGTAATTCATTAAGACCAGGGATTTTTGCATAGAAAAAGCCCGGCAGGAACTCATTTGCATATTAGACCACATCTCCTGACACCAAGTCAGCCAGGACTGTGTTCCTGCTCAAAAAAAGCCCTGGTTAAGACCCATGGCGCAGAGTGGTAAAGCTGCAGTACTGCAGTCCAAGCTCTGCTCACGACCTGAGTTCGATCCCGGCGGAAGCTGGGTTTTCAGGTAGCCGGCTCGAGGTTGACTCAGCCTTCCATCCTTCTGAGGTCGGTCAAATGAGTCTCCAGCTTGCTGGGGGGGAAGTGTAGATGACTGGAGAAGGCAATGGCAAACCACCCCATAAAACATCTGCCGTGAAAATGTTGTGAAAGCGACATCACCCCAGAGTCAGAAACGACCGGTGCTTGCACAGGAGACTACCTTTACCTTTTTACTAAGACCTTTTTAGATGCAGCAAAAGCTAGATCCGGACAAAGAACCTGATCTGTGTCATAAATAATTGAGCTTGAGTGGTGTGCGTGTGTGTCAATGCAGAAGTGGAATAATCACTTTTGTTGATTCAGTTTGTGAGCAGGTATGAAAAGGTATGAAATGGACGTGCCTCCTTAAGCTCGGGGAAAGGAATGCATCGGCCGAGAGATTCTTTTCCACAATACTTTGTCTGACCAGCAGGGGTCGTCGAGGCATCAGCTGAGCGGCAACAGACGTCGGGCAGATCTGTTCCATTTGACTCCTGAGATTTTTCCCACGTAGCACATCCATCTGTGAGTAACGTTTTATAGAGTAATTATTCTTACTTGTGCTACGTACTTAAAATAGAGTTATCTGATCTAGGGCTTCGGGAAAAAAATATTTTCGTAATGACTTCAGCGTGCTGCATTTGGAAGGCTTCTTTTGTGAACGGCCCACATGCTTCTTCCACGCCTCAAGACAGCCCCCTTGGGTCAAAAAAGGGACCATGGTAATGAATGAAGGCAAAGCCTGGCAGGCACGTAAGGTCAGAATCTTGTTTTGCAAAGAGGAGATAAAGTCGGCGTTAATGCTGCCTCTCTGGGAAGGCTGCGGAGAGGCTAGAGAGCCATTGTGGCGTAGTGGTTAGGAGCAGCAGTCTCTAATCTGGAGAACCAGGTTTGATTCCCCACTCCACCACATAAAGCCAGCCGGGTGACCTTGGATCAGTCACAGCTCTCTCAGTCCCACCTACCTCACAGGCAGCGTTCCCTCTAAGCTGCAGAGTCTTGTGAGCAAAAATTCTACTTTTGGGAGCTACTTTGGTTTTGAAGTCGTGAGCTGCTGCGTAAATTATTGTGCTCTGGAGCCATTTTTCCTGTGCTAAGACAAAAACGTGTGAGCTGGAGCCTAAGCGTCTGTGAGCTAGCTCATACTAAGTCAGCTTAGAGGGAACAGGGCTCACAGGATGTCTGTTGTGGGGAGAGGAAGGGAAGGCAATTGTAAGCTGCTCCAAGACTCCTGCAGGTAGACCAGTAATGGCTTCTGTTCTTCACATTTGACTTATAGATCCGGGTCAAAATTGGAACCCTGCAGCAGAGGAGGGGGGACACATACTCCTGCCTCAGGGAACATGATTGAAAGGACTCTAGATAGCAGGGCTTGGCTCCAAGGGCGTAGACTTTTCAATTTCCCGGGGGTGGGGTGGGGCTGGGGCCCAGCCAGAGACATTTGATCCAGTGACATCATAGGGAGAAGCCAGTGACATCACAGGGAGGGGCCTCCACTATACTACCTATTAATTTATGGAGAAACTCCCTCCCCATAAATTTAGGGAACACCCCCCCCCTCCCAACAATGCCCATGCACTAGGCCAAGCCCAAGAAAAGGTGGGAGTTGCCCAGTGGAATAATACATTGGGTAAGATGTGTAAATCCCAGTAAATTGGTATACAGATACTAAAGCAGTCAACAAATGTGAGAACTGAGTTGGAGCCCAGTGGCAAAATTAACACCAACAAAGTGGCGTCTATAGCCCCTTCACACCTTTTGATATTTTTTCAGACACTAGCATTTCTGGGGTTACACACACACACACACAAATATTTCTTTGACACGAGGCATGATTTTTTTTTACTAGGGGGTAGGATGGGGTATAAATTGAGATGAGGAGGAAGGAGAAGGAGGATATTATTATTGGATTTATATCCCGCCCTATACTCTGAATCTCAGAGTGGTCACAATCTCCTTTATTCCCACCCACCCACCCCCAGCAGACACCCTATGAGGTAGGTGGGGCTAAGAGAGCTCTTACAGCAGCTGCCCTTTCAAGGACAACTCCCACCCAAGGCCATTCTAGCAGGTGCAAGTGAAGGAGTGGGGAATCAAACCCTGTTCTCTCAGATAAGAGTCCGTGCATTTAACTACTGCACCAAACTGGCTGTCACCAACTACATGTTGGGTTCAGCATATGCTACAGTTTATCAGGGAAGCTGTTGTTACCTAAATCATTAAGTTTTCACTTATACTTAGAAATCAAACTTTCATTTCAACATTGACTCAGGTCTGCCAGTGTATTGATTTATCCAATTAGAGCTTACCAACACTGGTTAATATGCATATTGACACCTAGCCTCTGGCAGGAGAAGTTTCTCTATCCCTCTATCTAATTAATTTGTGTCTGTTTTAGCTCAATTAGCATTTCTAAGAAGCTGAGGTTGTAAAGTCATTACACCACTGACTTTGCAGCTCAGAGGGAAAATCACACATAGACTTTATCACCCCATTCATGCCTTTGAAGCCCCAAGTCCTGTGTTGGTTGCCCAGCAGGGGCTCAGCCCCCGCTGGGAAAATCCAGGGGAGGCTCAAGCCCCCAGCCCCTGCATAGTTTACGCCTATGCTTGGCTTCAAACTTTGGAGACCCAATTCCAGACAAAGTAGACAACACTAGACCAAATGGGCCAAGGGACCAGAGGCGGCGCATGAGAGTAGGCGGGGTAGGCACCACCCCACCTGGAGTGCCGCTGGGCACCCCCTCTCTCTCCTGATGAGCCAGTCTGGGCTTGCGTATTGCGCTCCTTGCAAGGAGCGTGATAAGCAAGCGTCGGCTCTCCCCGCCCCCGATCGGCGCTTGCATACCACACTTCTCATCCTCTGGCCTGTTTGATGATGTCATTTTTGTGATGTCATTGTGCTGCGCATGCAAAGCGCGTGCTTTCCTATTTCAAAGGAGCTGGAGGGGGACGTGGCGCGGGAGTCTGCCTTGAGCAGCAGAACCCCCAGCGCCAGTCCTGCAAGGTACCAAGCTGATAGGAAGCCATTGCTTATGCTCCATTTTTAGTTAAACGAAAAATAGCTTTCTTGTGTACCTCCAAATAATCACTGCCCACCCCCCCACCTTGCCTTTCTCGGATTGATATCCAGTTTATGTTTGACATCATAGAAACGTAAGAAGAGTCCTGCCGGGTAGTCCATCTGGTCCAGCATCCTGTCTCACAAAGCGTCCATTCAGTTGCCCAGGAGAGCCAGCAGATGGGACATAGAGGCCAAGGCAAGAGAGGTGAAAGCAGAGAGGTCATACCTTGAGGTAGCTCCTAGCACTGGGATCCAAAGATTTGCTGCTTTTGTATTATGGAGGTTCCCTTGCCTCACCATAATTAATTGCCATTGCTGGACCTCTCCTCCATATATCTCTCTAACACCCTTTTAAAGCTAACTGCACTCATAGTCATCTCCAAGGCTTTTTTTTGTAGGAAAAGCCCAGCAGGGACTCATTTGCATATTAGAAGAAGAAAACTGCAGATTTATACCCCGCCCTTCTCTCTGAATCAGAGTCTCAGAGCAGCTCACAATCTCCTTTATCTTCCTCCCCCACAACAGACACCCTGTGAGGTGGGCTGAGAGAGCTCTCCCAGAAGCTGCCCTTTCAAGGATAAGTCCTATGAGAGTTATGGCTGGCCCAAGACCATTCCAGCAGCTGCAAGTGGAGGAGTGGGGAATCAAACCCGGTTCTCCCAGATAAGAGTCCACACACTTCACCACTACACCAAACAGGCCACACCCCTGACACTAAGCCAGCCGGAACTGTGTCCCTGTGCATTCCTGCTAAAAAAAAAAAGCCCTATTCATCACTACTATGTCTACCCACAATGAATCCCACCATTTACTTTCTCCTTGAGTCAAGGAGTGTGGCCTTTGTGTGGCCTTTTATCTCTGAGTTCTTCTATTGTGGAAGAGGGAGAAACTCCTTTATAAGCATTTGAGAAATCTCTGATTTGCCCCTCCTCCAGCCACCTTTTTTCTAGACTGAAAAATCCCAGACTTTTCAATCTTTCCTCACAGGAATGCTTAACTGGAAATCTAGCAGCAAAAACATTTCCTGGGCCATGACATTTCAGGCTCTAGGTATGCGTGGGGGTTGGCTTATTTGAAGGCCTTCCCCCCACCGACTCAGGAACTCCTCTCTGAACATAAGAACATAAGAGAAGCCATGTTGGATCAGGCCAATGGCCCATCCACTCCAACACTCTGTGTCATGCAGTGGCCAATATATGTGTGTGTACATACACATACACACACAAACACACACATATATACTGTGGCTAATAGCCACTGATGGACCTAGGTTTGCCAAGTCCAATTCAAGAAATATCTGGGGACTTTGGGGGTGGAGCCAGGAGACATTGGGGGCGGAGCCAGGAGCAAGGGTGTGATAAGCAGAATTGAACTCCAAGGGAGTTCTGGCCATCACATTTAAAGGGACAGCACACCTTTTAAAATGCCTTCCTTCCATAGAAAATAATGAAAGATAGGGGCACCTTCTTTTGGGGCTCATAGAATTGAACCCCCTGGTCCAATCCTTTTGAAACTTGGGGGGTATTTTGGGGAGAGGCACTAGATGCTATACTGAAAATTTGGCGCCTCTACCTCAAAAAACAGCCTCCCCAGAGCCCCCGATACCCGCAGATCAATTCCCCATCATTCCCTATGGGAATCGTTCATGGAGGTGCATAATGGCTGTGGGGGCGGGGCTTCCCCCGCTGGCCAGCTGGCTGGGGGAGGGGGGAAGCCTGTAAAACTGGGGGATCCCCCGCTAAGACCTGGGGATTGGGAAGCCTAGATGGACCTCTGCTCCATATTTTTATCTAATCCCCTCTTAAAGCTGGCTATGCTTGTAGCCGCCACCACCTCCTGTGGCAGTGAATTCCACATGTTAATCACCCTTTGGGTGAAGAAGTCCTTTCCTTTATCGGTTTTAACCTGACTGCTCAGCAATTTAATTGAATGCCCACGAGTTCTTGTATTGTGAGAAAGGGAGAAAAGTACTTCTTTCTCTATTTTCTCCATCCTATGCATAATCTTGTAAACCCCTATCATGTCACCCCGCAGTCAACATTTCTCCATGTGTGTGGAGAGCTACTATACAGGGAGAAAGGCTTGGTCTGTTGTCCCTTCCATGTGTTACATAGGAACATGTTGGATCAGGCCAGTGGCCCATCCAGTCCAGTGCTCTGTGGCTGGCTATAGACAGGCAGCTTTGTGCGCACCCCAAAATGGAGAGGCCAAATCCTAATCACATGTTCCTGCATGATGCACCTGTACATCATGCAGGGGGTGCTTTGGCATGTTCATATGGTCGTTACGCACCATCCCCATAGCACAGTTTGGGTTTCGTTTTTCCCCTACATTTTTAGTGGCCATGCGCACGTGTGTTCATGCGCTCTGGACAGTTTTTTTTTTTAAAAAAAAGATTTATGTGCAAGCATGCGGGTGGGCAAGAAAAGGGCTTTTTTTGCATATCAGGCCACACACCCCTGATGTAGCCAATCCTTCAGGAGTTTACAGGGCTCTTAGTACAGGGACTACTGTAAGCTCCAGGAGGATTGGCTACAGCAGAGGGTAGCAAGGCCTTGCTTGCACACTCTTGAGTTCCGATGCCCGGAAAGGCAGGCAAAGTGTGGCAGAGTGTGGCAGAAGAATTTGCTACCACTTCCACTACCCCACTCAATGCACAGCAGCCAAGAAGGTCTGAGCGCCTGCTCCGGCTGCAACGCCACTGAGGATGTTCTCCGCAGCTGAGAACGAAACGTCTGGAAGGAAAACTTTCTCCAGGAGAACACGGCACTTGATCCCGAAAGATTCTACAAACCCTAATGATGTTGCCAGCCGTGAAAACCTGAAATCTTTGGTAGCTGTTTGATCTGTCATTAGAGGACAGGGTGAGTCCGGGAGCGGGACCAGCAGCAGCTGTGCCTGTCTGACCTTCTGCCTGGGGGCTGGGCCTATGTTGGTTCTGTTCGGATATTGTCAGGGCTTTTTCTGTAGCAAATGCCCAGCAGGGACTCATTTGCATATTAGACCACACCCCATGACACCTAGCCAGCCAGAACTGCGTTCCTGCTCAAAAAAAGCCCTGGATATCGTTAGCAGAGTAAGAAGAAGAAGAAGACTGCAGATTTATACCCCCGTCCTTCTCTCTGAGACTCAGAGCGGCTTACAATCTCCTATATCTTCTCCCCACAAAACAGACACCCTGTGTGTCAGAACTTGGATGAACCTCAGAAGAGTCCAATACTTGTAACAAGTTAGGAATCTTTATTGGAAGAACTTCAGTACTATAGAAACGAAATAACAGTAATGGCGATTCTGGGCAGTTGGTTACATTTTATGCCCACAGCAAAGCATAATAAAACAATAATTCACAGTGATTCACACGGTTCCGAGCGGTTGTCTCTTTCCCAGCCTTCGTTATCAGCTAAGAGGGATGCCCCCCTATTGTGAAGGCCAAACGGCCCGGCTTCAAAGGGCACCTGTGGATGTTAAGCAGAGACTTTCTGCCGCCTGTCTTACCGCCCTAAATATTTAGCATAGCAAAGAGGCTTGGGTCAATGACCGCTGTCAATATCCTGAGTTACAACATGGAGACAGTTTGGCTAAGCTAAGAGATCACAGTTACAAGTTCTGACATACTGCCCCCCCTAAGCTCGTCGCCTTGGGCTTGTGTGGGTACAGTAGGTGAAATTTTTTCAGCAGTTGCGGCGCAGATACATCAGTGGCTTTGACCCATTCATCACAGCTAGGGGGAAAATACTTCCACCTAATAAGGTAGTACAACGCCCCCCTCCGGATCTTTGAGTCTAGAATATCTAACACCTCATGGTGACTCTGACCCTTCACTAATGTCGGCGGTGGTTCCGGGGGGTGGGGATGGAATGGCGTAGCTCCAGGATCCTTGCGAAGAAGGCTGCAATGAAAAACAGGGTGGATCTTACTGAGGGATTTTGGCAACTCTAGCTCGACAGTTACTTTGTTGATCACCTTCTTTATTTTAAATGGCCCCAGATACTTAAGTGCGAGCTTCCGGCATCCCTGTGGAAGGGGCAAATTTTTTGTAGATAGGAACACTGTGTCTCCCTCCTTCATGTCCCATTGAGGGGCATGCTTTTTGTCAAAGTACCGCTTGTATTCCCTCTTTGCCTCTTCCAAGTTTTCTTGAATCACTTTCCACCCTCCCCTTATCCCCTCCCACCACTGGAGGCAGGACGTGGGTTCTTTAGGCCCTGCCGGAAGGGGGAGGTTTGGAAAAGGTTTCCCCTCGTAGCCGTTGACTATTTGGAAAGGGGAGGTTTTGGTGGAACTATGGAGGCTGTTATTGTACCCATATTCTGCGAAGGGCAGTAGCTCCACCCAGTTTGTTTGTTGGTAATTGATGTAACACCTTAAATATTGCTCAAGAAGCCCGTTCACCCTCTCCGTCTGTCCGTCCGTTTGTGGGTGGTAGGCTGAGCTAAGTCCTTGTTCGATGCCAGCTAACTTGCAAAACTCCCGCCAGAAGTTGGCAACGAACTGTGGCCCGCGGTCACTAATGACCTTTTCGGGGAATGAGTGTAGGCGGACCACGTGGTTGAAGAAAAGCTGGGCCAGTTTTTTGGCGGTGGGCAATTTCTTGCAAGGGATGAAGTGGGCTTGTTTTGAAAAAGTATCCACCACTACCAATATCACCGTTTTCCCTTGCGAGGGGGGTAATTCCACTATAAAGTCCATGGACGCTACAGCCCAGGGTCGGCTAGCCGTGGGGAGAGGGACGAGGTGTCCGGGGGGTTTACCCCCTCTACGTTTGGACATGATGCATGTAGGGCAGGCTAGCACGAATTCAGAAACATCTCTCTTTAGCTTTGGCCACCAAAATTGTCGTGTGATAAGGTGGAGTGTTTTCACATACCCAAAGTGGCCTGCCAGGCGATTGGAATGGCACTTTTCTAGCACTTCCTTCCTCATGGATTTAGGCACATAGATTTTCCCTTTGTGGAACCAAAGTCCCCCCTCCCCTTGCTCTAGCCCATCTGGGCGGTCTGTGCCTTCTAAGTCTGCTTCCGAGGCGAAGCGCTCCTGCTGTGGTGTTTCTGGGGCCCCGGTTGTTTTCCCTGAACGGGTAGTGACCCCTCCCGCAATAGCTGACGGTGGGATGAGAGAGTCGATCACTTCCTCCCTCTGACTTTCGTGCTGGGGCATGCGTGACAGTGCATCGGCTAAAAAGTTTTTTGTGCCGGGGATGTGCTTCAGCACAAAGTCAAATTTGGCAAAGAAACCCGCCCACCGAATTTGTTTCGCGGTCAGTTTGCGGCAACCTGTGAGAGCCTCCAAGTTTTTGTGATCGGTCCAAATCTCAAAGGGGACTCGTGCTCCCTCTAACCAGGATCTCCAGGTTTTCAAGGCGAACATTACAGCAAAAGCCTCTTTGTCCCACACTGACCAGTTCCTTTGCTCGTTTGAGAATTTGTGTGAGATGTAGGCGCAGGGCGCAGTTCCCCCTCTTCGTTCCTCTGCATCAATATGGCTCCCACGGCGACGTCGGAAGCGTCGCATTGCACCACGAAGGGTTTCAATTCATTCGGGTGGGCCAATATTGGTTCAGAGGTGAAGAGTTGTTTAAGTTCTTGGAACGCCCGGTGGCACTCGGGGGTCCAAGTTAGGCGCGCCCCGGATTTTTTCGCCGCCTCCCCCTTCCCCTTCGTTTTTAGGAGCTCCGTGAGGGGGAGCAGCACCCGGGCGAACCCCTTAATGAACCCGCGGTAGAAATTTGCGAACCCGATGAAAGATTGTAATTGCCGTCGGGTTCGGGGCGGTTCCCAATCTAGAACAGCTTGGATTTTGGCGGGGTCCATTGCCAGCCCTTCCCCTGACACTCGGAATCCCAGATAGTCTAGTTCCGTCTTGTGGAACTCACATTTAGACAGTTTAGCATACAGTTTGTTCTTACAAAGGGTTGCCAGTACTTTTCTCACAAGAGGCACATGGGACTCAAGATCTTTCGAATAGATAATGATGTCATCAAGGTACACCACCACCCCCTTGAACAGAAATTCTCTCAACACTTCATTTATAAAGTTCATAAAAACCCCTGGTGCGCCTTGTAGCCCAAATGGCATGACTAGGTATTCAAACTGTCCCATAGGCGTGTTGAACGCGGTCTTCCACTCGTCTCCTTCTTTAATCCGTACGCGGAAATACGCGTCTCTGAGATCGAGCTTAGTAAAGATCTTGCCCTCGGCCACAGTGTTTAGGAGGTCTCTTATCAACGGGATCGGATAAGCATTAGACATCGAAATCCCGTTTATCCCGCGAAAATCTGTGCAAAGTCTAAGCCCCCCATCCTTCTTCTTACGAAACAATACTGGGGCGGCATGGGGGGCGGTAGCTGGCCGGATGAAACCCCGTTTCAGATTTTTGTCAATGAATTTCCTCAGCTCCTCTTTTTCTGCCCAGCCCATAGAGTACAGTTTTGCTTTCGGTAGCGCTTGCCCCGGAATGAGTTCAATGGCACAGTCCGTGGGGCGATGAGGGGGGAGTTCATCCGCCTCCCTCTCGCTAAATGCTTTCCTTAAGTCCCTGTACTCTTTGGGAATCGATCCTATCTCCTCGAGGGTGAGACAGAGTCTTTCGTTCTGCGGGGGTGCTTTCGGGCCCCACTCCGGTTTCCAGTGGTGGTGCTCGCACCGCCAATCCGGGAACCGCACTATTTGCTCTGCCCATCGAATGTCCGGTTGGTGTCTTGCTAGCCATCCTGATCCCACCACCACGTCGAAAGAGCAAGAAGGGGCTATGACAAACGCCTCCACCCCCCAGTGTTCTTCGGTCCCCACGGGGATGGCCTGGGTCTCTTGGGTGCAAGGTTCCCCCCGCATTGGCGTCCCGTCCATTTGCTCAAATTGGATGGGGTGCGGGAGGGGGGCCGTGGCTAGTCCCAGCGCTTCTACTAAGCGGGGGGTAATGATGTCCCGAGTGCACCCAGAGTCAATTAAGGCCCGGGCGTGCATGAATCTTTTTAGGTTAGGGTTCAAAAGGGTGACTGCCATGAACAATAGCCCCCCGGTAACTCTCACCGTCAGTAGTGCCGGCGTTTTGTCGACCTGCCTCGCGGCACTGATTAAAGCAGGTCGCTGTCGTTTCCCGCCGACTCTTGGTCCCAGGACTCCTCGCTGGATTCTTCTATGGTGGTAATATCCTCGTCAATCGCCAGGGAGGTGGCGACGGTGCCCCGACTGGGCTCCTTTGCTCGTCCGCCCTTCTTCTTCGGCGCGGTGGGCGTCGATTTAGATGGCGGCGGTGTCGGAGTCGGTTTCCCTGGGCAGTTGGCGGCCAGGTGGTTCGGGTCTCCACACCGGTAGCATTTTCGTGCTGCTGTCGAGGGGGTGGAGGTCGTAGGGCCTCGCTTCCCTTCTGTTTTGCTCGGTGAGGGACTCGGCTTTCCGGCCTTTTTGCTCTGCTGCTGGCGCCGCATCCCGATGTGCTGGAGGTCGGTCTCTACCTCCCCAGCCAGTTGGATCCATCCCACCAGGGTATCTGGTCTTCCCTGGTGGTAGCACCGATCTAGGATGTTCGCGTTCAGGCCGTTCTTGAACGCGGTGTATTTCATGACTTCATTCCACCCCCTGGCTGCCGCACAGTAGCCCATGAACTCGGTGGCGTACTCCCGGGTGGTGCGGTTGCCTTGCTCGATTCTTTGCAGGGCCGCGACAGCTTTCTCTTCCCGCAGGGGGTCTCCATATTGCCGAAGCATGGCTTGTAGAAAATCGGCCACAGTGGCTAGTTCTGGTTTCCGCCCCGTGTAAAGTCCCACGTACCATTTTTGGGCCGGTCCCCTTAGTCTGGAGGCGATGTGGGCCACGCGGCTTGCTTCCGTGGGGTACCCCGCTCCCCAGTGCGTGAAGAACACGTTGCACTGGATCGTGAAGTATTCCACTGCGTCTCCGTCCCCATCAAAGGTGATTTTCAACTCCCGGTGGCCTCCTCCGTCCCCTCCGGCCGGGGCGACTGGAGCGGGAGCCACCGGAGCCACTGGGGCCACCGGTCCGCCGAGTGGTGGGGCTGGTGGTCCCGCCGGAGGCCCGGCTGGTGGTCCAACCGGGGGGTCCTGTTGGAGCCCCAGCCGGCGGCCCCGCTGGAGCCCCGGCTGGCGGCCCCGCGGGGGGTCCCGCCGGGGGGCCGACCGGCGGTCCTGTTGGAGCCCCGGCCGGCGGCCCCGCTGGAGCCCCAGCCGGCGGCCCCGCTGGATTCCCAGCTGGGGGTCCCGCCGGTGCGCCTGCTGGCGGGCCCACTGGTCCTCCCCCTGGGGCTTGCCCCGCGGCCACGATCCCTTGGAGCGTGCGGATCTGATCGCGGACCGCTCCCAGGTTTTGTTGCATCTCTTCTGCCATCAGGACCCGGGATGCGTGAACCTCGTCGTGGATCTCTCTCACCCAATCGAACAGCTCGTTGCGCAGCGTTCGGATCGGGTCCCCTCCACCGTAAGTCCCGAGCCCCTCGTCTCTGGGCTCGTCCTCGTCCCCTTCTCCTCCGCCCGTGGCGATGAGTCGGTAGCGCTGCTCCGCGGCCTCCATAGCGGCCGTCGACTTCCTCGGGCTCCAGGTTCGGGAGGGGAAGGCATCGACGGTGAACGGCGCGGGGACCTTGATTTTCCTCCTCGCGCCAGTTACCTTCGGGTCGAGGGGTTCCTCGTCTGGTGGAATAGTGGGCTCTCCGTTATCTGGTTCCAGTGCCGCCATGGGGCCAGGTTGCCAGTCCCGATAAGCCCAAACAAAGGATTACTGTTATAATGTCAGAACTTGGATGAACTTCAGAAGAGTCCAATACTTGTAACAAGTTAGGAATCTTTATTGGAAGAACTTCAGTACTATAGAAACGAAATAACAGTAATGGCGATTCTGGGCAGTTGGTTACATTTTATGCCCACAGCAAAGCATAATAAAACAATAATTCACAGTGATTCACACGGTTCCGAGCGGTTGTCTCTTTCCCAGCCTTCGTTATCAGCTAAGAGGGATGCCCCCCTATTGTGAAGGCCAAACAAAGGGTCATAAACTGGAACCTAATGCTTTCCCCCAGACCATCCCCAAATCTATTGATTACCTAATTAGGGCTTCCCCTTACAGGTTAATATGCATATTGACACCTAGTTTGTGGCGGGAGATACATGCAGGCTAACGGGTAGGTCCCACCACTGACGAGCTAAGTACCACCATGCATAAACAATTAACTCAGGACTGCAGGAAGTGAAGTTGCCAAAACCCAACAGGTTCAAATTGGCCATCTCAATTCAGCCTATGTCACACAGTGGCCAAAACCCAAGGGCCATCAGGAGGTGCATCAGCAGGACCAGGGGCCCTTCCACTTCCAAAGCACCAAGAATACAGTGCATCACTGTCCCAGACATAGTATTCCATCTATTGCTTCCGGCTAATAGCCACTGATGGGTAAGGGTAAGGACGTCTCATTGTTGGCCAAGATCAATATATTTCACGCCACGGTATTCCCCGTTACTGTGGATGGGCATGAAAGTTGGACAATGAAGAAAGCTGACAGGAAGAAAGCTGATTCATATGAAATGCGTTGTCGGGTGAGAGTTCTGTGCCAAGAAGACAAAGTAGTGGTTTCTAGATCAAAGCAACCCTGGCGTTGCCATAGAGGCTCCATGAGACTATCATACTTTGGTCACACGATGAGAAAGAGTCACTGGAAAAGACAACAACTCTCGGAAAAGTTGAAGGAGGCAGAAAGAGAGGAAGAGCCAACGTGAGATTATGGCTAGACCAAGTCCCGGAAGCAACAAGGGCCCTCAGTTTGCAAAACCCAAACAAGTCTGTCAACAATAGCACGTTTTGGAAAGCATAAATTCATAGAGTCTTCACAAGTTTGAAGTGACTTGATGACACACATGATTAAAACACACACAGCGAGTTTGTCTGAACAGAGCAGGCAACCAAGCTATGCCTATTGTCCCCTCTCCCATTCCCAGAGTGGTGCAAATCTGCGGGAAATTATGTGTCAACTGACAGTAAGGGGTGGGAAGTCCCAGGGATGGTTCTAAGATTGGGAGGCCCTGGACAAAGAGTGCCCAGAGGTGACCCCTATGCCCACCAGCAGGGCTTTTTTTGTAGTAGGAAGTCCTTTGCATATTAGGCCACACATCCCTGATGTAGCCAATCCTCCTGGAGCTTACAGCAAGCCCTGTACGAAGAGCCCTGTAAGGAATTCTAGCAGGACCTCCTTTGCATATTAGGCCACACACCCCTGATGTAGCCAATCCTCCTGGAGCTCTCAGTAGGCCCTGTATGAAGAGCCCTGTAAGGAATTCTAGCAGGACCTCCTTTGCATATTAGGCCACACACCCCTGATGTAGCCAATCCTCCTGGAGCTCTCAGTAGGCCCTGTACGAAGAGCCCTGTAAGGAATTCTAGCAGGACCTCCTTTGCATATTAGGCCACACACCCCTGATGTAGCCAGTCCTCCTGGAGCTTACAGCAGGCCCTGTACAAAGAGCCCTGTAAGGAATTCTAGCAGGACCTCCTTTGCATATGAGGCCACACACCCCTGATGTAGCCAATCCTTCTGGAGCTTACAGTAGGCCCTGTACTAAGAGCCCTGTAAGGAATTCTAGCAGGACCTCCTTTTCATATGAGGCCACACACCCCTGATGTAGCCAATCCTCCTGGAGCTTACAGCAGGCCCTGTACGAAGAGCCCTGTAAGGAATTCTAGCAGGACCTCCTTTGCATATTAGGCCACACACCCCTGATGCAGCCAATCCTCCTGGAGCTTACAGTAGGCCCTGTACTAAGAGCCCTGTAAGGAATTCTAGCAGGACCTCCTTTGCATATGAGGCCACACACCCCTGATGTAGCCAATCCTTCTGGAGCTTACAGTACGCCCTGTACTAAGAGCCCTGTAAGCTCTTGGAGGATTGGCTACATCATGGGTGTGTCGCCTCATATGCAAAAAAAGCCCTGCCCACCACCAATCCCCTTTTCTTTCCCACCCATGTGCTTGCACACAATTCTTCTGCCCGCTTGTAGGCTCTTCAACCCCTGCCCACATGGCCTGTGTCGTATGAACATATACAGTATGTTACAGAAGTGAGTACACCCCCTCACATGTTGTAAATATTTAAGTATATCTTTTCATGTGACAACACTGAAGAAATGACACTTGGCTACAATGTAAAGTAGTGAGTCTACAGCTTGTATAACAGCTGTAGTATATAACAGCTGTAAAATGTGCTGTCCCCTCAGAATTACGCAACACACAGCCATTAATGTCTAAACTGCTGGCAACAGAAGTGAGTACAGCCCTAAGTGATAATGTCCAAATGGTGCCCAAAGTGTCAATATTTTGTGTGGCCACCATTATTTTACAGCACTGCCTTAACCTTCTTGGGTATAGAGTTCACCAGCGCTTCACAGGTTGCCACTGGAGTCCTCTTCCATTCCTCCATGACGATGTCATGTAGCTGGTGCATGTTAGAGACCTTGCGCACCTCCACCTTCCACTCCAGGATGCCCCACAGATGCTCAATAAGGTTTAGATCTGGAAACATGCTTGGCCAGTCCATCACCTTTACCCTCAGCTTCTTAGCAAGGCAGTGGTCGTTTTGGAGGTGTGTTTGGGATTGTTATCATGTTGGAATACAGCCCTGCAGCCCAATCTCCGAAAGGAGGGGATCATGCTCTGCTTCAGTATGTCACAGTACATGTTGGCATTCATGGTTCCCTCAATGAACTGTAGCTCCCCAGTGCCGGCAGCACTCATGCAGCCCCAGACCATGACATTCCCACCACCATGCTTGACTGTAGGCAAGACACACTTGTCTTTGTACTCCTCACCTGGTTGTCGCCATACACTCTTGACACCATCTGAACCAAATAAGTTTATCTTGGTCTCATCGGACCACAGGACATGGTTCCAGAAATCCATGTCCTTACTCTACTTGTCTGCAGGAAACTGTTTGCGGGCTTTCTTGTGCATCATCTTTAGAAGAGGCTTCCTTCTGGGACAACAGCCCTGCAGACCAATTTGATGCAGCGTGCGGCGTATGGTCTGAGCACTGATAGGCTGGCCCCCCACCCCTTCAACCTCTGTAGCAATGCTGGCAGCACTCATACGTCTATTTCCCAAAGCCAGCCTGTGGATATGACGCTGAGCACGGGCACTCAACTTCTTTGGTCGACCATGGCGAGGCCTGTTCTGAGTGGAACCTGTCCTGTTAAACTGCTGTATGGTCTTGGCCACCATGCTGCAGCTCAGTTTCAGGGTCTTGGCAATCTTCTTATAGCCTAGGCCATCTTTATGTAGAGCAACAATTCATTTTTTCAAATCCTCAGAGAGTCCATTGCCATGAGGTGCCACGTGGAACTGCCAGTGACCAGTATGAGGGAGTGAGAGCAATAACCTGCTCCCCCTTCACACCTGATACCTTGTACCACTAACGAGTCACATGACACCAGGGAGGGAAAACGGCTACTTGGGCCCCATTTGGACATTATCACTTAGAGGTGTACTCACTTTTGTTGCCAGCAGTTTAGACATTAATGGCCGTGTGTTGCATAATTTTGAGGGGATAGCAAATTTGCACTGTTATACAAGCTGTAGAGTCACTACTTTACATTGTAGCCAAGTGTCATTTCTTCAGTGCTGTCACGTGAAAAGATGTACTTAAATATTTACAAAATGTGAGGGGGTGTATTCACTTCTGTGACATACTGTATATGAATATATGAAGTTACCTTCTACTGAATCAGACCCTCGGTCCATTAAAGTCAGTATTGTCTACTCAGACTGGCAGCGGCTCTCCAGCGGCTTTCTCACCTATTTGCCTGGTCCCTTGTTAGTTGGAGATGCCAGGGATTGAACCTGGGACCTTCTGCTTACCAAGCAGATACTGTACCACTGAGCCACCGTCCCTCCCACACATGAAGCGGAATTCTACTGAATCAGACCCTTGGTCCATCAAAGTCAGTCTTGTCTACTCAGACGGGCAGGAGCTCTCCAGGGTCTCAAGTTGAGGTTTTTCACGCCTACTTGCCTGGACCCTTTTTTAGTTGGAGATGCCAGGGATTGAACCTGGGACCTTCCGCTTACCAAACAGATGCTCTATCACTGAGCCACCGTCCCTCACCAATGATGCTGGGGTGGGGGGGGGTGCAGCTAAGATTACCAGTGCCATGGCCACCAGGAGCAGAGAAGCCTCACCCACCAGCCACATGCTCTTCTTCAGCAATGCTCAGCGGTGGCCGGCAGCACAGGTGACAAAGGAGGCAGCGGAAGAATGTGAGCGCAGGTACCAGAGGAGATGATGATGATATTGGATTTATACTCTGAATCTCGGAGTCTCAGAGCAGCTCACAATCTCCTTTCCCTTTCAAGGACAACCTCTGCCAGAGCAATGACTGACCGAAGTCCATTCCAGCAGCTGCAAGTGGAGGAGTGGGGAATCAAACCTGATTCTCCCAGGTCAGAGTCCGCACACTTAACCACTACACCAAAGTGGCTTTCATGCATGTGAGCAGGGACTTAGCAGCCATGGGTCCTGGCAGCTGCTCCACTGCAAACATGAGCCTTTGCTTCCCCCCTCTTTAAAAGGAAATCTCTAGCTGGGTTCATATACTAATTCCTAATTTTGTCCGGTGAGTCCTCATCGATTTGCATACTTGCACATCAGGCCTCATTTTGGGTAGGCGCTCATAGGAGCAGAGCTCTAGAACCTCTAGATTTTATTGTGCTCTTTCTTTCTCTCCCCCTTTCCAAACCCTTTCTTCTGGGCTCCATTGTTCAAACCCCCTGGGAGCATTTTCCTGAACTCTAAGAGCGTTTTCGCACTTACCTTAAGCCGGAGCGACGTCCCTCTTCACCGCGCAGCGTCTGCACAGTTTTCGCACTAATTGCTCCGCAGCACCTGGAAGAGCCGCAAAGTCCCGCGGCTTTTGCGTCACAAATGTAAACCGCCAAAAACCAGTTTACATTTGCGACGCAAAAGCCGCGGGACTTTGCGGCTCTTCCAGGTGCTGCGGAGCAATTTAGTGCGGAAACTGTGTGCAGACGCTGCGCGGTGAAGAGGGACGTCGCTCCGGCTTAAGGTAAGTGCGAAAACGCCCTAAGATTTGACACACTTTCCAATATTTTCCCCCACTAAAAAATGGGAAAATAACCCAAACCCATAAAGCAGACAGAGGGAAATCTTCCTCATGCCATTGTGGACACACAGGAGAAAGGACTTTTAAAAGTATGACGGGAGTAAGGTTTTATGATGACAGTTGTAATTCAAGAAGCATTTTAAGGTAGATGCTGAGCCGATATAATTTAGTACACCTTCCGGTGATGTGAGGGCTGATGTGTGTCATGTGCAAATGAGTTGTGCTAATGAGCTCTGGAGCCTCTTTTTCTACTCAATGACCCCTGCTTGCAATGTTATTGTTAGCTAGATGTTCTCTTTTACACTTTAAGATTCAGGGGTTTCCTGCTGCTGGAGAAAGAGCTATCATACCGAAGATGACATTTAAAAAAAAATGGTGGTGCTTTCTGGAAAAACTCTCCGTAACACTCTCTCCCCCCCCCACACCCCCCTCCCGGCTTTCTGAAGGACTGATTAAAGTCTGCCCCTGGATCTTTACGTGGATTAACTTCCAAATCGACGTAAAAGAATAACAAAGCAAATCAATTTGATCAAAGAAAAAGTGTCACTAATTATTTAAACAGGACACTTACTAGAAGGGCTTAAAGGCAAAGAAGCGGATTTCCCTTGCATGTGGATCAAATCAGAAATATCCCATAATTGACTCTTTACAAGACCTTGCTCCAGAGTAATGGACTAGATATTAAAGCCGTGACCGTTTAAAGCCAGTTTCCGTCTTACTCTAAATGGAGGTCTACCGCTAAGAGCTATTTTACAAGTTCTGACACATTAACCGCGTCACTGTGAAAGGCACTGGCTCCGGCTTCTAAGACCCAGAATCTCAAGAGCTTTCGATAGTTAAATAGTGTGAAATGGGTAGCATTGAGACAGTGGAAGATTAGCCCCCCACCACCACCCAAAATCAAATTAATTCCAGATGGGGGGGGATATCTGTATCTTTCCTTATCTCCGCCCTGACTTAAGTAGAAGTCTTTGGGGCAAAAGGTGAGTCTCTGGTTTGGCAACAGTGTGTTGTCTCGGCTCCTCTATTGCTGGGTACTGTCTTCTCATACCTCTGTTTTCCCAATGCTCTGTATTCTTGGTCCTTGGGGGGCAACAGTGGGAGGGCATCTAGTGTCCTGGCCCCACTGGTGGACCTCCTGATGGCACCTGGTTTTTTTGGCCACTGTGTGACAGAGTGTTGGGCTGGATGGGCCATTGCCCTGATCCAACATGGTTTCTCTTAGGTTCTTATGTACCGACACTACTATGGCCTTGGGTCAGCCATAGCTCTGGCAGAGGTTGTCCTTGAAAGGGTAGCTGCTGAGAGAGCCCTCTCAGCCCCACCCACCTCACAGGGTGTTTGTTGTGGGGGAGGAAGATAAAGGAGATTGTGAGCTGCTCTGAGGCTCTGAGATTCGGAGTGGAGGACAGGATATAAATCCAATATCTTCTTCTTCTCCTACTATAGGAAAGGAAAGTTTCCGACTTTGGGGTGACGTTGCTTTCACAACGTTTTCACAGCAGACTTTTTTACGGGATGGTTTGCCATTGCCTTCCCCAGTCTTTTACACTTTCCCCCCAGCAAGCTGGGTACTCATTTTACCGACCTCGGAAGGATGGAAGGCTGAGTCAACCTTGGGCCAGCTACCTGAATCCAGCTTCCGCCGGAATCAAACTCAGGTCGTGAGAAGAGAGTTCAGACCACAGTACTGCAGTACTGCTGCTTTACCACTCTGCGCCACGGGGCCCTCATCTCCTACTATAATTTATCATTTATTCATCGTTGATAGGGTAAGCAGGTGCTGCCCAGAATATTTCTTGGTTGGGGTGTATGTCCATGGGCATGGCAGGAAGAAGTCAAGGGGTAGTGTTGCCAACTCTGAGTCAGGAAATTCCTGGAGATTTGTGGGCAGAGGCTATGGAGGACAGAGTGTGAGGAGGCGACATTATACCTCACCGAGTTCATGCTTCAAAGCAGTCGTTCCCCCCCACCCCCAGGGAATAATAATAATAATAATAATAATAATAATAATAATAATACTTTTTATTTAAATCCCTCCCTCCCCGCAAAGCAGGCTCAGGGCGGCTCACAACACGTAAATACAATGTACAATAAAACCATATACAATAGTTACAATTTCAATTATAAAATCATCCTTAAAATCATTAAAACTTACATTAAGATTAACATTATGATGCTATAGTTAAGATCTTCCATAAAGTCCAGTGACTAAAACATAAAACATATCCAGCAAGACTTTCTTGGCTCGGTATTAAGTGAAGGCTATTTTAAAGTGATAGGTCTTGCAGGCCCTGCGGAATTGGTCTAAACATCGCAGGGCCCGTACCTCCTCCGGAAGTTGGTTCCATAGTAGGGGAGCTGCTATGGAGAAGGCCCGATCCCGGGTGGTCTTCAATCTGGCCTCCCTTGGCCCAGGGATATTCAGCTGGTTCTTTCCAGCTGACCCCAGCGCTCTCTGGGGTTCGTACGGGAAAGACGGTCCCTCAAGTAGGCAGGTCCTCGTCCATATAGGGCTTTAAAGGTAATAACCAACACCTTGTAACGAACTCGGTATACCACCGGCAGCCAGTACGGTTCATGCAGCCCCGGCTGTATGTGCTCCCATCTTGGGAGCCCCAACAACAACCTAGTCGCTGCGTTCTGCACCAGCTGCAACTGCCGAGTTCGGCACAAGGGCAGCCCCATGTAGAGGGCGTTACAGTAGTCCAGTCTCGAGGTGACAGTAGCATGGATCACCGTTGCTAGGTCCTGGCGCCCAAGGAAGGGGGCCAACTGCTTCGCCCGTCGAAGGTGAAAAAACGCGGACTTGGCAGTGGCCACTATCTGTGCCTCCATTGATAATGAAGGCTCCAGAAGAACCCCCAAGCTCTTGACCCTATGGGCCGCTTTCAGCAGCACACCGTCAAGAACCGGAAGGGGGATTTCCTCTCCCAGGGCACCACGGCCCAAGCAAAGGACCTCTGTTTTCGTTGGATTCAACTTCAACCCACTCAGCCTGAGCCAACCAGCCACGGCCTGCAATGCTAAGTCCAGGTTTTCCGGGACGCAGTCAGGCCGGCCGTCCATTAGTAGTTAGAGCTGGGTGTCTTCTGCATATTGATGGCACCCAAGCCCAAACCTCCGGGCAATCTGGGCAAGGGGGCACATGTAGATGTTAAATAACATTGGAGAGATAACTGCCCCTTGTGGCACCCCGCACGCTAGTGGGTGCCTCCGGGACAGCTCTCCCCCAATTGCCACCCTTTGTCCCCGACCATCAAGGAAGGAGGAAAACCACTGTAAGGCGGACCCCCTGATCCCTGTGTCGGCAAGCCGGCGGGCCAGTAGCCGATGGTCGACCGTGTCGAACGCAGCCGACAGGTCTAACAACGTCAGCAACGCCACGCCGCCTCGATCCAGATGCCGGGAATGGGAAACCATTCTCCATAGTCTGGAGACCAGTTGCAACTCCAGGAGACAGTGTGGGACTGCAATTAAAAAGGCCAGTGCTATGTGGGGATTATTAGGAAGGGAACCAAAAGCCCAGCAGGACCTCATTTGTATATTACAGGGGTTGCCAACGGGAGCTCTCCAGATGTTTTTTGCGTACAACTCCCATCAGCCCCAGCCAGCATGGCCAATGGCTGGGGCTGAGGGGAGTTGTACGCAAAAAACATCTGGAGAGCTACCGTTGGCCACCTCTGGTATATTAGGCCACACCCCCTGACACCAAGCCAGCTGGAACTGCACTCCTGTGCGTTCCTACTTTAAAAAAAAAAAAAACCCTGGAAAACAAATCAGCCAGTATCATAATGCCCCTGTGTTGTATATGTGATTGAATATATGTATAAGTGTGGTGTTCTTGCCTGGCTCATTGGAGCCTGTAGGACTGAGCTTGGGAACTTTTTTACGGGCCTAGGACCTGCCTACCTGAGGGACTGTCTCTCCCCACATGTTCCCCAGAGAGTACTGAGATCAGGAACTCAAAATCTCCTTCTTGTCCCCGGGCCAAAGGAAGCCCGTTTGAAATCTACGAGGGATAGGGCCTTCTCCGTAATGGCCCCTTCCTGGTGGAACCAGCTGCCGGAAGAGGTAAGGGCCCTGTGGGATCTTGCTCAATTCCGCATGGCCTGTAAGACAGCCCTCTTCTGGCTGGCTTACAACTAGCCGGCACTGAAATTTGAAATGGAGTGTAGTTTTATAAGATTGCTGTATGTTTTAATATTTTAATTATGTAAATCGTATGAGCTGTTTAAATTTTAATCATGTAAACTGTACGAATGTTTAAACTTTTATGTTTCTCTGTTAGATTTTATATGCTGTAAGCCGCCCTGAGCCACCTGGTGAGAAGGGCGGGATACAAATTACAAATAAATAAATAAAACTTGGGAACAATGGACAGCAGGATCCAAATCCCTGCTGCCCTGCTCCAATCACGAGCCCCCTGCTGGTTTGAATGGTCCAATAGCATGCTAGTGTGGGAACCTTGAGTATATATACAGTTGGCGCTGTTGGCCCAGTAGTTAGTCGTAGAGCACAGCCCTAGACTATGCTGTGTGGAACCCATTATATTATGCCCTGTATAAATCGATGGTGCAGCCTCATTGGGAATACTGTGTACAATTCTGGTTACCACAACTCAAAAAAAGATATTATAGCACTGGAAAAAGTGCGGGAAAGGACAGCTAGAATGATTGAAGGACTGGAACATTTTCCCTATGAAGAAAAGTTAAAGCGCTTGGGGCTCTTTAGCTTGGAGAAATGATGACTGAGGGGTGACATGATAGAGGTTTACAAGATGTGGACAAAGGAGACCCGATAGATGTTGTTTACCTTGACTTCCAGAAAGCTTTTGATAAAGTTCCTCATCAAAGGCTGCTTAGAAAGCTTGAGAGTCATGGAGTAAAAGGACAGGTCTTCTTGTGGATCAAAAACTGGCTGAGTAATAGGAAGCAGAGAGTGAGTATAAATGGGCAGTCTTCGCAGTGGAGGACGGTAAGCAGTGGGGTGCCGCAGGGCTCGGTACTGGGTCCCATGCTCTTTAACTTGTTCATAAATGATTTAGAGTTGGGAGTGAGCAGTGAAGTGGCCAAGTTTGCGGATGACACTAAATTGTTCAGGGTGGTGAGAACCAGAGAGGATTGTGAGGAACTCCAAAGGGATCTGTTGAGGCTGGGTGAGTGGGCGTCAACGTGGCAGATGCGGTTCATTGTGGCCAAGTGCAAAGTAATGCACATTGGGGCCAAGAATCCCAGCTACAAATACAAGTTGATGGGGTGTGAACTGGCAGAGACTGACCAAGAGAGAGATCTTGGGGTCGTGGTAGATAACTCACTGAAAATGTCAAGACAGTGTGCGTTTGCAATAAAAAAGGCCAACGCCATGCTGGGAATTATTAGGAAGGGAATTGAAAACAAATCAGCCAGTATCATAATGCCCCTGTATAAATCGATGGTGCGGTCTCATTTGGAGTACTGTGTGCAGTTCTGGTCGCCACACCTCAAAAAGGATATTATAGCATTGGAGAAAGTCCAGAAAAGAGCAACTAGAATGATTAAAGGGCTGGAACACTTTCCCTATGAAGAAAGGTTGAAACGCTTGGGACTCTTTAGCTTGGAGAAACGTCGACTGCGGGGTGACATGATAGAGGTTTACAAGATAATGCATGGGATGGAGAAAGTAGAGAAAGAAGTCCTTTTCTCCCTTTCTCACAATACAAGAACTCGTGGGCATTCGAAGAAATTGCTGAGCAGACAGGTTAAAACGGATAAAAGGAAGTACTTCTTCACCCAAAGGGTGATTAACATGTGGAATTCACTGCCACAGGAGGTGTAGAAAAAATATAACAAAAAAGGAGACAACGGCCACACACTGCAGAACCACTGAAGCTCCCTGGTTTTTTTGGCCACTGTGTGACACAGAGTGTTGGACTGGATGGGCCATTGGCCTGATCCAACATGGCTTCTCTTATGTTCTTATGGACCCCCTGATGGCACCTGGGTTTTTTGGCCGCTGTGTGACACAGAGTGTTGGACTGGATGGGCCATTGGCCTGATCCAACATGGCTCCTCTTATGTTCTTATGTGACACAGAGTGTTGGACTGGATGGGCCATTGGCCTGATCCAACATGGCTCCTCTTATGTTCTTATGTGACACAGAGTGTTGGACTGGATGGGCCATTGGCCTGATCCAACATGGCTTCTCTTATGTTCTTATGTGACACAGAGTGTTGGACTGGATGGGCCATTGGCCTGATCCAACATGGCTCCTCTTATGTTCTTATGTGACACAGAGTGTTGGACTGGATGGGCCATTGGCCTGATCCAACATGGCTTCTCTTATGTTCTTATGGACCCCCTGATGGCACCTGGGTTTTTTGGCCGCTGTGTGACACAGAGTGTTGGACTGGATGGGCCATTGGCCTGATCCAACATGGCTTCTCTTATGTTCTTATGTGACACAGAGTGTTGGACTTGATGGGCCATTGGCCTGATCCAACATGGCTTCTCTTATGTGACACAGAGTGTTGGACTGGATGGACCATTAGCCTGATTCAACATGGCTTCTCTTATGTGACACAGAGTGTTGGATTGGATGGGCCATTGGCCTGATCCAACATGGCTTCTCTTATGTGACACAGAGTGTTGGACTGGATGGACCATTAGCCTGATTCAACATGGCTTCTCTTATGTTCTTATGAGATCCTCAGGACCCCCACCTGGAGTAGGGCTGTCATCTCCAGGGGGTACATTGGGATCTCCTACAATTACAACTAATCTCCAGGCAACAGAGATCAGCTACCCTGGAGAAAATGGCTGCTTTGGAACGTAGACTTTTAAAAATCCAGAAATAAGAATTATTCACATTTCCTCTCCCCAGTATTAAATAAAAATAAAAAACCCATTCTCATAAAAAGAACTGAAGAGAGGGGAAGTGTATGGAAGGGAGTGTAGGACTAAGTTTCAATGAATGGGCCTGACCTAGGACTTGCTTGTCCGCAGTGCACAGAAATCAGAATAATCTGATACCATACATATTGTTTAGAAATGAGTTGGAAAATATTTGAACACCTTGTCTTGAAATATTTTATTCGTCGTGTTAAAATAAAACGTTCCATGATCAATTTTTTTCTTTTTTCTTTTCGTGAGATGGATAAATTAACAAGAACTTTAAGAGACTGTGATTTGGATGTGTTTAAAAATGAGTGGAAGAAATTTAAAAGACATATAGAGAAAGAGTGGAACGTAAAAAGACATTGGACAGTTTTTTAACATGAATGTGAAGAAAAAGACACTGAATTTTGATTGGTTAGGGGTACCTTTTTAATTGAATTTAAATATATAACTTCGGGGGAAGTCTAGTAACGGAGGGAGGGGGGATAGAAAATATCATATGGGTTAGAGATAGTAAGAATATAATTAAATGTTGTAACCATATGTTATTAATAAATTGTTAAAACACAATTTTTTTTCTTTTCATTTCTTTTTTTTTCTTTCAATTTTTCCAATTTTGGGGGGAAAAAACCCAAAAAAGGCTTCAGGAAAAACTGGAAAAAACCTGTTTTTTTTTCTGAATTTTTCCGTTTTTTTTTCCGGGGCTTCACAAAATTTGCGGCAGGGCACGAGTTTTCCTGAGTTTGATGAAGCCTGAAGAAGTGAGCAGGGACTCCTGGAAGCTCCTGCCCTGCAGCCACAACGTCTGCTAGTCTTGAAGGCGCTCCGACCTGGACTCGGGCTCTTTTCAGTGAGATGCACTCGCTAAGCGTGAAGCAAGAGCCGAGGTCCTTGGCTCAGTCGGGCCTAAAAAGTCTGCCGTGAAAACGGTGTGAAATAGGGTTGCCAAGTCCAATTTAAGAAATATATGGGGACTTTGGGGGTGGAGCCAGGAGACTTTGGGGCGGAGCCAAGAGCAAGGGTGTGACAAGCATAATTGAACTTCAAGGGAGTTCTGGCCATCACATTTAAAGGGACAGCACACCTTTTCAATGCCTTCCATAGGAAGTAATGAAGGATAGGGGCACCTTCTTTTGGGGCTCATAGAATTGGACCCCCTGGTCCAATCTTTTTGAAACTTGGTATGTGTTTTGGGGAGAGGCACTAGATGCTATACTGAAAATTTGGTGCCTCTATCTCAAAATACAGCCCCCCCAGAGCCCTTGATACCTGCAGTTCAATCCCCCATCATTCCCTATGGGAATCATTCATGGAGGTGCATGATGGCTCCGGGGGCGGGGCTTCCCCCGCCAGCCAGCTGGCTGGGGGAGGGGGGAAGCCTGTAAAACCAGGGGATCCCCCTCTGGGACCTGGGGATTGGGAAGCCTAGTGTGAAAGCAACGTCACCCCAGAGTCAGAAACGACTGGTGCTTGCACAGTGGACCTTTCCTTCCTTTCCTTCAGACCAATGCTCCCTGTGAGCTGTGGAGTCTTGCAAGCAAAAATTCTACTTTGTGAACTACTGGCATTCAAGCTGTGAGCAAGCAGTTTGGCTCCTGCATAAATTAGTTTGTTTCGGGGCCATTTTTTTCTGAGCTAAGGCAAAAACCAGAGGCTAAAAAACTGAGCTACCTCACACTAACTCAGCTTAAAGGGAACCCGGCTTCAGACCTGTCTAGACTGAGGAAGGAAGGCTTCCATCCTGAGCAGCCAACTCAGGGCACGGGGCCTGCTGTGTTCTTTGGAATACCCCAGTGCCCTTGCCTATAAATATAGTGCCAGTTCTCCAGGCAGGCAATGCCACCTTGCCAACCAAAACCACCATTTTATGAAATGCCAGCTGGCTGCGACTAGATGGAGAAACCCCAACTCACCCAAACCTGGAAAGGAAAGTCCAGCGTAATAGAAAGGATTCTTGCTTCCTGAGCCAAAGATGTTATTCTGCAGTGCCATCCGTGTGTGCCAAGCGCAACCTCTTCTATTGTTTCCATTTCAAAAGCAAACAGCCCCTACGGGCATTAGGGCTGTGCTTCATCCTCCATTCAGTTCTTGTGAGCAAAAAGTCTCCATTGTGAGCCACTTGCATTAAAGCTGCAAGCAACTGCTTCAATTACTTTGCTCGGGGGCCATTTTTCCTGAGCTCAGACAAAAATGTATGAGCCAGAGGCTAAGAAACTGTGAGCTAGCTGGCTCACACTAACTCAGCTTAGAGGGAACACTGGTTGGAATAACATTCTACATTTCCCCTGGAACCCACGGTCCTTAAGGGCAACTAGAATGATTAAAGGGCTGGAGCACTTTCCCTATGAAGAAAGGTTGAAACGCTTGGGACTCTTTAGCTTGGAGAAACGTTGACTGCAGGGTGACATGATAGAGGTTTACAAGATAATGCATGGGATGGAGAAAGTAGAGAAAGAAGTACTTTTCTCCCTTTCTCACAATACAAGAACTCGTGGGCATTCGATGAAATTGCTGAGCAGACAGGTTAAAACGGATAAAAGGAAATACTTCTTTACCCAAAGGGTGATTAACATGTGGAATTCACTGCCACAGGAGGTGGTGGCGGCCACAAGCATAGCCAGCTTCAAGAGGGGTTTAGATAAAAATATGGAGCAGAGGTCCATCAGTGGCTATTAGCCACAGTATGTGTGTATATATAAAAAATTTTTGCCACTGTGTGACACAGAGTGTTGGACTGGATGGGCCATTGGCCTGATCTAACATGGCTTCTCTTATGTTCTTAAGGAAGGCCCTTTCGACCCTGTTAAGAGCTTTAAAGGTGAAACTCAACCCTCCTTTTAGGAGCAAGCTGGACTTCAGTTTCCCCCTCACAATACACAGGGCAAGAAAAATGGATGGAGGGACCAGTGAAGGGAGGCATTCCAGGCTGAATCTTCCACCCTGTGGATTTACGTTGCCGTGATGTGTTATCCTAATCCAGGGGGTGGGGAATAGGGTTGCCAATCCCCAGGTGGGGGCACGGGATCCCCGGTTTGGAGGCCCTCCCCCCGCTTCAGGGTCATCAGAAAGCGGGGGGGGGGGAGAGGAAATATCTGCCGGGCACTCCATTATTTGCTCTGGAGAACGATTCCCATAGGGTATAATGGAGAATTGATATTTATTTATTTATTTATTTATTTGTATCCCGCCCTTCCCACAAATGGCTCAGGGCGGCTCCCAACAATTAGTAAAACATAAAATTAAATAATATTTAAATATATAGACAGTTAAACATTTAAAGCAGTTAAAACCTTAAAAACCAGTAAACATTCCAAATATATATATATATATATATATATATATATATATATATATATATATATATATATATATATATATATATATATATATATATATATATATATATATATATAAAACAGGAGTCTGGCAAGCTACATTGAGTTCTCATCTCAGCTAGGTGTAAGCTAGCCGGAAGAGGGTCGTCTTACAGGCCCTGCGGAACTGAACAAGGTCCCGCAGGGCCCTCACCTCCTCCGGCAGCTGATTCCACCATGTAGGGGCCATAACAGAGAAAGCCCTTTCTCTGGTGGATTTCAAGCGGGCTTCTTTTGGCCCGGGGATATTGAGGAGATTTTGGGTTCCCGACCTCAGTACTCTCTGGGGAACATGTGGGGAGAGACGGTCCTTCAAGTAGGCAGGTCCCAGGCCATATAGGGCTTTAAAGGTAATAACCAGCACCTTGTACCGAACTCGGTACATCACTGGAAGCCAGTGCAGGGTCCGAAGACCCGGCCGAATGTGTCCCCATTTTGGGAGACCCAATAACAGCCGGGTCGCAGTGTTCTGCACCAGCTGCAATTTCCGAGTTCGGGACAGGGGCAGCCCCATGTAGAGGGCATTGCAGTAGTCCAACCTTGAGGTGACCGTAGCATGGATCACTGTTGCTAGGTCGATGCGCTCCAGGAAGGGGGCCAACTGCCTTGCCCGCCTAAGGTGAAAGAACGCGGACTTGGCAGCGGCTGCTACCTGAGCCTCCATCTTTAGGGAAGGTTCCAGTAGTACCCCCAAGCTCCTGACCCTGTCCGCCGCCGTCAGCGGCGCACCATCAAAAACTGGTGGATATCTGGGGATATCTGGGGCTCTAGGAGTTGTATTTTGCGGCAGAGGCACCAAATTGTCAGCCTGGCATCTGGTAACTCTCCTCAAAATACTCCCCAAGTTTCCAAAGGATTGGACCGAGGGGTACAATTTTACGAGCCTCCAAGGAAGGTGCCCCTATCCTTCATTATTTCCAATGGAGGAAAAGCATTTAAAACGAGTGCGGTCCCTTCAACCCTTCGGAGTTCAATCGTGCTTGCCACACCCTTACTCCCGGCTCCACCCCCAAAGTCCCCAGATCTTTCTTGGGTCGGACTTGGCAACCCTAGTGGGGAACCTCCGTCCTGAGGGCTGCGTATGGCCTTCGAGGTCACTTTGTGTGGCCCTCGGGGATTGCTGAACTGAACCGAGCCATGTGGCAGCCTCCCTGGGGTCTGGCTGGCCAGCGAGGATCGTGGGGCCCAGCCGCGCTGTGCAGCAGCCTCCCCAGGGCCAGGCAGGGATCACAGGGCCCAGATGTACTCCACGGCAGCCTCCCTGGGGCCTGGCTGGCCAGCGAGGATCGTGGGGCCCAGCCGCCCTGTGCAGCAGCCTCCCCAGGGCCCAGATGTACTGTGCGGCAGCCTCCCTGGGGCCTGGCTGGCCAGCGAGGATCGTGGGGCCCAGCTGCGCTGTGCAGCAGCCTCCCCAGGGCCAGGCAGGGATCACAGGGCCCAGATGTACTATGAGGCAGCCTCCCTGGGGCCTGGCTGGCCGGACAGAATTGATGCAGGGCCTGGAAAAGTTGCTGTCACAGTTCAGTTTGCACTTGATTATCCCAGAGGGTGTGGCCTAATATGCTAATGAGTGTGTGGCCTAATATGCTAATATTAGGGGATGTGGTCTAATATTCTACTGAGTTCCTGCTGGGCTTTTTCTAGAAAAAAGCCCTGGACTTATGCATTTGCCTAGGGATGCGGGCCGGGTGTGTGTGTTTGTGTGTGTCCCAGATTAGGCTCTCCCCACATGACTTCAAATAGAAAAACAATTATTTGCATTAATTTTGCTGGCCTGAGTCATTCTCCCTCTGCAGAGCACTGTTTTTTAAGTTGATAATTTTTTATGGCCCGCAAATGATGTTATAAATATCCATATGGCCCTTGGCAGAAAAAAGGTTCCCCACCCCTGTCGTAATCCAAAGTCTCATAAAATTCACATATTTAAATAGAATAGAGAGATCATCCCAAAATGTTATGGGTAAATCATTCAATACTAAATTTTCCTCTGCGGACTTCACTTTTTCCTCAAGGAAAATTTGATATTTTGAACATTTCGCTCACGCTGGATATACTGAAACCCCCTCGACTCCATGCTAACGCGAGATCTGTCCACATCCTGATCTTCGTCTGCACCGCTGTATCCCTCACCTTCAGTCCTGCTGTCTCTCCACAAGCCAATCTCTATTTTCCCGTTAATACTTACAGTTGGAAACGACTGGTGTTTGCACAGAGGACTGCCTTTACCTTTTTATTACTCATATAGAATTAATCAATCTGCAACCACACCGATTTTTATCTCATTAGATTCTCACCTTTTGAAGAAGCTCGAAGTAGGATAGGTGGGGTTGTGTCATTTCTCACAACAGCCTTCTCAGGCAAGCTAGGCCATAGGGTTGCCAAGTCCAATTCAAGCAATATCTGGGGACTTTGGGGGTGGAGCCAGGAGCAAGGTTGTGACAAGCATAATTGAACTCCAAAGGGAGTTCGAGCCATCACATTTAAAGGGACCGCACACCTTTTAAATACCTTCCCTCCATTGGAAATCATGAAGCCGCCTGTCTAGCAGAATGGATGCAAGGAACTGGCTCAGCCGGTCAAAAAGCCGGTGCTTATTCCTGCTATTAATATCAAGAATGTGTCAGAATTTCCATTCTAAA
The DNA here is from genome assembly GCF_032191835.1 of Heteronotia binoei. NCBI lineage: Eukaryota > Metazoa > Chordata > Lepidosauria > Squamata > Gekkonidae > Heteronotia > Heteronotia binoei. The sequence goes on from NC_083240.1 coordinate 41,737,322, forward strand.
CCACTAATTTTGTGGGTTTACGACTCTGCCATAAAAACACACCTCTTGCCTGAAATTTTGGCACGCTGACTTCTAGCTGGTTTTAAAGCCATGTTAACTCAAAACATCCACCCAGGCCCCGATGAATTCCTGCACCTCAGATACACTTGTTCCTTCTCTCTCTCTCTCTCAAATTCTTTCTGAACATTCTTAATGTTTGTAGCACCATCGGCAGGCACCCCAGAGTGGTCCCAGAAGGATAGGCTGTGTTGCCACAGGCAGATCAGCAGATTCAGAGTATAGGGCTGGATATACCGTAAATCCAATATCTTCTTGGTGGTGGTGGTGTCTCAGGTGCTCCTGGATTCGAATCTACAAGTTTGGGAAGAATCTCTTGCGTTTTTACTTCACTAATTTATATATTCCCCCCCACCCCAACTTTCTTCCAAAGAGTTCAGAGTGGTGGATCATCTTCTTTGCCCTTCTTATCTTCGCCACAATCCTATACGTCAGTGTTTCCTAGCAGTCTGCCCCTGTGCCTACCCTAGCTCTTTCTAGCACCCACCAGAGCGTTTGAAGAAAGTGGGCGTGGCCTTTTCCTAGTGGGCCATACCTGGGAAGAGCTCCTCCCACCTCAGCCCACTGCCAGTAAGGTGGACCCCCGGGCCAGCTTGCCGACCCCCCAGCTGATGATGGTGCCACCACCCTCTCACGATTTCAGAGGTACCCATAAGTTCAATAAATTGGAGGTCCCTCCTGCGTATGGAGAGTGACTAATGAAAAGTCACCCAATAAGTTTAATTATGGAAGGGAAGGCAGCATGGTACGGCCCAATGTTGACACATTTCGGAAGCTAAGCTGGGTCAGTACTTGGATGGGAGACCACCAAGGAAGACTCTGCAGAGGAAGTGGAGGGGGGCACAGTGGGAGAGCTTCTGGAGTTCTGGCCCCGCTGATAGACCTCTTGATGGCACCTGGGTTTTGGCCACTGTGTGACAGAGTGTGGGACTGGATGGGCCATTGGTCTGATCAGGGGTGGAATTCTAGCAGGAGCTCCTTTGCATATTAGGCCACACACCCTTGATGTAGCCAATCATCCAAGAGCTTACAAGGCTCTTTTCTGTAAGCTCTTGGAGGATTGGCTACATCAGTGGGGTGTGGCCTAATATGCAAAGGAGCTCCTGCTAGAATTCCACCCTTGGGCCTGATCCATCATGGCATCTCTTATGTTCTTAAAGCGATGGCCAACCACCTCTTCTTCTCATGTGCCTTGGAAGTCCCTTGCTGGGGGTCACCATAATTCAGCTGTCAGCATTTTGCACACCCACACAAGTTCTATGATAGGGTGAAAATTTAAACCAGGGAATCTGTGGTCCAGCTCGCTCTAGACGGCTGAAATCTGCTGAATTTTTCTGTTGATTTAACAATTCCTGTTGTTTTTCTGAGTCAGCTGATTAATTTATCAGACGTTTCAACAGATGGTATTATTAGTTGTACAGCACTAATTGGATCACATGTTGTTAACCACAGCAAGCATACTTTGGGATATGAATCACAAGAATAAATATGGCGGATTATTGTGTTTAGTCGTGTTGTTTCTGCCTGGGGCTGCATGGGTCAGCCTTTTGGGGCACAGTTTCATAGAGAATAGGTTATTTATTTATTTTGATTTTTGTCCTGTCCTCTCCCCTATGCTGGGCTCAGGCAGGTTACAACTTTTATAAATACAATATATTGTTTAAAAGTAATACATTACACAATAAAATATTATACAATATAAAGGTTTTAGGAGCATATGGAAGTCTTTAACACCATGGTGTCTGTTTCTTTTCCCCTGCAATCTGGGTCCTTCCATTTTCTGTTAATTAATATTCACACACACCCTGAATTGTGCACCAGTATCTGTTAGACATCTACAGAGATGTTGAAATGGATGGATGGATAATAGATTGGATTTATTATTTGGGGGCTTTTCATGTACTCTTTTTCTTTCTTACATGGGGAGAGATACCTTTCAGCTTGAGAATAAAGTACATACATACTGTCCTGAATCTTGTATTGTACTTTTAAATGCAAGAAAAAGGTGTCATTAATGGAGAGCCAGTTTGGTGTAGTGGTTAAGTGTGCGGACTCTTATCTGGGAGAACCGGGTTTGATTCCCCACTCCTCCACTTGCACCTGCTGGCATGGCCTTGGGTCAGCCATAGCTCTCTTATCTGGGAGAACCGGGTTTGATTCCCCACTCCTCCACTTGCACCTGCTGGCATAGCCTTGGGTCAGCCATAGCTCTCTTATCTGGGAGAACCGGGTTTGTGAGCCGCTCTGAGACTCTTTGGAGTGGAGGGCGGGATATAAATCCAATATCATCTTCTTCTTCTTCTTCTTCTTCTTCTTTAATGTATCTATTTTTAGAGTTTTTTGAGCCAGCTGAAATGTAACGAATAAGATCTTATTGGGAATTGAAGGCATGCAAGAACGAATTCCAAAAAATAAAAAGCTGTACGGGAGCTTGAATAATAATTGTACATATGAACATATCACACTCAAGATACATGTCCTGGTCATGCTATAGCTGTTATTGCTGATAGATTTTTTTTTCCAATTTGTAGCCTGCCCTTCCTGTAGAACAGGCTCAGATAAATAGAACCTCCATGTGCTGGTGCACTGTACCTCTGACCACAAGATGTGGAGGATAAAAGGAGAAAGTTACCACTTTCATGTTCTGCTTTTGGCCTTCCCAAGGCTTCTGGCTGGCCACTATTGGGGAAAGGATGAAGACCAGTGTTCAGTGTATTGCTTTTGGTCTTACACGTGCCTCTTGTTAAGCGTGCAAATGTTTTAAACTTTCATTCTAAAGGAAATATTGGGAAGTGTGGAGAATTTTGGACAATCCTTTTCGGCTAAGCCAAAAAGGTGAAATTCTGCATTCCCAAATACAGACCTGGGCCGCAAGACCAAACAGACGGACTGCTGTAAAACAACCATTTAATAAGGCATTAAAATGCCATTGAGTCGAACACACTTTAAGGGGGGGAAAAAAGGAGCAAGCTATGAAAACAAATGCCTTTCAAATAATTAGGATCTTATGCGCAAGTGCAGAGCTGATCTCTGGGTAGAGGTTTTCCTGCTGCAAGCCGGCCAGTCTAAATCTGATCGTCTAAGAGAGGAATTAGCAGCACATAAATCATGCAGGGTTGGGTTAGTTAGTTCTTTCTGGCTTGACGATGGATTTTTCTGGGGCAGGGACTGGTAAAATGCTGCCTGCCGTTTCTTGAAGTACTTTTTGCATCTCCTGCAGGCTCTTAGAATCCCGATAATCTTACTTTCACTTGAAATGAGAAAGCAAGTTTCTAGTCCTCATTGGTTCAGGGATAAATATGAAACTATTGTGAGGGAAATGCTGTAGGCTCTTAGAATCCTGATAATCTTACTTTCACTTGAAATAAAAAAGTGAAGATTGATTCAGAGATAAACACTGTGAGGAAAATGGTGAGAGCTAAATCAAAGGCAGCAAGTAAAAATCCAGCATCATGTTATATCTAGCAACTTGCATCTTTCTAGAGGCAGTTTCCAGAGTTCAGTACAGATCTTCAAGTAACATTCTTTTCATTTGTCACAATGAGAACCATGAGGGATAGGTCAGGTTGATAATAAGGCTTGCTTTCAACCACACCGCCAATTTCTTGGTAAGATTTGAACCTGAACCTTGATCTCCTTTACCAGGGGTCCCCAACCTGCTTGAGTCTGCTGGGCGCTCTTAGAATTCAGAGAGCGGGAGCAGCCACTTGGCGGGTGCAGCCAACAGCTTTTTCTAGCAGGAGCTCCTCTGCATATTAGGCCACGCCCCCCTGAGGTAGCCAATCCTCCAAGAGCTTATAAGGCTCTTTTTTGTAAGCTCTTGGCCATATCAGGGGTGTTTGGCCTAATAGGCAAATGAGTTCCTGCTATAAAAAAACCTCTGGCTTTATCTTGGCTTTTCCTCCGTGTGGTCTTCTCCACAGTATAGGCCAGGAGAGGCAAGAGAGAGGGCAGTTAAGGAAACCAAGGCTGCTTCTGCACACCAAGGATTCTCTGTGCTGTTTTCATTGCCCCAGCAAATGCCAAGGGTATGCACATTGCAATGAAGCTTCAGTATACGGGCTTTTCCAGCACATTTTCCTCTGTCTTTTCCTCTGATTTTTTCCCCTTCTGCATGTGCTCCACAATCACTCAGCATTGGCTTTTGGGGAGCAAAGGTCATCATGGTTGCCATAGCGACTCACTGCTTCTTTTGTGTGGGTTTTTTTTTTACCATCACTACAGCAGGTCTACTGAACTAGATAATGCCAGTAGAAAGTTATAGCATCATAGTGATCTATTGTTACTTGTCTATTTCAAATTTTAATAGAACTGTTATAGCAATAGATCATTATAGTGCTATAGCGCTTACCTTTAAAAAAAAACTCAGGAGATACAGCAAAAAAAAAATCTTGGGAAAATGCTATCTGCAATAGGCTGACAGAGGGAAAATGTTGCCAGTGTGGGTGGGATCTCTGCAAAGCAGGGAGATAGATGTCATTTCTTCTGGAAAGTGTGCTAACATACTTGGAGAGCCAGTTTGGTGTAGTGGTTAAGTGCATAGACTCTTATCTGGAAGAACTGGGTTTGATTCCCCACTCCTCCGCTTGCAGCTGCTGGAATTGCCTTGGGTCAGCCATAGTTCTCATAGGAGTTGTCCTTGAAAAGGCAGCTTCTGTGAGAGCTCTCTCAGCCCCACCTATCTCACAGGGTGTCTGTTGTTGTGGTGGTGGGGGAAGGTAAAGGAGATTGTGACCACTCTGAGACTGAGATTCAGAGTATAGGGCAGGATATAAATTCAACATCATCATCATCTTCTTCTTTTTCTTCTTCTTCCCAAAATGATAGAAGTAAAGCAGGTTTGGGAAAGAGCATTTTGAGAATCGAGAAACCCTGAAGATGGGACAATTATAGCACAACCCTGTGAAAGCTCCCCATCTCCCACTGAATCAGTTTGGAAGCCAAGGTAGAAAAAGCCTCTGTTCACAAAGCAGCCCAACATTTGCCGAGGTAAACGAAGATTCAAGTGACTGTTTGTTAGCAGAATCCTGGTTGCTCAAGCTAACCATAGTTAACCATGGTTTCACACAATTCTGAGCTGAGTCACAGTCTTGGCGTCTGCACCACTTGGGAGATGCACACACATACTTCACATTGGGAACCTGCACATCTGTGACGTATTTCTAATATGGTATTGTTCCACATATGAACAGGAAGCTCATGTGCTTCCTCTTCCTGCAGAACAGCAGTACATTTTAAGCCTCTCTTACTAAGCCCCGTGGCGCAGAGTTGTAAAGCTGCAGTATTGCAGTCGGAATCCTCTGCTCACTACCTGAGTTCGATCCCAGCAGAAACTGGTTCAGGTAGCCGGGTAAAATGAGTACCCAGCTTGCTGGGGGGGGGGGAGTGTAATGATCGGGGAAGGCAATAGCAAACTACCCTGTAAAAAAGTCTGCCGTAAAAGCGTTGTGAAAGCAACGTCACCCCAGAGTCAGAAACGACCGGTGCTTGCACAGGGGACCTTTCCTTTCCACTAAGGGCTTAACCTCACATCACACTGTTTCTGGGTCTATGGGCTGCACATTGGAACTTCCATGTTTGGATTTCCCAGCAATTTTTGAAACTTAATTCTCAGACATGCAGGAGCCTAGTTTAGACTGGGTCTGGGGTGTGCCGGGAGAGGAAGTTTAATCCAGAAATGACCCTGGAGAGTCACTGTTGTCCAACTGAAGAAACTTACATGTACATCAATTTGTTGTTGTTCAGTCGCACAGTCGAGTCTGTCTCCAGGTGACCCCATGGACCAAGTCATGCCAGGCCCTCCGGTCTTCCACCATCCTCCGAAGTCTGCTCAAATTCGTATTTGTTCAGTAACGCTGTCCAGCTATCTCATCTTTTGCCATCTCCTTCTTCTTTTGCCTTCTGTCTTTCCTAGCATCATGGGTCTTCTCCAGCGAGTGCTTCCTTCTCATTGGGTGGCCAAAGTATTTGAGCTTCAACTTCAGCATCTGTCCTTGCAGGGAACAGTCTGGGTTGATTTCCCTTAGGACTGACTGATTGGATCTTCTTGCAGTCCAAGGGACTCTCAAGAGTCTTCTCACAGCACCACATCGATACAACTCAGTTAAGCAGAACAAGAGGCTAAAGCTCTAAATGGTACTTCAGAGGAATTTGAGGGAGCTACTAATTGTGTCCCTTGTGATCAAGTTGTGTGGCACCCTAAGCAAGGCTAATTTCTGGTGCCCCCCCCCCATTGCACTGATAATATCATTGAGTCACATGGAGGGCATCCAATTCAGTGCCCCCAGAAGGTCCGCGCCCTAGGTAATTGCCCAGTTTGCCTTGTGGCAGGGCCGGCCCCGGTTGTGTGCCAATTTCTGGCATGCCAAGTTTTGCACCAAGACAGCCCATTCTGTGGTACTTGTGACTGCAGAAGTCCTTTCGCTCTCACGGCCCGTCTCCACTCCGTTTCGAACAACTTCACGCAGCGCCATTATCTCTTGGTAATCGCAGTTGTGCCAATTCTTGCACTGTGTCCCTTGATAAATTCGGGGCTGACTTGAAGCACAGGTACAATGCCACGGGTTCTGAATGTGCTGGCATGCAGCATTCTTGCATCCTTAGATGATTTCATAGCAGAACCTCCTTTTATTGAGCTGGAAGGTAAGCTGAAATGAGGAGGAGATCTGGCGTATCGACTCAGACATTCATCCCTATTAGTACCCCTCGTGGCCAAATTGGTAGCAATGTGGGGGAACGAGTTCTTTTTCCACTCTGTCTGCCACAAGTGATTAGTCCGAAGGAATTGCATAAAACGTAGGCCTCGTTTGCCTGCAGGAACCAGGGGGAGGAAATTAAAGGATCAACAACTTAAGAGGGGCACTGAAGACGGATTGTTCCGTGTAAGAGCCCACGAGCTTTCAGGAAATTGACTTCATGAAAGGCCAAGGATGCAGGGGTGAGGATGAGGAAGGCAGGTGATGCTCCTAAATCACATTCCAGCCTAGTGGAGGTTTTTTTTTTTGCAAGTATTATTATAGCTAAACAAGCAGACTAGAATTACCTCCTCTGGCCAATAATTACCAATGTAAGTTGCAAGTGCTGAGCTTGGCTTTTAATAAAATAGCATGAAACATGCTGGATGTTTCAAAGTTGGCATCCACCTATGCTCCAGAAATGATGAAAGAGAAATGAATATTGGAAAGAAACCTCTGAACCAATCCTGGCTACAAACTTTTCTTTCTTTCTTTCTTTCTTTCTTTCTTTCTTTCTTTCTTTCTTTCTTTCTTTCTTTCTTTCTTTCTTTCTTTCTTTCTTTCTTTCTTTCTTTCTTTCTTTCTTTCTTTCTTTCTTTCTTTCTTTCTCTCTCTCTTTCTCTTTTTCTCTCTTTCTTTCTCTCTCTCTCTTTCTCTTTCTCTCTCTCTCTTTCTCTCTCCCTCTCTCCCTCCTTTCCTTTCCTTCCTTTCCTTCCTTCCTTCCTTCCTTCCTTCCTTCCTTCCTTCCTTCCTTCCTTCCTTCCTTCCTTCCTTCCTTCCTTCCTTCCTTCCATTTTATTGTTATGACTTTTCCCTCAAACACTTGGTAATTAGTAACCCAATCCATGCACAGTGTACACTTGACTTTTGAATGAGTGTTGAGTAATTCTCGTGTTACAGTTGACACACATGCAGCTGAACATGTGATACAAACCCAGGCCCGTAGCTACCAGGGGGCCTGTGGGGGCACAGCCCCCTGACTGCTAGACAGGGCCCCCTGGCTTGGGGCCCCTAGACAGCCTCCAGTGCCTCGGCTGCATCCTTCCCCATTCTGCCGTCATCCGTTGCTTCTGCTTGCTTAGGGGGTGTGATCATACACAGTTGCTTCTGCTTTCTTAGGGGCTGGAAGAATTCTCTGACCCCTCAACAAGCAGAAACAACAGGGCACTTTACGGAGTCTAGGACTGAAACTTAAGCTCCCTGTTGCTTCTGCTTGCTTAGGGAATGAAAGAAATCTCTGATACCTCAGCAAGCAGAAACAATGGAGCACTTTCGGAGCCCAGGACTGAAACTTCTCCCTGTTGCTTCTGCTTGCTTAGGGGCTTGAAGAAATCTCTGACCTCTCAGCAAGCAGAAACAATGGGGCACTTTCAACGCCCAGGACTGAAAGTTAAGTTCCACCTTGTTTCTGCTTGCTTAGGGGCTGGAAGAATTCTCTGACCCCCCAGCAAGCAGAAACAACAGGGCACTTTCAGAGCCCAGGACTGAAAGTTAAGCTCCACCTTGCTTCTGCTTGCTTAGGGGCTGGAAGACATCTCTGGCCCAGTAAGCAGAAAAAAAGGGAGCACTTTCAGCGCTCAGAACTGACAGTTAAGCTCCCTGTTGCTTCTGTTTTCTTAGGGGCTGGGAAAAATCTCTGACCCCTCAGCAAGCAGAAACAACGTGGCACTTTCGGAGTCCAGGACTGAAAGTTAAGCTCCCTGTTGCTTCTGCTTGCTTAGGGGCTAGAAGAAATCTCTGACCCCTCAGAAAGCAGAAACAACGGAGCACTTTCAGTGCCCAGAACTGAAAGTTAAGCTCCGAGTTGCTTCTGCTTGCTTAGGGGCTGGAAGAAATCTCTGACTCCTCAGTAAGCAGAAACAACGTGGCACTTTCGGAGCCCAGGACTGAAAGTTAAGCTCAAAGTTGCTTCTGCTTGCTTAGGGGCTAGAAGAAATCTCTGACCCCTCAGAAAGCAGAAACAACGGAGCACTTTCAGTGCCCAGAACTGAAAGTTAAGCTCCGAGTTGCTTCTGCTTGCTTAGGGGCTGGAAGAAATCTCTGACTCCTCAGTAAGCAGAAACAATGGAGCACTTTCAGTGCCCAGGACTGAAAGTTAAGCTCTCTGTTGCTTCTGCTTGCTTAGGGGCTGGAAGAAATCTCTGACCCCACAGCAAGCAGAAACAATAAAGCATTTTCAGTACCCAGGACTGAAAGTTAAGCTCAGTGTTGCTTCTGCTTTCTTAGGGGCTGGAAGAAATCTCTGACCCCAGAGCAAGCAGAAACAACGGAGCACTTTCAGTGCCCAGGACTAAAAGTTAAGCTCCCTGTTGCTTCTGCTTGCTTAGGGGCTGGAAGAAATCTCTGACCCCTCAGCAAGCAGAAACAAGGGGGCACTTTCAGCGCCCAGGACTGAAAGTTAAGCTCAGTGTTGCTTCTTCTTGCTTAGGGGCTGGAAGAAATCTCTGACCACTCAGCAAGCAGAAACAACGGGGCACTTTCAGCGCCCAGGACTGAAAGTTAAGCTCCACGTTGGGTTGACGTTGGGCTACAGGGCGCCTGCAAGAAGAGGCCATTCTGGCCCTCAGGTGGGGCGGCGGGGGTAGGTGGTGAATGGCTCCATTGCAGACAGGGCAGGGTAGGGTAGGCTGGCGCGCACAAGTGGATGTCCTGGCTGCAGTCTGGGGCTGGGGATCAGTGGAGAGGTGATGTTTGCCTGCAGGAGTTTTCTGGCCTGGTCTTGCTGGCCACTCGAGCGAGGGTGGGAGCTGCGCTTGGGCAGCCTTGGCTCGCCCTCCTACAGGAAGAAATCCGAATTGGAGATCTTGTACCCCCAGAAGTCAGTTGCGACTTGGTGGCGCCTTCCACCCCCCCCCCTCTTGTCCCGCCAGGCTTGCCTAGCTGAATGATGCTACAGGTAAGGGCAGGAGACCGTGCGGCATGTATCTAAACCTCTGAGTGGTTCCCTACCAGAGCTGCTGAAACAGGGGTGGAAAGGGATCACCTTGGGGCAGCTGTGGGGAGGGGGGAGGCTGTATGGCAGTGAGCTGGCAGCTTCCCTCCTCAGCAGTGGTAGGAGAGAAGGCCATGGAGGTTGGGGCCACTATGTGCCCCCTGAAAAAAATCAGGGCCCCCCAATTCTTCAGATCCTGGCTACGGGGCTGTACAAACCCCACTGTATTCAGGTACTGGTTACATTCATAAAGTGAATGCATGGCAGCCATTTCTTACAAACAAGTGTAGGTATAGGCAGAATCTATGTACATTCACTGTAATATGTGAACAAGACTAGTGTTCAAAGCTCTTAGCACCGTTAGGGAACCTCATCTTCAAGAGACTTTAAAAAAATGGGGAGGGGGGACAACGTATTCCAGGAGTGGACCACCTTAGTAAAGAACTGCAAAATCTTAGATTATCTAACACAATATGCATTATAGCAGGGGTGGGGAATGTCAGGCCTGAGGGCCGTTTTGGTCCTCGAGATCACTTGGTCTGGCCCTTGGGGAATGCTGGGCCGAGCCCCCCCCCCCTCATGGGCATTGTGAAGGACAGCTGCTGGGGTATGAGGGTGCCTTTAAAGGTCTGCTGGAAGCAGCTGAAGGGAGGGAGGGCTGACAGGGGTGGGAGCCTGCTACCACCAGTTCAGTTTGCACTTGATTATCCCAGATGGTGTGGCCTAATATGCTAATGAATGTGTGACCTAATATGCTAATATTAGGGGATGTGGTCTAATATGCCTGGACCGAGGCATTTGCCTAGGGTGGTAGGCCGGGGTGTGTGTGTGTGTGGGCTGAATTAGGCTCTCCCCACATGACTTCAAATAGAAAAACAATTATTTGCATTAATTTTGCTGGCCTGAATTGTTCTCCTTTAGCAGAGTACTAGTTTTTTAAGTTGATGATTTTGTATGGCCCGATCTCTCGGCTTGGCTTCGCGAACGAAGATTTAAGAAGGGTGCAATAGTCCACGTTTGCTGCAGGCTCGCTGGTGGCTGACAAGACCAATGTGGGACAGGCAGGTCCGGCCACAGCGGCTGCAGGGAAAAGTCTGATTTAGGGTTGGTCCTGTAGCAGTGCGATTCTTCCTCAATCTCCTTTTGTCCTCAAGACCAGCTATGCGTGTGTTCTCAAAGGAAGAGACAGCCTGGTGGATGGTGTGCCTCCATGCTTTGCGATCTGAGGCTAGGTCAGACCACTGGTGATGGTTGATGTGACAGGTGCTAAGGGATTTCTTCAAGGAGTCCTTGTACCTCTTCTTTGGTGCCCCTCTATTTCGATGGCCGGTGGAGAGTTCGCCATACAGGGCAATCTTGGGAAGGCGGTGGTTTTCCATCCTAGAAATATGCCCTGCCCAGCGCAGCTGCGTCTTCAACAGCAGTGCCTCGATGCTGGTAACCTCTGCCCACTTGAGGACTTCAGTGTTGGTCACAAAGTCACTCCAGTGGATGTTGAGGATGGTGCGAAGGCAGCGCTGATGAAAGCGCTCAAGGAGTCGCAGGTGATGACGGTATAAAACCCACGATTCGGAGCCATAGATGAGGGTTGTCATCACAACCGCTTTGTAAACATTGATCTTTGTGCGTTTGTTCAGATGCTTGTTGCTCCACACTTTTTTGTGCAGTCGGCCAAATGCACAGTTTGCCTTTGCCAGCCTGTTGTCAATCTCCTTGTCGATCTTGGCATCTGAGGAGATGATGCACCCCAGGTAGCTGAACTGCTGGACTGTCTTCAGAACTGATTCACCCACAGTGATGCAGGGAGGTTGATAATCTTCCTGGGGTGCAGGCTGGTGGAGAACTTCTGTCTTCTTCAGACTAACTTCTAGGCCGAATAGCTTGGCAGCCTCTGCAAAGCAGGACGTCATATGCTGCAGAGCTGATACCGAGTGGGAGACGAGTGCAGCATCATCAGCAAACAGTAGCTCTCGGATGAGTTTTTCCATTGTCTTGGAGTGTGCCTTTAGTCGCCTCAGGTTGAACAGGCTGCCATCGGTGCGATAGCGGATGTAGACACCATCGTCCTCATCTAGATCTACTGCGGCTCTTTGAAGCATCATGCTAAAGAAGATCGTAAAGAGAGTTGGCGCGAGAACGCAGCCTTGCTTTACACCTGTGCCTATTGGGAAGGGCTCCGAGAGGTCGTTGCAGTGTCTGACTTGGCCTCGCTGGTCTTCGTGTAGCTGGATGATCATGCTGAGGAACCTTGGGGGACATCCTAAACGTTCCAAGATTTGCCACAGGCCTTTCCTGCTAACGGTATCGAAAGCTTTGGTAAGGTCGACAAAAGTCACATACAGACCCTTGTTCTGTTCCCTGCATTTCTCTTGGAGCTGCCTGAGAACAAATACCATGTCGGTGGTGCTCCTGTTAGCTCTGAAGCCGCACTGGCTCTCTGGGAGGAGTTCTTCTGCAATGGTGGGCACCAGTCTGTTCAGGAGTATTCTGGCAAGGATTTTGCCTGCGATGGAGAGCAGGGTTATCCCCCGGTAGTTGGAGCAGTCTGACTTTTCCCCTTTGTTCTTGTATAGGGTGATGATGATTGCATCGCGAAAGTCCTGTGGTAATTTGCCTTGTTCCCAGCAGGTGACAAGTACTTTGTGAAGTGAGCTATGTAGTACTGTGCCCCCATGTTTCCAGATCTCTGGTGGAATTCCATCAACTCCTGCTGCCTTGCCACTTTTCAGTTGCTTGATGGCTTTAACAGTCTCTTCTAGGGTGGGGATCTCATCCAACTCTGTTTTCACCGGTTGAAGTGGGGTGAGGTGGATTGCTGAATCTTGAACTACGCGGTTGGCACTGAAGAGAACCTGAAAATACTCCGACCACCGGTTCAGTATGGATGCCTTGTCTGTGAGGAGCACTTGGCCGTCTGCACTATGCAAGGGACTCTGAGCCTGATATGATGGACCATATACTGCCTTCAGGGCTTCGTAGAACCCTCTTAAATCACCAGTGTCTGCACACAGCTGGGTTCTCTCTGCAAGCTTGGTCCACCACTCGTTCTGAATGTCTCGAAGCTTGCGCTGGAGGTTGCTACATGCAGCGCGAAAGGTTGCTTTTTTCCCAGGACAGGAGGGCTGAGCAAGATGTGCTTGGTAGGCAGATCTCTTTTTTGCCAGTAATTCTTGGATCTCTTGATTGTTCTCATCAAACCAGTCCTTGTTCTTCCTTGTGGAGAACCCGAGGACTTCTTCAGAGATCTGCAGGACGGTAGTTTTTAGGTGTTCCCAGAGTGCTTCTGGAGAAGGGTCTGTGGGGCAACTGAGGTCCTCAATTCTTGACTGGAGTTTTGCCTGGAAGGCAGCTTTAACTTCGGCTGACTGGAGGCTGCCAACCTGAAACTTCCTCCGAGGGATACCTCCTCTCCTGGGTGTGGGTTTAAAGTGAAGACGGAGATTGCAGCGTACAAGACGATGATCCGTATGACATTCTGCGCTGGGCATTACTCGGGTGTGTAAGACATCTCGAAGGTCTCTCTGGCGCACCAGAATGTAGTCGATAAGGTGCCAATGCTTGGACCGTGGGTGCATCCAGGTTGTCTTCAGACTGTTCTTCTGCTGGAAGATAGTGTTGGTGATGGTGAGCTGGTGCTCCATGCAGAATTCTAGCAGGAGGCGCCCGTTGTCATTGCAGTTGCCAATGCCGTGTTTGCCAAGTACTCCTTTCCAGGCTTCCGAGTCTTTACCTACTCTGGCATTGAAGTCGCCAAGGATGATCACCTTGTCCTCTGTAGGGGTCTTCCGTACGAGGTTGCGTAGATCAGCATAGAACTTGTTCTTTTCTGCAGGATCTGCTTGAAGGGTTGGGGCATACACACTGAAGAGTGTTGCATGCTGCTTGTTTTGAAGTGGGAGGCGCATGGACATGATGCGATCTGAGTGACCTGTTGGCAGGTTTTCGAGTTTGGAGGCAATGGAGTTCCTGACCATGAAGCCAACGCCAGAAAGGCGGCTCTCAGCCTTTGACTTACCCGACCAGTAGAGGGTATAGCCAGCACCGTGTTCTTGAAGACTACCTTCCTCAGGGAAACGGACCTCACTGAGAGCTGCTATGTCGATATTCAACCTGAGAAGTTCGTGGGCAACTAGAGCAGAGCGTCGTTCAGGGCGACCACTGTCTACTGTGTCAAGCATGGTTCTGATGTTCCAACACGCAAGCTTTAGTCTTTGCACACTTTGTGAGGCAGGTGCATGCCTTTTCTTTGTTGTTATTTTTCGACCGCAAGTAAGGATGCCCGTCGACCGCGGCTAGCCAACTGGGGTGGGGGAGACGAGCTTTGTTTAGGCCACCTTTTCTAGGCCCCTCTCCGTGTGGAGCAAGCAGTGCTGTCCCTAGATAAGGCTGCTTGGTCGTTCAGGGTGCTGCCGAAAGATGCTTTCGTCTCCGGGTTAGCATCAGGCGACCAATATCCTGAACCGCCTACATGCAGGATCGGGACTGCGGCTTCCAGTGGCACCTTCCACCTGCCGTTTCGCCCCTTGCCTATCGCTGCAGGACTTGATGCGTTGTGGGTTGTGTGTGTGGATATGCCCTTCAGGCCTGCGCAGAGGAATTTTTTAGGTGAAGCGCAGTGTGCGCGGTACTGGCTCCACCCTTTCACCTGGGGGTCATCTGCCATGGCCCAGTAAGCCGGGACGCCGGCAGTGAGTCCTCCAGGTGGTAGGTGTTACATTAACGAGCTCTATCTGCCCGGGTTTGATGTTAGAGTTTTCCTTCTCTTAGGCTGGCGAAGTTGGTGGGCCCAGCCTGCCCATCCGGTTATACCGCCGGACAATTCGGTCGCACCATGACGTAGCAAACTCTGTGAAAACGGGGGGGACCAGCGAGAAGGTGTTGCTACGGATGCAGTAATGCAGGAGAGGCCATTGCAGTGACCATCTGCCAGGCATAGCCAGACAGTGACCACGCGGCGTTCACTACACCGGGAGAGGAGAGGCTATGTATTGCGCATGCACTTTCCCTGGGGGGGTAGGATTCCCAGAGGGAGCCCACCCCCCACCCCCCCCCTATGGCCCGATAATGATGTTATAAATATCCAAATGGCCCTTGGCAGAAAAAAAGGTTCCTCACCCCTACATTATAGTATTGGTATCTTTCTCAATAGTTTCCACTCTGACTGGCAACAGATATTCAGAATCTCCAGAAGAAAGAAATCTGGTACCTGAGGTCCTCCTTACTGGAGCAGCTGGGGATTGAATGTGGAGTCTTCTGCATACAAAATGTGTGCTCTACCACCGAGCTGTAGACCCTCACTGATGAAGCTTTCAAATGCTTTTAGAAAGGTATTGGGCAGCTCTGTTGGCTTTAAAAGGCAGATTCATGGAGGAGAGGTCTATGATGACTTCTGGCCAGGAGCTCTCAAGTTCGCAGGAATTTTGAGGAAACTATTTACAAGATCCAGGTTTGCTTAAAAGGAGATTCTTAATAAAGCATCAAACTTACAGAAAGTGCAGTCTAAGCTTCCATCACCTGGGCCTTGGACACACACAGAGCAAAGCTTGCCAGAACCTGAGGACCACAAGCATAACTAAAACTACACACCTTATACCCTAATTGCTGGCTATCAGCCAAAGAAAGCTTAATCAAGCTATCCCAAACATTTGGAGGAACCAGGCCAACTTGCATCTTGCTTCCAGTAGGGGAAGAACCAACCCAAGCTTTGAAAAGGGCTGCTAACAAATGAAAGAGAGAGAGTTCTCTTGGGAGTGGACAATCAGTGTTTTCTCATGAGACTCAAGGCTACTAAGCGCCAGCATGCTACAAAGATGGAGTCACCCAGGCCATGCAATTTCATCACTGGTTAAGGGGGATCTCCGCACTCAGAGGCAGTAAACATCTGCATAACAGTGCTAGGAGGCAACATCAGAGGAAGACTTTGGCCTCTATGCCCTCTTTGTATTGGCACTTCAGAACCAAGTGGTGAGATGGAATATCGGACCATTGGTCTAATCCAGCAGTGTATGAAGCTGCCTAATACTGAATACGGGTGCATCAAGGTCAGTAATGTCTACTCAGACTAGCAGCAACTCTCCAGGGTCTCAGGTGGATGTCATTCACATCACCTACTACCTGATCTTTTTAACTGGAGATGCTGTGGATTGAACCTAGAACCTTCTGCCTGCCAAGAGAGGCTGTACCACTGAACCGCTGGCCCTCTTATCTTAAGCTGCCTTATATGGAGTTAGGCCAACACAGTGATGAAAACGAATAGGCATAATCACTTATCTATAAAGCTGTCTTAGGCTGGAATCAGACAGCCAGTTTCCCATAGGCACTTCCCTGAGGTGGACCAAAAAGCCAAGGTCAGAAAGGCACAGCTGCCTCAATTTCCAGCCATGCACTCACCCGATTATTGGATGCCTCTGAGACACATCAAATAGCTGCCAGTTGAGAAGTGATAGCAAAGTCTTCTGCCATACTCCTCCCATGTTTCCTGGCATCTCAAGAAAGGCAGATTGGCAGTGTGAATCTGCCAATCCGCTCTAGGCACTCTCTGATATTTAAAAAAAAAAAATTACTTCCATGAAGTGGATGATCGCATCACCGCATATGCACATGGCCACTAAAAATGTAAGGGGGGGGGGAACCCAAAAGGGAATGGCACGCAACTGTGTGAATGCGTTGATGCACCTCCATGCAATATACAGCAGCTCATGCTGGAGTGTCTGATGGGGGTTCATCTGCTCCTTTTTGGGGTGGCACGATTTGCAACACCTCACAGGCACATGGAGCTGCTGGTCTGAATGCAGCTTTATACAGTCAGACCTTTGGTCCATCTAGCTCAACACTACATAGTCTGAGTAGCTGCCTCTCAAGCTGAGTAGGGTCTGCCTCCAACACCCAACCTTCTACATGGAGATGCCAGAGACTGTACTGGGGACCTTATTGGCCAACTGACCCACAGCCTATGCCTTTTTCCATGCATCCTCATCCCTCCCCCCATAGCACTGAATGCACTGAGTATAGGATGGGGCTGCAGTCACCTGATTTTAACCAGTGTGCTCAGTGCACCATGACCAGTTTACAAGCTTTTCTTTGCCTCCATCTTTGCAAGCCAGCTTCAACTGTGCTGAGGACACCATAGGACTTTTGCTGTGCTGGCCGCCTTCGTTTCCCACAAATGGCATGCAGGAAGACTCCACAGAGGTGGGCTCCAGAAGAAATGATAACTCTCCCGCTGAAGATTAAAGGGGAATGATAGCCTGTCTGATGCAGCTGTTTATGGATTCCATCTTGCACTACTGACTCAGCCGACCCTTTAAGGAGCCTCCGATTACCCATAAGCACCAAGACTTCTGGGGGCAAGAAGCAGTCACAGAATAACAGGCCCCAGTTTAACGATAATCCTAGCAAGCATCAGAAGTTAATTTAGAGAGAGAGGGTTGCTGGTGTGGAATTCGGCTAGAATTTCGTTGGTGAAATGTCAATCGTTTTGAGTACTTCCATTGCCGCAGATATCAAAAGAACAGTTGCATTTTGTTCCTTCTTTACACGTGCCAACCATAATATTTGGGTCCTAAAGAAAAGGGTGGAAAATGCATATAGGAAGCAGTGCAAGATACAAGAATCATCAAAAGAGGAATCCTGAGCAGTGCGCGGACTCTTCTCCGGGAGAACCAGGTTTGATTCCCCACTCCTCCACTTGCACCTGCTGAAATGGCCTTGGGTTAGCCATAGCTCTTGTAGGAATTGTCCTTGAAAGGGCAGCTGCCGTAAGAGCTCTCTCAGCCCCACCCACCTCACAGGGTGTGTGAAGTGGGGGAGGAAAGTAAAGGAGATTGTGAGCTGCTCTGAGACGCTGAGATTCAGAGTGAAGGGTGGGATATAAATCCAATATATCATCATCATCATCATCATCCTCAATGTGTGGCTCGTACATCCCATCCTTGTTCCAAAGAATTCATTGCCTCCAACAACCTTGTGAAGTAGGCTGGACTGAAAGAGAAATGACTGGTCCAAGTTTACCTAAAAAGCTTTGAAGCTGAGCAAGGATTTGAACCAAAAGTCTCCCCTCGTCCAAGTTCAAGCAATTTTATTACCTGTGGATTACTGACTCTGAATTGGAGAGACCGCGTGACACCATAACATATCCTTAGGATGACTTGGTGGATGGGTCTCTCTTGTAATAGTACACTGAGAGAGGTTGAGAGCTATAATAGAGTTGGGTTCCATGCAATGATGAGGCGAGGTGGTAGTAAGCATAGTTCTTTATTTAGTCCAGCATAATATAGGGCTGCACTCAAAGACTGGGCCAACAGGGCCAGCTGTATATACATTCCAGGCTCCTGCGCTAGCGTCCTATTGGGTCATTCAAAGCAGGGGGCCGCTGATTGGAGCAAGACAGCAGGAATTTGGATCCTATTGCCCATTGTTTCTGAGTCCCCAAGCTCGGTCCTACAGGCTCCAATGAGCCAGGCAAGGACTCCATATAATAGACACATTACCGATCACATACCGTATTTTTCGGAGCATAAGGCGCTCCAGACTATAGGACGCACCTTCCTCCTGGGGGGTGATCCGCTGCCTCCGCCTCCGATCCCGGCGCTTCCCCCCACCTGCCTGCCTGGCTCCAGCTTCTTCCAGCAAGCGCTGGGATTGCTCCACGCAGCCCCCACCGCAAACCCAGCGCTTCGCGAGTGCCGGCTGCGGAGGGGGCAGCGTGCTTCCTCCGTGCCTGTCTGCCTGGCTCCAGCTCTGACACTTACAGCAAGTGCCAGGATCGCTCCCTCCGCCCTCCGATCCCAGTGCTTGCTTTAAGCATCAGAGCTGAAGCCAGGCAGACAGGCACGGAGGAAGCACCTGCCCCCTCCGCAAACCCAGCGCTTCGCGAGCGCCGGCTGTGGAGAGGGCAGCGTGCTTCCTCCGTGCCTGTCTGCCTGGCTCCAGCTCTGACGCTTACAGCAAGTGCCAGGATCGCTCCCTCTGCCCTCTGATCCCAGTGCTTGCTTTAAGCATCAGAGCTGAAGCCAGGCAGACAGGCACGGAGGAAGCATGCTGCCCTCTCCACAGCTGGCGCTCTCAACCTCTCTTAGTGTACCATTACAAGAGAGACCCATCCACCAAGTCATCCTAAGGATATGTTATGGTGTCACACTATGTCTCCAATTCAGAGTCAGTAATCCACAGGTGAATAAAATTGCTTGAACTTGCGGTGGGGGCAGCGTGGAGCAATCCCAGCGCTTGCTGGAAGAAGCTGGAGCAAGCAGGCAGGCGCGGGGGAAGCGCCGGGGTCAGAGGCAACGGATCGCCCCCCCACGAGGAAGGTACCTTCGCTCCATAAGACGCACACACTTCCCCCCCCTTTTTTGGGGGGGAGGAGTGCATCTTATGGTCCGAAAAATACGGTATATAACAAGAGCAGAATCATATTTTTGAATAATGTTCATGCAAAAAAAAAACAAACCCTACATGAAGTTAGCATATTACAGAAACAACTGACATGCTAGCTTACTTCTTGTGGTGACCGTAGCCATCTGCATCATCAGTCTAGGGACATTTCGTTCCTAGAACATCGTGTCATTACATATAAAGCTGGAAGGGGCATTGAATGCATGAGAATTACAGCAAAAACTCCCCCACGATGAGGTGGCTTTTTCCTTCCATGAGACGATATAAACTTGACCTTAGAATGCCTGGAACGAGACTTGTAGCATCAATCAGTTCCAGTTTGTGGCATATGATTTAGTGCCCCACATCTGGCACGTATCCATCATGTCCACATCTGGCACATATCCATCACGTGGGGACTGGCTGAGAATCCCAACGCACATCCAAGATGAGCAACGTCCTCCGAACGTGGGGTGTCTTTGACTGGTTTGGTCTAACTGCGAAAAGTACTCAAGATCTCCCCAGTTTGGTAGGAAGGAAAGCACGGCTGTAGGCAAACCACTCAACACCCCAGAGGAGAGGGGTTTGGAAGCGGTGGGGGGAGAGATAAGGTTTATGTGCTCGCCATTGTAAAAACTTGTCTGACTGATACTGTACAGAAATCCCGTTGGAAGCTTTTCCCAGCTTCCAACCTGTCTTTTTCTCCTTCATAATGATAAATGGCTCCGAAAGGCAGCTTCTAATCTTTAGGCTGGCTGCTCGTCTTGAAACGCCAGGGAGGCAGAATCTCTTTACGTACAGAACAGAATCTCTACCTTATTGACATCTTAATCCCTCTCTCTCTCTTCCCAGCTTCATCTGAAGAAACTTTGGAGAGCCAACTTTTAAACCTCGAGGAGGAGAGGGGCCATGGTGCCTTCAGGTCACCTGCCTCAGCTGGATTGATTACCCATCCTGGCATCCATTTTGTTCCTCCCAACGCCTTTTGGTAACTCTCACCTTTGTTGGGGGGTTTTCCCCTCTGGATGAACCAGCCTGTGCTGGTTCCTATTATTTCCTGGTGCACATTTGCAAGTTCATCACCTTCCTAAGATGCCTCCTGATTGATTCCTTATGGTTCACGGAGAACCCGCTCTGTGTTTTTTTAGCCGAAAACAGAAGAATTTGGGGGAGCTCCCGGCATCTTTATCCTGTGGGTTGAGCCCGTTGTCGTCATTTGCAGACATTACTGGAGGCTACGTGCATTTGAGCATCAGGTTTTGGGCTGTTGTTCTTTACGAGTGCGCTTTATGAAAGAACCCGGAATGCTGTAAAACACTTCTGCTGTGCACATGATCCCCTTCAGCGAAAGACTGGATGCAATGAAAGCAGGCTAATTGGACAGGAGTGGAGGCATTTTGCTCTCCATTAAAGATGAGGTGACACTCCTCTCTATGCTTCGGATCAAGACTCAAGGTTATCCCGTTCTTATATCAGGAGTGGCCAAACTGTGGCTCAGGAGCTACATGCGGCTCTTTCACATATATCATGTGGCTCTTAAAACACACACCATCCTGCCGGCAGGCTTAGAGAAGGCATTTGTCTGTTTGAATCACTTCTCCAAACCAAGCCAGCCAATGGCTTGGAGAATGCATTTAAAGTTAAGGTTGCTTTCTTTTCATGTCTCCTTCCTTCCTTCCTTCCTTCCTTCCTTCCTTCCTTCCTTCCTTCCTTCCTTCCTTCCTTCCTTCCTTCCTTCCTTCCTTCCTTCCTTCCTTCCTTCCTTTCCGTCTTGCAGCTCTCAAACATCTGATGTTCATGTCTCGTGGCTCTCAAACATCTGACTTTTATTCTATGTAGCTCTTACGTTAAGTAAGTTTGGCCACCCCTGCCCTATATCATGACAACTCATGGCTTATGTCAGATGTAGAACCGAAACTAAGCTTAGAGCTTCCAAACATTTTTTGTAATTAATTTTTTTCTTTATTGTTCTTTCGTATGTTGACAATAGAATCGTATAACACAAAATAGTACCATGCTGTATAACCAATATTTGTTCATTTCACCAAGCTTCCAAACAAACAACAGATGAGCCTTGGTTTAAAACTGCTTCACAGCAATCAGCTTGGTATTGTCAGGTGAGCTCAGTCAGCTCTTCTGTAAGCAGCAGCAGTCTATTTGAGAAGAAACACAAACAACACAGGAGAAGAAGTCACAAACACTATTTGAGAAGAAGTCACAAACACTATTTGAGAAGAAGTCACAAACAACACAGGCAACTCAACTCAATATATACACTGTGGCCAAGTAAAACACGCCCCCTTTAGTTGGTGGCAATCCTTCCTATTGGTCTCTCTAGGACCCTTCATTTGCATTTCCTGGAAGAAGTGCCACGCGTCCCGATTGGCCAGTTCTAAGAGAATGGCCAATCGGAATGTAGGCATCAATATCCTGGAGAATAATGGAAGCATGCTTCAAGCTTGAGCTTCGTACCCTAGTGAGAACTATGATACATAACACTTGGTACATTTATTCTCTGGCAGAGGATCACTGGGAGGTGAAACAAAGCCATTCTGATGGTTTCATCACACCACACTGTGCAACTGCATGCAAAAACCCTTTAAAGCCATGATTTCTGTTTTTGGTTCATCAGCCAATCACAATCCTTGGTATGTCACACCGGTCTACGACTTCCCTGTTGTTGTTGCCGTCAAGAGCTGACTTATGACACCCCCCACGGGGTTTTCAAGGCCACAGACATTCAGAGGTGGTTTGCCACTGCTTGCCTCAGCGCCACTTGGCGGTCTCCAATCCAAATACTAGATGGGGCTAACCCTGTTTAGCTTTCAAGATCTGATGAGATCAGGCTCACCTGGGCTATCCAGGTCAGGGTTCAATAGGATCAGGGCTGGATTAATAATTCGGCCAAGTAGGTGCTGGCCTATGGGCCCCCATGCCTTTAGGGGCCTCAGGCCAGCTCCCCCCTCTGGTTTCCCCCCTGCTTGCAGCCCTCCCAGCCTGCACGCGCAGCCAGCAACTGAGCCACTCTTTGCCCGACTTGCCTGGTGCGGCATCATCTCCAAGTTTGCCTCTCTCTGCCTCTCCCCTGCAGCTTTGTCAAAGGGGCTTTGGAGAAGGGGCCTGCAGGCTGCAGCGGGGGTAGGCTTCCCAAATCCCCCGCCCTGGTGGGGAACCCCCGAATTTGCAGCCTCCTCCCCCGCTCTCAAAAAATCTGGAGGCGGGAGGGGGGGCGGAGAGAGAACATACCTTTAGGCATCATGTTGTTGTAGAGCTTCTGATCTGTTTTTTAAAATGTGTGCCCCTTTAAGGCTGCACAGGAAACAGGAAGGGCTTCATGGGAAAGGGTCAGTAACAGTTTCCATGGAGAATGGCCCCTCCCTTTCTTTTCCTGTGCAGCCTTGCTTTCGTTTTCACAGTAAGCAAAGTTCTGCTGGAAGAAGACCAAGTAAGTATTTGTGTGTGAGAGAGAGGGAGGGGGGATTCCCTGGTATGGAGGCCCTCCCCCCCCCTTTAGAAAGCGTGGGCGGGAGGGAAATGTCTACTAGGCACTCCATTATTCCCTATGGAGAACGATTCCCATGGGGAATAATAGGGAATTGATCCGTGGGTATTGGGGGCTCTGGGGGGGCTATTTTTTGAGGGAGAGGCACCAGATTTTTAGTATAGCATCTAGTGCCTCTCCCCAAAATACCCCCTGAGTTTCAAAATGATTGGACCAGAGGGTCCAATTCTATGAGCCCCAAAAGATGGTGCCCCTATCCTTAATTATTTCCTATGGAAGAAAGGCATTTAAAAAGGCGTGCTGTCCCTTTAAATATGATGGCCAGAACTCCCTTGGAGTTCAGTTATGCTTGTCACATCCTTGTTCCTGGCTCCACCCCCAATGTCTCCTGGCTCCACCCCCAAAGTCTCCTGGCTCCGCCTCCAAAGTCCCCAGATTTTTCTTTAATTGGACTTGGCAACCCTAAGCGGGGGGTGGTGGGGCAGCCTTTCCAACTCTGAGATCATTTGCGAGGGCCCCGCTGAGATTTGAACTGCCTAGGGGCCTCCACAGAGCTTAATCCGGCGCTGAATAGGATGTCTAAATTGAACCTTTATGCTCTTTGTTGCACTTCCAAGGAAAACATGTAAAGCCCCATTATAACTTTTCAAGTCCTACAAGGCCTCCACCCACTTCTCTCCACTTTATGAGCAGCCGGCAGAGTGACCTTACCGGGACTGGAGTTCCCAGTAAGAGTCAGCTGATGTCTTCTTTACATGCTTTTAGACACTCCGGTGAACCTGAATTGTTCTCCAAGCTTTTCACTTCTGGGTTTCTAGTTTCTGTTGTTTTAACATTTTTGTGATTCTAGCAGTGACGGAAACAAATGGGTGCATGGTGGCCTTGTACCAAATCATGTCATTGGCTAGGGTTGCCAAGTCCAATTCAAGAAATATCTGGGGACTTTGGGGGCGGAGCCAGGAGACATTAGGGGTGGAGCCAAGATCAAGGCTGTGACAAGCATAATTGAACTCCAAAGGGAGTTCTGGCCATTACTTTTAAAGGGACGGCACACCTTTTTAATTCCTTCCTTCCATAGGAAATCATGAAGGATAGGGGCACCTTCTTTTGGGGCTTATAGAATTGGCCCCCCCTGGTCCAATCTTTTTGAAACTTGGGAGGTATTTTGGGAAGAGGCGCTAGATGCTATAATGAAAATTTGTTGACTCTACCCCAAAAAACAGCCCCCGTAGAGCCCCAGATACCCACGGATCAATTCTCCATGATTTTCTATGGGAATAAATCTCCATAGGGAATAACAGAGTTCCCAGCAGACATTTCCCTCCCCTCCCCCCCACTTTCTGACGACCCTGAAGTGGGGGGAGGGCCTCCAAACGTGGGGATCCCCTGCCCCCACCTGGGGATTGGCAACCCCATTATTGGCCCACTGGTCTGTCTCACGGCTTCCTATTGTATGGCAGGTAGTAATGGGTAAAGAGCGATCTTTCCCAGTGCCTTCTACCTGAGAACCTTGACAAAGGAGAGGGAACCAGAGACTTGGTGCATGAAAGAAGGCATTTGACCACTGAGCCGTTGCCCCTCCCTGTGTGTGTGTGCTGTCATGTCATTTCCCAACTTATGGTGACTCTATAAATTAGTGACCTCCAGGCCTTGAATTCAGCAGGAGCTCACAGGAGCACAGCTCTTGAAGCTTTCTGATGCCCCCCCTTCCTCCTCCAGTTTGGTGTAGTGGTTAAGTTGGAGCCAGTTTGGTGTAGTGGTTAAGTGTGCCGACTTTTATCTGGGAGAACCGGGTTTGATTCCCCACTCCTCCACTTGCACCTGCTGGAATGGCCTTGGGTCTGCCATAGCTCTGGTAGGAGTTGTCCTTGAAAGGGCAGCTGCTGTGAGAGTCCTCTCAGCCCCACACACCTCACACGGGTGTCTGTTGCGAGGGAGGAAGATAAAGGAGATGGTGAGCCGCTCTGAGTTTCGGAGTGGAGGGCAGGATATAAATCCAATATCTTCTTCTTCGCCACCTACCTTGTCCATTAAATAGTAGGTGCAGCTGCATAACGACCCCTGGATTAGGAGAGCGGGCAGCCAGCCAGCCACCAGGAGCTTTGCCATGCCCCCAGCAGCCCTCCTTAACCCCTGGAGAAGCCCCCCCCCTTTCTCCACTTATTATGTCATTTTGGGCAGCGATTGGCTTGCTGGCCTTTTGACTGTGGAGGAGGGGTGGCCAAGGAGAGCCCCTGGTGAGCAAGGCCTGCTTGGGCTGGCTTTGCTTTTTGCTGGGGGGGAGGGGCGGCATATGCTATTTTTCTACAAAATGAGCCCTGGTGACCTCCAAAACATCCTATTGTTCTTGGGAACTGAGGACCATCACTTCCCTGATTTAGTCAATCCACCTCATATTGGGGCTCCCTCTTTTCCTTCTGCCTTCAACTTTTCCTAGCATTATTGTCTTTTCCAGTAACTCGGTTCTTCTTGTAATGTTGCCAAAGTACAATAGCCTCGGTTTTTTCTCGAAGAATGTTGTCTCTGTCACAATCTGAATGTACGTTTTTACCCAGCCAGTGTGGCATTCAAGTTACCTGTTATTACAATACTTCGGCTTTTTCTGGTGTGCTGCGTCTCTGTCTTTTCCAGGGAAGGGTGGATTCCATTGGTTTATTTTCTTAAAAACATTTCTCAGTTGCCTTTCTTCCTTTTCGAGCTCCTGGCAGGTTACAACATAGATAAGGTACATACAATAAAATACATTCAAACATAAACACCAAATTTTAAAATCAGGATGTGATGAAAATCAAAATTCAGGACAGTTGGTAAACTTACCCGAATGCAGTCCTCAATCAAACCATCTTGAACTGCCTCCAAAAGGTTGGAAGTGAGGGGGGCAGGTGCCTCTTAGAAATCATGGAATCATAGAGTTGGAAGGGATCTCCAGGGTCATCTAGTCCAACCCCCTGCACAATGCTGGAAACCCACAAATGCCTACCCCAAATTCACAGGATCTTCACCGCTGTCAGTTGGCCATTTAGCCTCTGTTTAAAAACCTCCAAGGAAGGAGAGCCCACCACCTCCCTAGGAAGCCTGTTCCACTGAGGAATCGCTCTAATGGTCAGGAAGTTCTTCCTAATGTTGAGCCGGAAACTCTTTTGATTTAATTTCAACCCATTGGTTCTGGTCCTACCTTCCGGGGCCACAGAAAACAATTCCACACCATCCTCTAGATGACAGCCCTTCAAGTACTTGAAGATGGTGATCATATCACCTCTCAGCTGCCTCCCCTCCAGGCTAAACATCCCCAGCTTCTTCAACCTTTTCTCATAGGACTTGGTCTCCAGACCCCTCACCATCTTCGTCGCCCTCCTCTGGACCCGTTCTAGCTTGTCTATATCCTTCTTAAAATGTGTTGCCCAAAACTGAACACAATACTCCAGCTGAGGTCTTACCATAGCAGAGTAATCCCCTTCTTGGGGAGGTTGTTCCATAATCACGAGGCCACCACCAAACAGGCCCTCTCTCAAGTACCCACCAAAATGAGCTTCCTAGACTGATGTCACAGTCAGGATGAATTCTAGTAACACAAATTTTGTAGGGGGAAGCAATTAGGATCTGATTAGACAAAACATTAAGCATTAGTTGAGTTGTGTCCGGGGGGGGGGGGGGGGTTTGCTACAAATCCAATAGGGGCCCTGCCCTCAGTGCCTCCCTGCTGGCTATGGACCTGATTGCTTCAGACTAACATGGCTACCCGCTTCCATCCAGCTTGCGTTTAACTTGTGACCCAACTTTAAAAGAGTGGGGGGAGGGGAATCAGTTCCCAAGCGTGTGCGCAGTGGTAGGAGAAGAGTCATCATTCCTTCCTCCCTCCCTGAATGCTTTGCTAGCAGAAAAGGGCCAAGGAGGGCAGGCGGTTTGGCTTATTGCTGGTTCCTCATGTCAAGATAAACAGCTCCCCCCCCCCCCCCCGGACCCTTTTCTTCTAGTAAAAGCACAGGGGATGGAAAAGAGGGAATGATGAAGACTCTCCTGCACTTATTTCTAAAGTGAGTGCCTTGTCACAGATTAACCCAGCCCACATTTAATGTATCGCAACCATGAATAACTGGATTTGCTAGCACTGCTAACAACAGCTTATGTTAACTTCTAGGTGACATGTTGTTCAGGATACAAATGGGAAGACTTCTGAAACCCAGGGCATGTTTTGTGCAGTGGTTAAGTGTGTGGACTCTTATCTGGGAGAACAGGGTTTGGTTCCCCACTCCT